>NC_050735.1:3188648-3507513 GCF_014529535.1 Bradysia coprophila | reverse complement strand
TCTGGTGTCCATTTCAAAATCATCGATATTGGGCTGCAATTCGTGGGTGTCTCAAGACAAGGAAAAGGGATTTCTGCTCGAAATCGATGCCACCACAACTAATATGAAGTAAGTAACTCGGTTCTCGCGCGGTCGTGTTAGGGTACATTGCGGATCTTCTTTTATAGGAATAGGAAACGCCTGGCTGGTCCCTTTCATCCGGCTATCAATCTTCATTCACAACTTTTCGCTGTTAGTTTGGATGGACGTCACGTCTATGCCGGCGGAATATGGGATGCATCACTGAAAGTATTCAATGTCAGCCGTGGGAAAAATGTAGCCTCGATAACTCGTCATCTCGGTACGATAGACAACCATTGGCTGGTTTGATTTTCTAATTTGTTTTATTTCTCAAATTCAGATGTCATCACCTGCATCGCCTTGGATAACTGCGGCTCGTATCTGGTGACTGGATCGAAAGACTGCACATTGATAGTATGGTCGTTGATAACCACTGGTGTAAACATTCCATCTACTAATTCGACAACAACATCATCACTTGGCCAAATGAATACAACCAACAGTTTAACGCCTAGACCGATTCACACACTTTATGGTCATGACGATACAATATCTTGTGTATCTATTATGACCGAGCTAGATTTGGTTGTCTCAGGAAGTGTGGTGAGTGGTCTGATTACTTGATTTCGTATTGTAGTCGAGGGCGTGACGCTTGTCCAATTTTAATTCATTATATCTGTGCTCCAGGATGGAACAGTGAACGTTTACACGATCAAAGAAGGACAATTTGTTAGAACTATACTACCAGTTGGTTGCACGGGAACGACAATAGAAATAACATTCATTTCCATATCGTATCAAGGTAACACACCCCGTCCAGCTAATCTAACAATTCAAACTCATTTCTCATACGCAATCGCTTGCTATTTATAGGTCACATAACATTCTCTGCGCTCGACGACAAATCACATTCCGTTCATTCGTACAGTATTAACGGTTCGCATTTAGGTTCAAAGTACGTTTCGGGTAGAGTTACTGGACTGACAACGGCATCTGATTTTCTTGTGGTTGCCGATGATGCCGGAGATGTAAGAACAACATTTTTTTTGTTTGTGTAGTGGAAGGTGTCTATGTAACATGACCGATTTTCCATTTGTTTCAGGTGACAATGAGCCGATTGTATGGGTAAGTTAAGTGAATCTCTTGTGCATGGACTTTAAACTCTTTTACAAATTTGTATGTCTTTCACTCGAGATGTAAAGGCGAACGTCGTCACTAATGTCGTCTATCTACCAACTAATTAATCGCTTCAATTCTCCGCAGATTGAAACCAGTATTCGATATACCGCTGCATGTTCCAATCCAAACGGTAGTCGTGACGCCCGGCAACACTCACATATTGGCTCCATTGCGTGACGGCAAATTAGCAGTAATTGGTATATCAACACCCACATCCAATAAGAAGCATTCCGTTTTAAATGTCTAAACTCAAAACGTATAAATCATCGCCAAACCATCCAACCATCATGTGAATTTATTGTAAACGCTAGTCCGACCATTGTGGGGTTTCATTGTCGATCTTATTTTGTGTAATTCTATGTCGACTGACTTTGAGCAAATTTTCTTCATTCCAAAGCCAACGACACGCGTAACAGTTTTTCAATTGTTTCCAATCGAGGAAAGGAAGGAAAAACAATCGGCAAAATTCTAAGCAGCAAACACAAAATTGTTGTTTTGCATTTGTGGCTTCCGGACTACGTTTCACAATCAACGATCAGCAATGCATCAATAACATCAATAGAATGAAAAAATTTGTGTTTAGTTAAACGGAATGTAATTGATTATTGCTTTCATTGGTGGTTTCATAAAAAGAACAAAATTACCGGAAGCCATACAACCATTCACATCGCATAATGTTGTTTTGTTTGTCGATGGTTCGATGACTTATTTTTGTTCTAAGTGCTTGGAAGGAAAATTGAAAGCGAAGTATTTTTGAAAATGTTAGTTAAACAGAAAGTAACATAGAGACCGAGAAGGGAGAGAGATATTTATAGAGAGAGATTATATTGTTATATACATGCATAGCGCGTAACCATTTAATATTGAAAAATAATTGTGTATTTGTAAGACTTTTTCGTTGGAAAAGCTCCACGAGAAAAATAAAAAGTTGTTTAACAGCAGAAAACCTTTGTCTCTACACTTATCGAATGGAATTGATGGAAAATGATTTTCTAGATTTTGTGACATTTCATCAGTCGGTGTGAACTCATACGACAATACTGAAAGCGTTAACTTCGTGGGTATTTCGTTGCAATTTTAAACCCTCTTTCGGCTGTGGGTGGCTAGGATTTTCTTTCACTCCCCTCATTATGATAGCCCTTGAACAAAAATTTTACATCGTAGCTCCGTAGCCGAAAGACGGCAAAATCAATTCCTGTTACAGGTATTCATGTACGTAATGGATTTGTTGGAACCGAAGACGAGGCAACACATACACATCCACATCCACACGTAAGTAAAAAGAATTTTCAGACTATAAGAATTCACACGCATACTTGGATTTTGTGGTTGTTATGTACAATAGTTATTGCTTTACCAAGAGGAGAATATATAAAATTCCAACAAAAGTTATATTTGTGACCAGAGCGAAGCGATGGTCACGATTTCGCACAAAGTGACAGTTCAAGAGAGAAAAGTTCTATTTCCTTCCCACGTGACAAAAAGTTCTGAAAGAATCTAATCCACAATAGTTATTTGTTTACCGAGGTAGGAAAGTAGGAAAATCCAACACGAGCGCAATTTCGTTTGAGTTGGAATATATCATTTCTCTAAGAAGTGAACATAACGTGCCCTTTTTGAAAACATAAACAAAGTGACAGACCAAGAGAGAAAAGTTTAACTTTCTCCCCACGGGAGAGAAAGTGTTGCACTTTTCTCACTATGTCATTCGACAAATCGTCAACAAAACAATTATCTCATGCCCTATTGAGGGGAGAAAATAAGGTTTTCATGGCTCGGAGCCGAAAACGGGAGAAATTTGCAGAAATTTTCTCGGGCTTTCGGCCCCTTACATGGAAAGTTGTATACGTAAGATACGTAAATAACTACTGTAACACCGCACATATTGAAAATTGTATTATCTGCATTATGCGAAAGCTGACCATTACAAATATGTGTTTGTGTATGTTGATACCGAGGGGCAAATATTCATAGAAAATCCTTTGTCAGCCAAAAGAAAATCTTTCAAAAATTTTCGAAAAAAAATGTGTATCTCATGTACCCACAATACAGCTACTACAGGGATGTATATTACCTATCAACGGTTATGCATTGTGTAGCTTACATTAACATTAAACATTCGTCACATACATGTTCCGTAGGTCAGGTGGATTATTCTGGACTGGAGATCACGGGTTCGCGCCCCAACAAGGTAAGATTTCCCAACTTTTGGGCGGGTCAGGTCCCTTGACTGACACTTTTCGAAATGTTTTTTTAAAAACTTGTCAAATTTAATACATATATTAATGACTCCACGCAAATGACAGTAAAATTTGACAAAAATAATCTTTGGAAACCATCGAGCGTAAGGTGGAATGATTTTCGACCATTTTTTTAGTTCTCAATTTTCTTATACATTTTCAATTTTCAAGATCAACTTCCCACTCGTATGAGCTGTCTATTATTCTGTTTGATTACCCTTTCATTACATCAGAGTAGATGCGACGTAGGTTTTGTGAATGTGGAACGAGGACTTTTTAACAAAATAAAAAAGTTGGATAGATGTTCTTCTCTTACACTTTTGTACAAAAAAGGGAAGTCACCCGGTACTTAATATACCTTCACATGGTGACATGGTAATAAATGAACTTTATTAGTTTTTGCTTGATCGTTAAAAATAACGTAATGACTATTCGCCCGTACGGGCGAATAGCATTCTTATAATACTAACACTATTCGTCCGTACGGGCGAATAGTATTCTTATAATACTAAGACTATTCGCCCGTACGAATTCTGTTTAAATTGCACCAGTGTGAGTTTCTGGGCCTTAGAATCATAATTCGACGTATTTCGTCACTGCACCTGCGATAGAAAAGTGATTGCTGAGAAAAGCTGAAATTGTTGTAATGTTTTTGTTTTGTTTTTCGTCTCATTATGATCCTTACGGCACAGAAAACGTAGTTCGTGACTTGTGACGAAAGCAGAATTTTTTCAGGACACGTCTTAAGCTTGTCCTAACGAGGCGAAGACGAAAAATACTATTTGCATACCAGAGTCTTCCCATGTCACTTTCCATGAATCTTTGGTGTCGAAGATGTGTTCGTGTACTTGCGTTGCTGTGGCGATAGACGGTTTCCGGAATTACAGCCGAGAGGTATGTTGGGAATCGACAGGGCTTTTTGGTATTCTCTAGAAAAGCGTGTTGCCTTCTTACTTCTGGTGGTGCTTTATCACAGAGAGCGTCGAGCCATGGCAGAGGTTTGGATCCGACCGTACCAGTTACGATTCAATGGCTTCATTGAGTTGTGTGTCTACTTTTTGTGTGTGTGCGCTGTTTATCCACGAGGAGCAGCAGTATTCATCGTATTCGTTGTTTGTTGGCACGATGCGGATACACCCCAAGTGGTGCCGGTTAATTTGTTCAACAAGTTTTTTCTTGTGCTGATTTTCTTCTTGTTTCAAAGTTAGCGAACGGTCGAGTCACGCCAAATAGGCTGGATTGAATTCATGTTTTAGACACGAGACGTTGAACCAGATTCTTAGCTCTAAGGAGTCTGCGCGGTTGTTCAGGTGAAAGGCCGATGCGACGGTTTTCGATGCGTTTGGAATTAATCTCCACTTCCGGCAGTATTAATCGTAATTTACCATGTCTTCGTTCAATGTTTTGTTCAATTCTTGGAATTTTTTTTGTGGTGGAACGCATATGCTCTGTCATCGGCGTACAAAAACTTGCGAAATTTGCGTGTGCAGTTTCGATGTAATTGGTGAGTGAAAGGACCTGGTCATCGGATCTATGTCCGGTACGGAAACCACCTTGGTCATCTAGCAGGATTTTTTCAATTTCCATTCGGTTGTACAGGACACGTTCCATTAATTTTAGCGTTTCAGGTTTTTCTTCGTTCTTGTTCGGTTTTAGAAGTGCCATTACTTTTGTTATTTTGAACGCTCGTGGTGGGATGTTCGTCTTGATTATGTTCGTGAAGAAGCCTGCAAGCTATGTTCTGCATCTGGGTCCAGAATTCTTCAGAAATTCTGGGTGGATCGAATCGGATCCAGATCCACTAGCTCGTCCTTTTTTCATGATATTTAGAGCCTCGTCGTGGAGAAACATCTGGAGATTTCGCTACTCTTTGGTGTCTTTTTTCGGAAATCAAGATTTTTTTGGTTATCCGGCTCAGAAAATCTCTGTCGTGCGGAGCTTTTAACGTTTGTACCAATTTTCGTGCGATTCTATTCGGTTTCATTTTCGTTTTTTTTTTTCGAATCAAAGCTCATGCTATTCTGCTCGATCTGCATGTCCATGCTTTCAACTGTTTGAGTCAACTTTTTCTTCCTCGTTTCATCCAATTATTTTAGAAGCTCCTTAGCTGCTCCGGGACTTTAGTTTTCCTTAATCTCATTGTGCAGCAGTACAGACGGTTGCTCTCTTCGCACCAGCACGGAATGTATTCCTTCCTATTAAAATTTCTCTTAAGCTATGTGTGCCTGTTACTTCTCTTTGATCGAAAAATATAGTAAATTCCAACTCATTCATTTGAATTCCTTCCTATATCTTCTGGGCACGCACTTTTTGGCTGTGGTGACGATCATGTTTGTAAACGGTGGCGATACATATATCATTTCGCTTAATTCAACTTTATTTAAGTATAATTTTTTATAAAGAAATAGTGTCAGTATTATAAGGATGCTAATCGCACGTACAGCCACCTGCCACAGTGATGATGTTTGGCCGGCCGGCTGTACAATCATATGCAACATATGCAACCAAACCCCATAAGACCCTATTTGGCCCAAAAGCACATAAAATTACCTTTCAAATGATACCCCACACCACCATGTACGGCTCGTGTAACTGGAGAAATATTGGTAAGAAAAGTGCAAGTTTTCGGTTGAAAACTTCAACTGCACATATTTCAGTGTGGATTAATTTTAAAACCAATGAGTCTCTATTCGGCTCAATAGTACATGTGATTGCATTTCTAATGACACCCCACAAGACCATGTACGGCTCGTGTACCCGGAGAAATTTTGGTAAGAAAAGTGCAAGTTTTCGGTTTTTGATCACCTTTCACCAGCCACAAAAGCTTCGAAGATTTTTTTTGAAAGTGGTTTTGGGTTCTAAGGTAGAAGTCCTTTCTAGGCACATATAAAAAAGTCCACTGCAAAATGCGTCCGATTTCGGTAGGCTGTTTTTCAAAAGAATCCCTCTGAACCTTTTTGTTACCCACATTTTTGGTATTTTCTGGTGTAAGACCCTGGCTTTCAGTCAAGGGAATCAAAAATCAATTTCGTTTCATTTCAGTTAAAATTCAGTTCAAAATAACTCATTGGAAGAGTAATTCAACAGAATATCGGAATACTCCCCAGTACTATGAAATATATCGCCGAAAGGCCAGAAATATTTTCTTTTTAAATTATTGAGTTAATTTTGAATTGAATTTTATCAGAAATGAATCCAAAATTATTATTTTTAATATTATAAAAAAAAAACAGGATCCGACATGATTTGAGCCCGTGCCTATCAATCACAACATTTTGATTGTAGGCAATCACACAGCTATTGTAGGTAATGACAGCTCTGATAGCAGGTAGAAAAATACAGCTGTGACAGCTACGGGTCGAAATATTTTCTGTGACAGCTGTATTTTCTCAAAAACTACATCTGTAGACAGATCGCAACTGTAGCAGTTAACTCCTTTTTCCTCAGTGGATAAGAAAATTCGTGATAATCCCCTGAAGATTGTCCTTTTAAAATTCTTTGTCAAAAAAGCAAACAAATATCTGCCCCTCGGTTGAAACGCTACATTTAATAAGGCTCATGGGTGGAAAATTAGCTTAATCTTTTACGGACGACTATAATCATCTGTAATCGCCAACAGCGACAAAAATGAACAAGAGCTCTCAAGCTAAATTAGTTATTACAGCAAATACATGAGAACAACAAGAAGTTTTAAGGCTTTATCCCAACACGCCAAAATTATTGAAATGAAGTAATAGATTTCATACCTAATAATATGATTGCTAGCTGTGGAAGGTTAGTTATATATATGTCTAGGTGAGCTCTATGTAGACTTAGTACTACCATATCAGACATAAATGTATACGGGCTAGGGAAAAATCTCCGAGTGTATTATCGTCGGGGACGATAATATCGTTTTTGAAACGATAATATCGTCGCTGTGACGATATTTTCGTTTTCTGTAACAATATTATCGTCCTAGCGACGATAATATCGTATTAGACGACAATAATATCGTTTTCCGGACAATAATATCGTTTTCTGTAACAATATTATCGTCCGTGCAACGATATTATCGTCCGAGCGACGATAATATCGTATTTGACGACAATATTATCGTTTTCCGGACGATAATATCGTTTTCTGTAACAATATTATCATCCGTGCAACGATATTATCGCCCATGAAACGATATTATCGCCGATTGAAACGATATTATTGTTTTTGCGACGATAATATCGTTTCATGCAACAATATTATCGTTTCTGCAATGATAATATCACCCGTAAAACGATATTATCGTCCTTGAAACGATATTATCGCCGATTGAAACGATATTATTGTTTTTGCGACGATAATATCGTTTCATGCAACAATATTATCGTTGCTGCAGTGATAATATCACCCGTGAAACGATATTATCGTCCATGAAACGAGATTATCGCCGATTGAAACGATATTATTGTTTTTGCGACGATAATATCGTTTTATGCAACGATATTATCGTTTCTGCAGTGATAATATCACCCGTGAAACGATATTATCGTCGATTGAAACGATATTATTGTGTTTGATACGATATTATCGTATCAGACGACAATAATATCGTTTTCCGGACGATAATATCGTTTTCTGAAACAATAATATCGTCCTAGCAACGATATTATCGTCCATGAAACGATATTATCGCCGCTGCAACGATAATACACTCGGAGATTTTTCCCGTCACCAATGTATACTTCACCTTGTATAGTGCAGTAATTTTGATTTGTTTGATTTGTTCGTTGTTTAGAGACCTTACTAACATGTGGAATTTTGTGACACGGGATTCGAATACAGTTATGGGCTGCTACCACAGATCTTTCATGTAGAAAATAAAAAACGAATTTTTTCGACCTGAATTGTCTCATGATTTTTATTGTTCAAATCATCAGTCGAATCAGCCATTTAATTTTTTTTTCACTCACACAAAAAACGTAATTTCTTAAATTCTATTGAGATCATTGAAGTATGTACTCCAACGATAGAGACATAAAAAAAGTTAATAAATAAACGAAAATTACAATTTCAAATTTTTTGTTATAATTTTTCTTTTGTTTCTCAAATACCTTACGGTGTGTACAACTGAATGGTTTTTGTTCTTTTTGTTAAAAACTAGAAATAATAAATTATTTAACACATTTTACAGCTAATTGGCATAAGTTAGGAATTGTTAGATTGGTTTCTGTTAAGTATACAGGTGATAATATAGTGTAATTGGGAGCGTCCTGCGAAATTTCTACTTCTCCGAATCTTCATTCTGGAAATAAAAACGAAAATAAATTAACCGGTCCACAGAAAACGGGCAATGGTTGAACTTACCGCTACCGGATAGACGAATGTTGAGATCGAATCTTTATCTAGCGGATTTTTGGCTGTAAAAGTAAGAAAACAATTGGTCAAAACAACTCCGAAGATGCGGCAAAGTGAAAACTTTAAATGGAAAATCAAAAGTCTGAGAAGACAACTTGTTATGTAACACCTACCTATGCATGTATAACTTCCCATATCGGACCATCGCAACGACGATATATGCAATGAACCAGACGGATGTACTCGTAATCGGTGATCGCGTCCATTAATTACATTATCATCTGGATCCAACCAGTAAATTTCCGGATTTGGTCGGCCGGCCGCTTTGCATGGCAGTACAACATTCGTACCGATTGTATCGAATAAGGCACTGTAGTACAAAACGATTCTGGCCTTCTTAGCACCACCGTTCAGCGACAGCAGTTCAGTGAGATTGTGTGATTTATGTCCCGGTGCACCATAAATGGTCGTCGATTCGAATGCAGTCTTGCTACCAGCCCGGCCGACACAAGTGAACGTTCGTTCCGATGAGCTGGTGTGTTCGATGATCAATCGGGATCGTACGCGCACCAATGCATTTGGACTGGTCTCGGTTATCACGTTAAAGTTTTCAACCTGTTGGAAATAATTTCCCATCAGAAAATCTCGATCGCCCGAAACAACGGATGCAGTCACACTTACAATATTGTGCGGATTGTTGCCACGTATCCAATGGATGGTTGGTTGCGGTGAACCAGTCGCTTCGCATTCTAATTCGATACTATTGCCAGCTTGTTGAATTAGTTTGGGTGGTGGTGCGAGGCTAATTTCTACCCAATCGCGTTCGGCAAACAGTTTCCCGTCGTTATTGTTGCTACCCATTATGGAATTGTCCATGTCGTCTATGGCACGTCCATTAATTGAGCTTGCGAGCAGCAATGCTACTGCCAAATATAAATATGAATCCATTGTCTGAAATAGTAGCGAAAAGAATCGAAATTAAATTTACATTTTGGTACCATATCGGTTCGGGTATGATTTGGATTAATTTTGATAACTGAGCGTAAGACTCTCCAAAAACCCAGACTAAGTTAATTCTAAAATAAATTGACAATCTATTGCCACACCGCAGATAACGAACCTAACGTTTGCTTTCCTCGGCTTGCAAATATCAATTGATTCAGTGAAATAATTCGCTGGATTCAATTTTACTTTAAAAGATCAGCAATTAAAGTGGAAATGTATTTTTAATAAAAAGTAAGATAATTATTTCTACATACTTAGCAGCGCAATTACCCATATTGCTATACGTTTAAATACTCATTACGAAAAGAAACTTGTTTCAGTCATATATTATAGCACCTCATCTACATTTCTACAGTAAAACGATTAAATAAACCCGTCCTCAATTTGAACTTGTTTCTAAAAAAAAATATTTAAAAAAAATTAACATTGACATTGGACGGACACAACAATTGATAATTTTGATATAAAAAAAATGTTTTATTTTTCGTTACTATCATAACTGTTTTGACAATAGTCCCGAGTGAGAAAATCGGTACCGAAAAAGAAAACCACAAGAGTTCTGCCCTAGCCAAAACATCGTATCTTTGCTTTCAAAGAGCTTTCACGAGCTTTAAGCTGTCTTTGTATTCTAGTGAAATACTTCGCTCTTTTAATAGAATCCAAAAAAAAGCTCAAAGCTTTCGAAAGCTCTCCGGAACACACAAACAATACGGGGTTTTCTTTCTCAATATCGGTCCTTCATAAGTCCTCACTTTGTTTGAAATCAATGGCAAACTACTACTTTATATACAATTCGCGTGACATGCGAAAGAGAAGCAAAATACAGTTTAAATAGCGATAGAAAGAGATACATATACTCGCCACGCTTACTTTAAGAACCATCCCTTGTCCGGCACAAGGTTATGTCTAGCTTAAAGTGAATTTTGCTCGTCACACATCGGTAATATAGAATTACCGATTTTTGTTTGTGCGAAAGTTTCGTTAGGGTTCCCTAAAAAAATGTATTCAAAAATAGCAGCCATGGAAGGAATGTTTTCCTTATGGGGTAGTGTAAAAATATGACATACATTTCATACAGGTGATATGGGGGCTCTTAGCGTATTTTCGGAAAATTTACGAGATAATACGTTATCACAATAATTCAACTGTCCTCGGTGCATTTTTCGATCACCAAATTAATTCGTGACGATATCATCAATTCATTTTCTTTTAGAATGCTATACTTTCGGTTGTCAGTGGCTCAGAGCCACAGGGCAGATAGAATGACTTCATTTCACATTCAGAAGTAACGTCACAGTCGAAAAAGGTTGATCTCCTAACCGGTGACGAAATTTTTCCCCACGATACCCATATCCATGATCGTTTTTTGTTCGTCGAGGGTGTCGTCATTCGATCTGACCTAGCCTGACATACACTAAGGTTTATACATTTTTCTGACCATTTAATGGAGATCATGTATGGAGTATGTAAAAGGAGCCACAATGTCTGCGATACAAGAATAAGTGCTTGCAATATTTGAACGACGTCTTAGTCAGTGTGATCGAACAAAATATTTCACCTCAATTTTTCGAATATTTTATCGATTCACAAAATACGCTCATCGAAGTTGCGGAAGACCATTTCACCTTTTCGGCAATCAGCAAGAGCATCACTATTTTGCTTAGCTATGTCTAATGTAAGGTACAAAATCTTTCACATCATTTGTTTTGGCATACATTTTGAAATAAAGGTATGACACTAATTGGAGGCAGTGCCTATTTTCGTGAATTAAAATTATCGAAAATTCTTGTAAATTCATTCTGAGAATTTCAAGCATTTTCGAGAATTTTCAACAATTGGTAGAAATTGTGAAGAATTTTAATTCTTAAAAATATGCACTGGCAGGACAACTGTTCAACTGTCATTTTTAAACGGTTTTAATAATAGTAGACCAATTCAACTAGTCACGATTCTGGCTTGAAAAAGATTATCGGTTCAAAGATGCAAATCATGAAGTGACTAATCAATGCAGTTAACTTGACTGATGACAAGCTACTATGCAAATTTCATTATGTCCTTCACTCCGAAAATGGTTAGAAAGAAAATTAGAGAAACATTCAACCAGAATTCTATTCAATATTTCCAATTAAATAAATGAATTCTTAAATATAAATATAAATTAATTGATTGACTATCACATCGAAAATGAGATGACATTAAAGTCGGTTATCGCCAACGCAATTTATTTAAAATTATTTATTTTATATTCCATTTCATTTACATCAAACATTTTAAAAATGAAAATTCATGTTAAAAGTTGAAGGACACTGATATGACGCTAATTATACTTGATAAAAATGAATTAATGTGAAATATGAGCTATGGACGGAAAAAATGTCAACTCAGTGTAACTAACTAGACAAAGTCTAAAATTTAAAAATATCCGTAGCAGAGTACACGCTTCAATCAGTGGTTCGTCGCCTGTAATCATGTCTTTTGATTTAAGTTTTGCTCTAGACGACGTTATCGTAAAGGTAAGACGTGGAGTAGCTATCGTTGAAATTCACTGCAATAGTTTACATTTCATTTGAATTTCTATTGTTTTAAAAAAAGGTTACATTTAAATCGTTTAGTGTTATCACGTCTACGTGACTGACCTCGGAATAATATATTTACATAAGATTTATGTATAACTCGATACGGCACTGTTTGCCTTACAACACAAACAATAAAGACAATCGCCAACTGGTGATGATGTCGACGATCGCGACAATGTACGCATTATTATTCAATGTTATGAAACTGTTCAAGCGAGATGGAAATTTTATCACCACAGGGGCCTGTCTAACAAATGATAAGAACCGAATATCGTCATAGGAAAATTTTTCCATTTCTAGTACAATTAAATTTTGTTTTGGAAAAAGTATTGTCGTTTTACAGTCGAAAAACGTTTTGTCTAAGATTGCGAAAGTAAAGAGCATCCGGGTGATTCGGTTCTCGTGGTTTGAATCTAAGCTGAAACGTTTGGAAACGGATAACACTGCTGCCTAAAGTATTAGCTTTGATTCGAACCACAAGAACCGATTCAAAATTCATCACGTTAGCGGTTAGTTGTGTGGTGGTCCCTTTAGATAGCTAACATCTGTAACAACTTTTTAACACAGTAATAATTCGTAGAAATGCGGAGACATAAAAACCATTTGACTCGATAACTATTGTCTGTCATATGCAATTGAAAGACTAAGCGAAAGAGTTATAAATGCAACCGAGTGATAAATACTTTTTTGGGCACTAGATGTGTAAATTGTTACTCGAGGTCACAGGCCGAGTGTGACTATAAACATTGTGTGCTTAAAAAATCATTTATAGACCTGGAGCCCTCGATACTTTGAGTCCCTTATAAGGCCACGGCTTGAAACCTATTTTGGTACATTATACAATCCGAAAAACATTTGTTCTACGACTTTTAGACTTGGGCAATAGAAGGGCCCTAACGAGGGTAGACATAGTGTGTATCTCGGCCATCTCATATAGTAGAAAATCCAAATTGGTGACAAAATGAAGACATTGGTGCCAAATGGCGAATTAAATTTTAAATTAAATTTTTATTAAAAGACCTGTCGTTCCAGATAAATCAGATTTTCGAAATTTCAACTTGTCTGGCACGACAAACCTTTCAATAAAAATTTTGTTTTAAAATTGCATTCGCCATTTGGCACCAATACCTTAATTTTGTCACCAATTTGGATTTTCTACGATGTGAGATGGCCGAGATACACACTAGGTCTACCCTCGTTAGGGCCATTCTAGGGCCCAAATCTTAAAGTCGTAGAACAAATGTTTTTCGTAGCAAAATAGGATAGGTTTCAAGCCGTGGCCTTATGTGGGACTCAAATTGTCGTGGGCTCCAGTTCACAACGTTTTTCTCAATAAAACCAACGAAAGTTTCACTTTTCGTCGCTGAGTTGAGAAAATAAACTCTTAGCACCAGATTCAAACTTTCGCCGTAATTTACATAAGAAACTGCAATACAGTGTGAGAAAATGAAGAAGTAAACGATTACAATCCAATTGATATTATTCATATTCATGTGTAATGGTGCGAGTGTGAACGTGAACCCTTCGGGAATAGGCGTTAAGCGCTCATGTCAATTTAATAAAGCAATGGCTAAAAAGCTCGAGTCAATGAAGTAATGACTCATTTTCCGGTAGTGCAGTGAATAAAAACAATTTTATGCAAACTGGTTTTATCAAAGTGTTGAAGACATTGAAGACTTCGAAATCATAAGAAAAAATGTTAAAATTCGTTTTTCAATAATTTTATCTGAGTCATTCATTTCGTTAGGATTTTGTAAATATGCCACACAATGATTTTCATTCAAAATTAAAATGTTCTTTCCCTGCCTTATAATCTAATAAAAAATTGAATGAAAAAAGGCTGACACATTTAGGACGTCAGAAGTTTTTTTTTGCGTTAAAATTGAGTGGTATGACTTGCGACCACTGATAACGGAATATATGTTCTGTAAAGGAGAACCAGAGAGATATGTAAAACGGAAAACGTTTCAATATTTTTTCAATTTTCTTGTAATTTATTATACTTTTGACTCGATGTTATGACTATTTTGTTATCAGTTCAGTTCAGATGGATTTATTTTTTCTTCTTCGTATTAATTCTTGACATAATTTATATCAGTTATGAATAGACCAATTGAATTAAATTTAACAGAAAAATGAAAAAGAAGAATTCAAAAAAGGTGGAAACTTACCGTTTGTTTGTTCTACCCTCAAAGAAAATACGGAGAAATGTTAAAAGAAAACACACAAAATAAAACCGTTTCCTTCACTCAATAAACTTTTTTTTCTCACGGCTCTCAACCGTTCCGATCAAATGCTATGTAACCGAATTGTTTGTATATTTTATATCAGTAGTCCGAATGAGTAATCTCTTATAATATTTATTATCTTCAACATCGGACATAAGTACGAAGTTCGACTATACGCTAAGAGAACTGTTTTTCCTCCTCTTTTCCCCCGTTTCACTATTTTTGTTTTAATTGTTCAACGATTAATGTGTTCTTAAATCACGTTTCACGGATTGTCGTGTATATATTGGGCATATTGGTTTGAAATGCTATAATTATTCACTAAAGTGATAGTCTTATAGTCTTAAAGTGAGATTGCAAAAGAACACCAGATTATGTTTTATCTCTGTCTCTCAGTCACTTGCGATTCGAAATGCCGATTTTATATCAAAATTTCATTTAATTAATTCAATATCTTTTCACGGTGCATTTATTACGAAAGACGATAAGGAATTATTATTTGTATTTAATGTTGCATTTACATAGGCAAAAAAAGTTTTTTTTTTCTCAAAACGATTTTTTTTTAAGATTTTCTTTTCACAAATTAAAAATCGTTCAATTTCCGGTTCAAATATTTTTATGTATGATTAGAACACGCTGTTTTTTTTTTTTAAAGAAAAACGAATATCAATTCTTTTTGAGAAACGAAATTTTTTCGTAACACCACGTTCGGTCGACGTCTGATGCTCTACTGTACAATATTTAATCATATTTTAATATTTATATAGACGGTGCTATGTAAGTGGTACTTTAGGTAGCTATGATTTACAAATGTATACATATCGTAGCTATGTATTATATATATGCATGTATGTATTACACATTCATTCATTCATGTAGAGAGACCAAGTTTATATTTATATAATTCATGCATGTATACAGTGTGGTATGAATGAATTTCGATTTTTTATTTTACACTTGGTTTCAGTCTTATCATAGACCGTTTTTCGTCGTCATGAGGCGTGTTTCGATGTTGAAAATACCAATGTGCATATATAAATCTATGCTGTCTCGTCAGGGCATATAATATGGTATCTAGTACATAAAGCGTAAGCATAAATATATATCGAACTATTGAAACTCTGTTGTATTCGGATAATAATGTAGAACTGCCAGAAAGTGATGAGTGACACTATCAATATGCGGATCGGAAGATCGGTTGAAGGTGTTTCCAGTAAAATTGACATTGGGTTTGTGAGATTCGATGAGGCAATTTATAGATAGTATTTGGATTAGGTATTTTTTATTTGATCACACAGTTCCGGACTGTACATACGGCCGCAGCCAATTTTCCGACTATCAAGCAAAGGCTAGAAAAATCTGTAGCATTCGTGACTTTTCAGTTTTCGTCCGAGTTACACATAATATTTCGCAAGCAGAGGGCACCGGAAAAATGCTTCAACTAACTTTACTATGATACTCGTTACCCGGCCCATT
The DNA here is from genome assembly GCF_014529535.1 of Bradysia coprophila. Classification (NCBI taxonomy): domain Eukaryota; kingdom Metazoa; phylum Arthropoda; class Insecta; order Diptera; family Sciaridae; genus Bradysia; species Bradysia coprophila. The sequence goes on along the minus strand of NC_050735.1, from coordinate 3,491,418 downwards.
TTTCCGCAATTTTTGCTAGATAGAGCGTTAATTGCACTTATTTAATTGCGTTAAAATGCCGGTGAAGAATTTTTCGAAAGTTGACCTGGTTCTGTCAGAGCTACTTTTAGAGGTCAGTTGTCTATATAGCCCTGTGAGTCCACAGTCCAATACTTAATTTCATATTTGCTTATTGGCTAGTGGTGAAGGTTCGAAGTGACAGCGTTTTGGACTGACCTCTACAAAAGCTCTGACAGAACCAGGTCCATTTTCAGAGGTACGGAATCAGGTCGAGTCGAATATTTGTAAATTATTCATATTCCGCATAAACCAAATGATATGCTTATCCCCTTGATGGACTAGATTTAGGTCAACGAATCTATTATTAAGTAAATGTCGAATCTAGTGCTTAAAAGTCCAACAGATGCACTGAAAATATCGGTATGTTAATCGAGAACATTCACGAATCAAATCATAAAATTAGATTCTACATCTGTCCACTACGCTGATTCATCAAAAAATTCTCTGCATTTCGAAATATCCAGAATATATAGTTAACACCTCTGCTTTTACTTTCAGCATGTACTACCGTAGCAACCGGCAAATGATGGCCAGTTTTCTTTTCGTTCTGTTTAAATCTACAGATATACAGCGGCAAAATAAAATTAAACAAAGTCTTACAAAGTATATCTTCTCTTGTAATTGTCGCCTTAAACGACCTTTTTTTCTTTATTTTCTTAAGTGCGATGCTTCATGTGGACGTAAATTATGTTGTCCATCGACAATTTATATACCTAAAATCATAGATTATGGCTGTCAAATAAATTTAAAAATAATTATCACGTATATGTTCAAACGAAACAAGTCTAAATCTGTCTCTTCGTCGGCGACACACACATAAAATCACCTATATATAAATCTGGTAAAATTTATGCTCGCTATTTCCGAATACATAAGGTGCTCATTATAGTATGATGTTTGAGCGTTTTTTTTTTGTTTCGTTTCGCCTTCTTAACGAAATTGTCACATCATTCGAATGACATTGGAATTCTTCTCACACACAAGACACACAGTCATAAAAGACGTAAGCATGAACGAAAGATGTTTTAATATGTAAATTGCATGATATAGTGCACGTATGCACTCCATTAGTTTATATTAGTTTTGAATGATGAGACGAGAGATCATTAATTTGCAATTTAAGTAAATTTTTTCGTTTTTTTATTTTTTATTTTACTGGATCGTTTGATAGAGTGTGTGCACATATAATAAAATTTTAAGTGATTTATAGCATGCGCGATTTTTCATTCTTCTGATTTTCTTTATGGTTTACGGCTAAGAAGTAATTTACAACGCAATTAAGGGCAGAGATATTTTACTTATGATCGTAGATTTCTTATCGACTTTCGTTTTATCGCACGTGATTATTTCACCGACATTAACCAGATTAATACACCATTACATTAAGCGTAGGAATATAATATTTCTATGTAGCTGCGGACCTTTTTTTTCTTTCTTTCGTTCTTAGAACTCTTTTGGCTAGCGATCAGCAATTTCGTATGCCAATGTGTCCATCAATTACATAATGAGGTAGTTTGCAAAGAGTTTCATCGGAGATGTAGTACAATATAATATAATATATTAACCTGTCCATTCCGTTCACACTCAGTTTGAAACAATTTATTTTATTTATTTTTTTATGACAAATCATCCACCGAAAAATTATCTCGCTACCATCTCGAATAAAAAGTTTATTCAATTCAATTAAAATTCATTTTTTATTGGACAATCAATGTCTCAATTTGTTAAAACATTTTCAGCGCGCTCAGATGACTTTAATAAAGAGTTCTTGACATAGAATATATGTATACGTATAACAGTCGAAATTGGATGTTATCATTGATGTTAGTTGTTGTATTGAAGAACATTAAGTAATAATCAGCAATATGTGGATCGTATTAGAGTATATAAAAATTTGAATGCAGAATATTCTTATGAAGACATAATTGAATGTTCATTGTACATATGCATGCACGTACAACAGTGTGGGATGTTGGACTATAGGAATAGGAAGGACCCATTTTTCTAGTGGAGTCATTTTCATATGGCTAGGAAAAGGTACTATTAAATTCAAGATTTTTAGGTTTTGAGAAAAACCCGCCTTTTTAATTTACATCAAAATTTATAATTTGTTGGTGACTATAATTTCGGTCAAATCACTGACCATTATCAAACCAAAGACTTTCTCAAACTAATTACTTCAAAACGGTTTTCGTCATATTTATACATAACAACATACAAAAGAAAGCTTCTACGTTTTTCTACATTTACATTATATTCCCTTAGAATAAGCTATTCATTTTGCTGAACTGGTCTTAATAAAAGTGAGCTTTCTCGTCTGTTCTATATTAAACGCATCGAAAATTCTGGTACAACTTTACCAATGTGACTAGAACTTACTGGTATCACATCCCTCAAAGCCCTTAGTTTTGAAAAAGTTTATATTTTTCGGAACAGTTGTATTAAGTTGTTAGGAAAAGGTACTCAATCCTAGAATCCAAAATTTTAAACAAATTCATAGCTATTCAAGTCTGGTGATTGGAGTCCATGTGTGTATCATTGGAAAGCTGAGGACATGTCGTTACAGGGCAACTACGGTTTCATTGGGTTTGAATGAGATATGATTGTTTGAAAACAATGGAAAACTTTGACTATCTTGGTGAAGGGCATATCGTCGGCAACATGACTAAAGGGCATATTAAGGCTCGGAACAGGTCAGGTTCAGGTCAGGTCAGGTCATGAGAAAAAATACCCGAGGGAATCAGGTCAGGTTCAGGTAATTTCCAAACCTGACCTGACCTGAACCTGACCTGAACCTGACCTAATATGAAAAATACCTGAACTGACCTGATCTGACCTGAATTTGATAAAAGAAAAATTTGAATATTATGGGCGTTTTCAGCTTAGATCTGAGTCAGGAAGCATTGTTTTGAAGAGAATACCAAACGATCTGATTAGCCAATATATTGTTATTGTTTTCTTCGTGATTTATTGAAGAAATAAGTCGAACATTTTAAACGGTAGGAATCATAAATATAAAAAACAATAATTCAGTATTTTCGGAAGAGGAACAAAATTTAAGAGTGCTCACCCCTTGGCAAATTTCTAGTCTACATTTCTGCGCAAAAATATTAGTTTTTTGATAATTTCTCTGAACCAAAATCTTTTTTTGAAAAAGCACAACCATTAAAGCATGCAAGAATCAGTTACTTTTAAAGGAAAAATCGGTTTCTGGTTGATAACTTATCCCACTTGGCGAAACCTTTGCAAAATGTGTAAATTAGACATTTTTCAAAGGTTTCTCCAAGTGGGATAAGTTATTAACCAGAAACCAACTTTTTTTTAAGGTAACACATTTTTGCATGCTTTAATAGTTTTACTTTTTCAAAAAAAGATTTCGCTTCAGAGAAATCATCAAAAAACGAATATTTTTGCGCAGAAATGTAGGCTAGAAATTTGCCAAGGGGTGATCGCTCTTAAGGTTTGTACAACGATTTAACGCACATAACCGCGTGTTTTGTTTTGTGTGTGAGAGACAACAGCTCCAAACAGTTCAACACAGGCCGATCCGGACTGAACCGCGAAAAAATCGCGGGCTATACTCGGCAAAGAGGGAAATGTTCCAGAATAGGAATTCCAGTAGTCCAAAACATTAATGTCGTTGATCTTCAACGACAATTTATATGACGCTTGTCAGGACAAAACAATAGTTCAACAAACCAAAAAAATCATTTAGGTGGGATGTATTGTAGTAATTGTGTAGACTTGCCTCTTAAAAGTACCCGAAATCAACATCAGGCTCATGTTTAAAATAGCCTTCATTGCTTGACTGTTTTTCAAAATGTTTTTTTAGGTCTTTTTTCTTCTAGAAAAAATACCCTATTATGGCCGGTTTGTCTGTCTGTCTGTCCGTCTGTCTGTTCCACAAATTTGGTAGTTTTGGTAGCTCTCAGTCGGTAGTTGATATTTTTGGTAGTTGGTAGTTGGGAGATGGATTGACATTCAAAATTGCAAAGCCACCATGAGCATATCGACACCAGGCAAATAATAATTATTTGTTATCTGATCACCGATAGCTCACAGTTAACATTGCAATTCGAAAATTTGGTAGTTGGTAGTTGGACTACCAAGGCTATTAGCCGGTCTATTCTTGTTTTCGTTTTTAATTAATAAATACTTATCAGAATAGAACTTTTATATAATTTTGACATAATTTATAAAATTATCAGAAATGTAAAAAAATTAAAAAAAAATTCAGGTCAGGTCAGTTTTTTTCAGCTCGAAACAGGTTAAAGATCACTTTAGGTCAGGTCAGGTCAGGTAATTAAATTTCAGGTCAGGTCAGGTTAACAGATAATTCAGGTCAGGTTTCAGGTTGACCTGACCTGTTCCGAGCCTTAAGGGCATATCTCCATATCTCAAGAACTACTGAACCGATTTTGAAAAACTTTTTTTTTTCCCTGAAAGGTAGTTGATTGATTTCATGTAGAGTTCAAAATTCATTACTTTTGACTACCTTTCAGGAAAAAATAAAAAAATTTCAAAATCGGCTGAAATGTCTCACACATTTTGTTTAAAAAAATTAAAAAAAAATTGTCCAAGACCTATTTTCGACAATTTAAAGTATCAAAATTATCAAAGGAAATTCTCTAAACTTTCGAAAAATCATTAAAATTCTCAAAAATTAGATTTAAAAATTTAATTAATTTTCTTTTTAATTTAGGGAATTTAGGCATTTTTTTCTCTATGTGACCTCGTTTCTTATAGAAAACGTAGCAGCAACTACAACCACCCAAAGACCTCAATTAGTATCTCGAATTCTTTTGAAATTACTGCAACCTAAGATTTGATGCAACTAAGTGCTGAATGCACAAAACCCGTGAAATAAAAAATCAAAAATGCAAGCACAGCAAACGTTCCGGAACGATGCAATGAAACCGTTATTTTGCGTCATATTTTACGCTTTACATTCCAGTGTCCCTCTAGTAATTATGGAAATTTCGGTAATGATTTCCAAATTGAGGTTATCAATTCAAAGCCAGACAAATCAAAAGTTTGTTCAGCATTCGATATTAGGTCAACTCATGTTAATATAGAGGGCATGTTACCAATGAAAACTAATTCGATACAATCTGACGACAGTGTAAATAGAGACACACACTCGAAATATATCAAAAATATTTCTTTTTCCAGACTATTTTTCGATAAGAAAACCAAATATTTTATCTACGGTCGATTGAATTTCCGGATATAAAGTAAGAATTCCTAATGTTGCATCATGCTTTCGAAGTGGCAATACATGCATGGAATTGTGTTGTGTCGACACAATTCCCTGTGTGTGAACATGTGTTGAACAATTTCAAATTGCTAGAAAAAGAAATACGAGCGCGGGAAATTTTTGTTTAAAGAAATATATTTCGAATGATTGGCATTCAATGATATAAATATAAAGAGTCACGTTCGATGTTATTACGTTTAAGATTTTCGAATAGCAAAAAGAAAGACAAAATTATTAAACAAATTAAAATTCGCTGACTAATTCTGCCAATTTAATTTATGAATGAATGGAAAATGTTTTAATTCTATAATTAGTTGTATCATCTAATGTGAAAATGTATTGACCTCTCAACAGAAAATAAATCTTTTTTTTTCGTTGAAATATTTTTTTTACAAAAATCTCAGAACTTAAAACGTAGTTACAAAAATCAAAATGTGACCATTATCTCGTAGAAAGATCAAAGCAGAAATTGATGGAAAAAAAATCAACTGAAAAAAAAATTGACGGCTGAGTGCTGTTACCCGTATTCTCAGAATTTTTAAACATAAATTTATGTTTTAAAATACGAGTTTTAAATTAGTTCTATTAGAAAAATGTCAGTATCTCTTGGACAGGAAAAGTAAAACCAATCACACTTTATATAATCGAGACTTATAATATACCAATTCTTCGGCAATTTGGCGAATTTCATTTTGAAACATTTGTTTAGAATCATTTTTTTTTTCGACACGCTTCGCGGATAATTGATGTGTTAAGAGGCAAAACCGGCAACTGCTAGCTGTCAGTCAATTATTCAGTCGTACGTACGTTTCAATTTAAGTTTTCACATTATATAAAAATTAAATTGATTTTCGGTATGAATTAGAACATTGATGAACGTTGACATGCTCGAAGCAAAAATTTATGGTTTAAGTATTCGACAATGGATTTTTTTTTTTTCAAAACGGTGACGAAAAGTTACCTATCATAAGTGGGTCATAAATTTTACATCTGACTTCTTTGAATAGCCTGAGTTTTGGTACATTGAAGGTAATTGAAAAAGTTTACCAAAGTACGCTATAAAACAAAACAAAAATGTTTCAAATACTTACATCTTTGGAAAACACACTCTGGATTTTTCAGAGTTTTGAAAGTCATCGATGTTTCAAAATTCAAATTTTGTACCAAAATATCGAAACACGTAAAGCTTGATTGGGAGGTGCGGGAATCGTGGTTTAACAGAAAATGAAAAGCATTTCTCTAAAACAATATATAATTGAGATAAAAAATGTCTTGCAGATTGTTCACATATTTCGAAACATGGTTTCTATTCGAACGAAAACATAACACCACTGCACTCACGAAACATTTATTCAAAAATGATCACATCAACGTTTATTTTTTAATACAAATCCTAGAAGTTGAAATCATGTGTGCATTGACTTTTCATACACACGAAATTATTCTGTGAGATCTTTTATTGTAAGTTGCCAACATTGCTTCGAAAAAGTGAAACAAAACAAAACAAATCAAAACAAAACATGTTTCGGCCACTTGGCAACAAATTACAAGATCTGTTTTAAGGATTAATATTTGGATTTCGTTAATTATTCTTTTATGGTAGCTTAATTATGATTGGACTTAGAGGTAAACAAAGTGAAACATAAAAATATTGTAAGTATTAGGTCGCGAAACAGCACAAATTAAATTTGTTTTCCGTAGATTTCCCACGGAAAAACAATTTGTTTTTAGCTGTTTCGAAGCAATTTAAATTAAAAAATTAAAAATTTTACTTTGTTTACCTCTAAGTTCAATCTCAATGATGCTACCTGGAACGAGTGATAATCGAAATCCATGTATTAATCTTTAAAACAGATCTTGTAATTTGTTGCCAAGTGGCCGAAACATGATTTGTTTTGTTTTGTTTTGATTTGTTTCGTTTTGATTTGTTTTGTTTTATTTTGATTTGTTTCGTTTTGTTTCATTTTTTGAAACAAGCATGGTTTACAAAAAAGTCATAGAACAATTCCATGTAATGTTTGCACAGTGTACTCTTGCGAACTTAAATGAAAATAAATCAATGTGATTATTTTTGAATGAATAATTGGTATGGTAAGTGCAATATAGTGTACGTTTTTGATTCAAATAGAAATTCTTCTTCGAAAAGATTAATCGAATTGCGAAGACTTTTTTATCTCAAATTATTTTGTTACACAGAAATGCGTTTCATTTCGCTATCAAACCATGATTACCGCACCTCCCTGGGAACATCGATGACTTTTAAAACTGTTAAAAAAACTGCCAAATTTTTTTTTTAGAATGAACCAACTGTCGATTTGCTCACTGAGCCTTGCAACCATTTAAGCACGCAAAAATGTGTTACATTTAAAGGAAAAATTGGTTTGTGGGTAATAACTTATCCCACTAGGAGCAACCATTACAGATTGTGTAAATTTATGTAATCTGCACAGGTTTTTCCGCAGGTTATGACTAACAAACCAATTTTTTCTTTTAAAGTCAACTTTTGCGTGCTGAAATGGTTTTATCTTTTCAAAAAAAGATTTTAGTTCAGAGAAATCATCAAAAAACAAATATTTTTCCACCTGAATGAAGACTACAAATTTGAAAAGGGTCCATTGGTCCACCGTTTTCACGATTTTCGCTAGGTCTTGAATCATTTTTTTTTATTTAATAGTGTATTTTTCAAGTTTATTTGAGGTCGGGCAGTTGTGTCTTCAGATATTATAGCAACAGTAACTACATTACATTACAGTACACAATTTTAAATTATTTTGAAGGCAATATTTGCGACACAGAATTAAATTGTATGCATTTTTATTGTCTTTTCCCGCATCTTCTTTTGTTTTTTTTTGCTCTGCCTCATACCTTAGTATAAATAAATTTCGAAACGAGTTTCGGAAAAAATTATTTTCTATAAAGACTATCTGAGATTCTGAGACTTTATTGAACTACTAATCTCTACTAAATGAAAACTCTTGTCGGTCATTCGGTTCATATTTGAATTCCTTCAATGTACAAATCACTCGAAAACATTTACAGGTTTTTACTTGGAAACCACACCCCTTATCTTGGTCGATTCGATTGGAAAGACTGGATCAATTACTGACTATCAAAATGCCTTTACGTTTCCTTGAGACGTTTTTTAAACATTTACATTTTTTTACTTTCCGACCGAATTATCTCACCCACACATTTAAAAAAAAAAAATCTAAAATTATCTACAAGTTTCTTCATTGTAGAGTAAGACAAAAATTTTCCATATGCATGTCACAATAATGCGTCTTAGCAGCGTTTTTTTTCCTCTTCATCATTCTTAATCATAGACCATACAAAAAAAACTTACTATACATTCAGTCACGTTTCTCGTGTGATAAGAAAGTTGTGAACACGCATTGATCAACTAAACAAACTTTATTACTTCTCTGAAAAATGCGTTTGATTATCCTATCACATTTGGATGTTAACTTGTACAACATTTTACATTTATCAGCAGTTATGGCTGAAATGTATACATTGCATGCTGCTCATTCAAATATATTGCATAACACAGAATTTTACAGACTGATTGATACAGTTAGTTGATAACACCGATAGGTTCGAACAGTTCAAAGTTCTATTAAAAATGTGCGATCGTTGGTCTCTACTGTAAAACATTGAGAGGAAATTGATTTGAATTTTATTTCATTTTCCATTTATCAATATTTGACCAGACATATGCATCTTCGTCACATGTCGAAGCAGATAAAACAGCAACTCAGCCTTTTTTATTGGGGATTGTTGAACTAAACATTTAAACCGAAGACCAAATACTAGTCGCACAACATTTTAAAAGATGGAATTATCTCATTCAAAAGTTCCCTGTAAATCTTTGGAGATATTTCTTCTGAAGTTCCATCCTTTGAAATGAATGAAGTAATAGATTTTGTATCAAGTACCAGGCTTTACTTTGAACAAAAGAAGTAACAGATTAATTGACATGTCGTTTCCAAATGGTTAAACCGTGAAATTTTACTGTACTCACAGGTGGCTTCATTGATAGGTGGTAGTGTAACGTGGAAACTACGCATTATGTTATACCATAAGCGATCACGCATTTAGAATTTTCATGGTATGACTACAGTTCATTAATTATTGTGATTTTAATAAATAATGTTACGCACAACTCGAGATTACTACGTCCGTGTACTTCGATTGGCAACACTTTTACAATTGACCTGGTTTCTGCTGATTTCTTTAATTAATTCTGGTGTCAAAGTCCGATTTCGGCGAAATGAATTTTCAATTCGACAGTTTGGCATAACGAGATCTTTGTTTCGAGATGCCGCTCAGTTTGTGGTTTGAGATTCCTGGGACTGATTCCAACTAGGAATTAATTTCGGCATAAAAATATTTTTGACAAACATTTTCCCAGCCCTTGCAGACCTTTGATTTAGTAGTTTCATGATGATCCGGTGGCCAGACAACAAGATCAAAGGTTTTCATGCAATATATGAAGGGTCAATTTTGTGCATCAAGTACTAATTCTGACTTGACTTCTATTTAAAAAAAAAACATAGCTAACGCCGACCCGTACGAAACACCTATTCGTATCAAAAGCCTTTAATGTGAAACTCTTCATTTCTCTTACTTAATTTTCTTCTCTGCTGAAAAACTATTCCCCCTTTAAAATCACTTACATTATCCACTCTTTGCTTTGTTATCATATACAACTAAATTGCCGGATATGGAATCCCTGAAACCCCACACACATAACAAATTATTTCCATGTTAATCATTTTTCCCAAGATATTTCTATTTTACTAAAATCCAATATGGCCGCCGGCAGCCATTTTGTTAGGAGACCGGAAATAGTACCGACGCTTTACATTCGTTAATACCTTTCAAACAAAAAAAAATCATGAAATTCGGTCAAAATTTACTCTAGATATTGTCAAAATACACCACGTTCACTGTACTTCCGAGTAGCCAGATAAGAGCTCACTCCAAGAGACCTAGCTCACGCTCCGGAGAACATATTTTCATACATTTTTTTCCCTGATTGGTACGGTCAATACCTATCTAATAAAGCTAAAACAGACGAAATATGTTCAAATGTGGCCGACCTACAAGCAAAAACTGCTTGCCGCCCTGTGCCTGTTCCACACCAAGGGGTCTAACTCACGAGTCGGTCATCCGATTTCCATAAACTTTTTTTTGTCGATCGGTATTGTAAATACCTTTTATTTGACGTATCAGTTACAAGTTTAACGTTTAAATGTCCGGAGATATCTTCCAAAAACCGTAAAGCACTTATTGGGCCACAGCTCGGGAGGGGTCGATCCAAAATCACTCATCTTCGAACTTAGCCTGTATTTTGACATTACCAAACGGGAAAAAAAAAGAATTTTCAAAATCGGATGCGTTTTACTCAAGTTATCGTGCAGACGGACAGACGGACAGACGGACAGACGGACATTTTTTTTTTCGCGGATTTGGCATCTCTAGACAACCACAATAGGTTTCCCCTTACTCAGGGAGTCCAATTCGACGTGTTACAAACGTATGCGTAAACCTATAAGACCCCAGTACTTCGTACGGGTCTAAAAATGACTAAGCTGCTGTTTAAGCAGCTTTTAGCTGTTTATGTAAATATACATCTGTCTTTTGACGGAGGTTGATGTAAGAAGACAACGTGACAATCTTTATTTGTTCAAATTCAATTGATATTCATCTCAACCGCTTGGTTACTATTTCTTGGACTCCATAGAAGGTACATAAAGTAGACTATACAAAGTCGATTCAGCTCTATTACCATTAATGACATTATAATTTAAAACAAATGAAAGTTCAAGTTTCGATCATAAAATCACCATTCTCAATGGAATTTTCAATCAATCAACTTTTATTCGCAGCCGTTTCAACAATGTGCGCATATATTGTTAATACATCAGTTCTACTGATACATAAATTTTCGAAATATTTACACTCTCCCAGCTTCACATCAAATAATCGTGCGACAGCAACAATCAATTAAATAATTATTAATAATTCATCGGGTGGGTCAATAAACTAATAAATTTCAAGAATCAGTTCAGAAAATTGTTAAACTGTTACGCACATTCGTTCGAATAAAATATTTTAAATAAATCATCGTGAACTGATTGCGTAAGCTGATTAATAAATATAGATTCAAACCAGAGGCTGTTAGCATCTATCCAACGTTTTGTTACAATTAATTACATAGAATCATTTTAGTGGTAGGGTCAAAACGTTTCTAAAACATTATTGATAAGCGCAACAAGTACTATATATTCATACGAGAGTTGAATGATGTTATCAGAAAAAAAAATGACCTCAAAAGGATCTCAAGAAATAATGAAATAAGAAAATTGAAACAGAAAGAATCGTTGACTGGACCGACTATTAAATTCACACAGTCGATACCATGGATCGGATGTTCTATTGTATAGTTTGCTCATCTTTTCAGAGCCACAAAATAGTCAATGTCTAACGAACCGACCAAACTCATGACCAAACGAACAGCATAAGTTCACTTCACGGTCCAGTTTGATAACATCTTGAATTTTAAATGAGGTTATTTTTTCTGATTTCGAAATCATGCCTCTGCAACCAATAATTGGGGCTATGCGTAGATTAAACTTGTATACGTCAATCGAATCAAACGTAAATTGTATAACAAACTAACAACTTAAGTTCACAGTTTACAAGAATTGTAACACATAAAATAAAATTTTAAATTTTATCAGCAGATTGTCTTGTCTCTATGAAGTCAATGAAATCATTACTTCCTCTTAATCGCTTAGCTCATTTCTTTTAATTTTAATTAAAAGAAAAAAGCAGAAAAAAAGAACGAGGAAGAGCGTTGATTTACAACTTCAGCTTATCATCAAAACCGAACAATTAAGGCCGTGCGTGACCATTGTGGTGTCGAATTAATCAATACTAATTCGAACATCTAGACTTCGATATTTTATAGATTTCATTATGCTGTGAATGAGGTCTGAGCATGAAATCAAGAAGAGGATCCAGGGCATGTTTTATAGAATTTAATCTAGAAATTCTACATATTTTAGAAAATTCATCATTGTATATGGATTTTACAGGATGAAGAGTGAGAGTAAATATTGTAAAAGTGAGACTGTGGTTCGAAGTCGTCTACTATTATACATCAGTTGAAAATACTTAGACCAAAAGAAGTAAAAGACAGACTGGATAGTTATGCTGAAGTTATGGTTATGGTTAGAGTGCTTGTATATAGTTGTGACGATTCTTCAAGAATCGTTCTTGTCTATTTTCATAGTGGAGCGTGAATTTAAACTCAGTTAAGGCTTGAAGAAAGTCAAATTTAGGTTGTGAAGGAACTAACTCACTCGCTTTCTGGACCTCTAACGCGAATCTGTTAATTCCAAGATATCAATAGATCAAAGTATGATTTGTAGTCACCCGTACCAACTTTCCGCACCATCACAACTCAACATTGAGAAGCCAACGTCACACCATTTTAACTGTATCAATGTAAATGTGGGTAATGTTCAAGCCAATCAATTCAAACAACAACGAGAATCTGTTTCCAAAAAATTCCATCGTTGTTGCACTCTTTTACAAATTACGTTATTCTAACCAGTTTTGTGTGGTTTGGTATGGCTTGGATTGCTTTGCTTAATAAAGGGATTAATATTGCACCATAAGTTTGGTCGTTTTTTATAGGGTAACCACATATACTCTACCATAAATCGAACATCACTGTAGATGCGAAATGCCAGACCGTTCAATTTAAGAAGAAGTAAGTGATTTATATTTCTGCTGCATCTAGCAAAACTACTAAACTACGTTCAAGACTTTTCTTAATTTGAAATTACCTCAAGTTCCACATTAAAGGTTTTCCATTCCCAATACATTCTACTTTGCTTAAATTGCTTAAATCACGCAGGATACGTGTGAGTAAAATCTAAATTAATCATCACACATGAGGGAAAACGAAGAAATCGAATAGAAAAGTAAATTCGCTTGTTCGGTACGTAGATCCAACAACTGTTACCACCCGTTATTCTACTGACTACAAACACTTTTCTTCGGTTATACAAAATAATTTCTTATTTATTCATTGTTTCACTAAGTTGAGGATACGTTGATGGATGATGTGACCCGCAGGTCTTTCAATGAAAAATACAATATGGAATTGATAAATTGAAGAAGTGCATCAATGAAATTAATTTTTTTTAAATTAACTTGCTCAGTGCGCCTCTAGATTGCGTCAGAAAATAATTTATTCAAATGGAAAAACGAAAAACGGAAGATACTATAAGATGTACGAAGTACATCTGTTGTTCGGATAACGAAGCGGATACAAATGGTGAGAAACAACATTTTTAAAGGGTTTTCGGTCTAGCACCTGAAGAAATATTTTAAATTCGTGTAAATTTCCAACGAAATCAAGGCCGTTACGTTGAAGTACGTTGATATAATTGATAGCAAAAAAGTGACTTACCTGTACAGAGTTCTTTAAATTCGTTTAACAGCCGCAAAACAAAATATTTCAAGCACTAAACAGAAATTTAAAATAAAATTTCCGTTCCTAAAATTGATCACTTAAAAACCACTCGATATCTATTCACTCATCTTCCGTTTTTATTAACTAAAATGTTCAGCCAAATTTAGGAGAAACAAGAACCAAATTCTTATTTCACAGAAACACTTTCCTAGTCAGTCTTCTAATTCGCTTTGCACCGTAGCTTTATATCCGTTCAAACTCCAATAAGTGACTGACAATCCGCGCGACATCTCTTATTTATAACGAAACATCTTGCGACATTTATTATAATCATTTCAATTGAGTGTAGGTACACAAAATACCGAAATAAAAAAAAGAAGTTCCTAAACCATTGGTATAAAATAAATAAGATCACGCATCCCCTCTTCACAAAACAAAACAAAAAAGAACAGAGAAACTCACGATGGGGGTTGTGACCAATAAAAACGATAAAATTGGCGCCCTGCGTATTTGCAATTCATGGATAATTTCTAATTTTCCTCATCAAGTATACCCAGTTGGCAAGTTGTTTCACTAAAGAATTGTTTTCAAATTGTGTGTTACACATCTTTGACATATATTCTGTTTATTATTACCATGGGTTGTGTGACGGAATCTTTTCTTCTTTTAATATTAATTCTACAAAATGAAATGCCTTTCAGATGAGATATAACCTTCAACTTTACACTGTATGCTGTTATCCCTTTATTGGCATGTATACATGATTAATTTGAAATTCTTTTTAAAAAAGAACGCTGTGCGAATTGGAATAGTTGGAAGATTTTCTTTTATATATTGTGAAAATCGCGGATGCTGATTTCAGGTCCGTTGCGAAAGAACTCAGTCACGGGGTGGGTGGTGATCATATAACATGTATGTAGTAGATAAACGATAAAAGTGTTAAAGTCTGTAAAGCGAGAGCAGCGAGTGCAGTAGTTATGATGTCAGGCTCTTAATTCATCTAGTTTCATTTTTTGCCTGATCAACAAGCAAAAACTCAGGTGATTAATTCCTAAGGGTCGAAAATAACCTACTAGGGAATTGGTTTGGGAAATCAGATCATGTAAAATCGGCTTCGCCTCAGATCAACAAACTTCACACGAAAACTGGACCTTAAACTTCTTTACCCCCCTTGTTATGTATATAACTATTTCATGTGTGTGGTGTGTTTAACTTCCTTTTCTACACACAAAAGACAATGAGAAAATTTCGTTTTGCTGACGTAACGGCTGCTGACAATTCAGACGAGAAAATTTTCACTTTCTCTCCTGAACGGTCACTTTGTTTTTGTTTTCAAACCAAACACCATTCACACACGAAAAGCGTTGTGTTCACTTCGGAGAAAAATAGGAAATTGCAACTCGAACGCCCCTCGCTTCGTTCTTGTTGGAATGGTTCTATTTTTTTTTCACTCAATAAACAAATAACTATTCAGGAACACGATGCATCTTGAGATTGACACACTCCTCCTGCGCCCTCGAGTGACAATTTACTCATATAATGTCTAAAAGAAGCAGATGAAAATACTCAAATGACTACGCGTACTGAACACTACTTTAATTGACGTTGATAATACTTTATTTCTATGGTAGGTGCTTTGTAAAATAATCAATTTGTGCATGACCCAATTGTGCTTTTCGATAAATGCGACCCTGGACATCATTTGATGTGACCAAAAGCTATCTTTAGAAATACTTCTATCAAAAAGAAATTTTCGTCAACCACAGGTGGTAACAGAGGAAATTGAAATTCTTTTCTTGTCGGTTCTTCCCTTTCTTGTTCAAATTGTATAATGATCAATTGACATCAGCATTTCATTTGCATAGATTCATAGTTATTTACGTATATGTTTGAGACGGTTGATTTTGGATAATTTTTCGCTTTTCGGTGGCCAAGGTAAAGCGAGGGTTAGATGCGAAATTGACGCCAATGAACTTTTCTAAACAGATACATATTTCAACTTTACATGCAGATGCAGAGGGACGAAATTTAAAGAAGAATTACTTAAATTTCGTCCCTGAGGAATTTTTGACGGTATCAATACTGGAATTTTTCCGTTAAAGCACACTTACTGCGAGCTTAATCGAAAGCGAGCTCCAGTTTAGAAAACGGAATTTATTGAAGCGAAAGAGGGGTTTCTTAATCATCTGGAAACTAAATCCATTCGCACAATATGAAAGGTTGTAAGAGTCTTTCTCTAAATTACTAAAATCATGCGGAATGTTCGCAGCTTCTATCAAACGTCCATCCATACATCGACTCTGTTTCTTCATTTTGTTCTATTGATAAAATTATTTCCGACAAAATCTTTTACTTCAACATCCAATTTACATTATAAGTAAAGTCACTAATTATTGTTACCAAAAAAAATAAAAAATAAATCTTTTTCCATGTCAGTAGGATAAAAACTTTTCCGCTCAGCATCCCAGGAAACCTCCCATTATTATTCAATTATTTCTTAAAACCATTTAGGAACAACATTTATATTCACCTTTCAATCAAGTTTAAGTGACGCTACTACAATATAATATAGCGATAATCATGACAATCAATTGCTTGAAATGCTGTGCATCACTTCGGCTCAATTTGCATTTATTAATACAATGTTGAAGCGATGTGGTATGGTAAATGGTGTAACATTACATAAACGGTTAGGTACTTTCCCATTTAATTATAAACGTTGCATGTCACGTATACGCGTAACATGTATAGAATTCTACTTCTTTTTTTCGAAGAATTCCGTGCCACAATGTCTGATATGTTCATATTTTCTTGTCGTGTGTTCATATTCGTACTAAACAGAATTAATTGCACGTCATTGTTGCAATATACCATGTATGGATATTGTGGATGCAAATACAAAAAAAAAAGAAATATTTGGAACAGAACCTAAGAAACATGTTCATGCATTGATGGGATGGATGCGTTGGGTTACTATTCAATAAGATTTTTTTTTTAAATGTTCCAAGAAAAGATCTTGCGGCAATTTGTTTTAATAATCAATCAATCAAGAGAATTAACTTTAATTGCTCACACCAACACATTTGTTGCACATATACGTTCCTTGAATTGATATGCACATTTTCAATAGATAAATTGAACATTTATTTTGTCATCAATCAAGTGATTTTCTTGCGCACGATAAGGTTTCCCTTCCAGGAATAGCCACATCGTGTGCGTACATAAGTATAACTGCTAACCATATAACACTTATTATACCACACACTGCACTGTATAATTGATCAATTCGTTGAAGCTGTGTGTGGTACAAAGAAACTAAATGAATAAGCGATGCCATCAATTGGTTTTCAATCGAAAAAGAAGATCAAGAATGTTAACCCATAATCACTGAACGGCGTACGTATTGGTACAGAAAATCCGTACTAAATTTCTTTTAAATCAACCAATAGCCATATAATTCGGAATCACAGAACATTCACTGAATTCATACGAGGAGATGTTTCGAATTTCATTCATAATGCTTATTTTCTCTGGATTAAACCGCTTCTTCGTTGCCGCCTCATGAATTTTTTCTGAGGAATTCCGGTTATAACAAGAATGTAAAATTCATTTTTAACACCAACAACACATAGTTGCCCTACCCGATGAATTGATAGTTGAGAAATCGACTATCCTGAAACAAACATTAAATTTTCGACCAATTAGCACTTTACTCGAACATCCATTTTTATATGAAATATACCAAACCAATGCCTGGTGTGACATACATCGATTATGTCGGAAATATTAGTATTACTTAACAACTTAAGAGTTTAAGAGTGGCTATTACCGTACAATGGGATCACATAAAAGAGAATTAAAGTATGAGAAAAGGTGTTCATTTATATGGCATTAGCCTTGCTATGACTTTGAATAAAACGTTGTGTAACAATGTTTCAAGATTGTGGTTTAATATGCTTAGCATAGAAGAAAGTTATATTAGCGAATTTGTCCGTTATGAAGATAATCTTTAGAAAGAATTGTCGGCATAGGTTAGTATCAGCTTATTCAATGGCGTTTGGCTCCAGTTTTAGTTTTTATGCTAGGTTTTTTGTGTATGTAATGATACTTTCTTTCATTTTATGTATTAATTTAAGGATCTTATTTGGTAAATTTGAAGTTACAAAACAAACAAAAGTTCCGTACAGAATTACGTGCTCGAGAAATGCTGAAACATTACCAGATCATATTGTGCACAGTTTAATTAAAATTGGTCACTATTCACACTGCAAGTGTCGCTCTTGGACTATTCGCACTCGAATTAATTTAGAGTGCGACACTCGCTTTACGTTAATTTTTAATACTCAATTTACGCAGTGTGTAAGTCGAGACTTTACATTGAATTATGAGGGGTAAACCATTGTGGTTCGTAAAGTTCGTAAATATGGCAATTTCGTGAACTTTTGATATTACTACCATATATTTTATGCCAAAGTCTCACGATATCGTGATCCCGAACTTTGCTAAAAGTAATGGTTTACCCCACTGAATGCCACTTGTGGATCGAAATTCAATACTATTTGATTGTATCGGTTATTTGTTTGCGTCTCAGATTTAGTACCTATAACGTCTCTATGTATTACAGTGTTAAGTTTTCATTCCACTCAACAAAAGTACTCCGTTAGAGAGCAAGCTGTCAAATAAACAAAGCAAGAATAGGACTGTTCGCAGCACTGCTACAAATAGAAAGGCCAGCGCCGGGTTTTTTTACGTTACGATTTAGCAACGGACTAAATGCAATAGTAGAACTCACCCACAGTGCGAGGCTATTAGACTAAAAACTTCGAAAAGATTCTTGAAAAGATTTGAAAAGAACAAACTAAAAAGCTGAAATGCCTACCAAGAGGTATTGAAAGTGGCTGAAATGCCTATAAATTTAAGAAGCTGAAATGCCTATAAACGTAAGCAACTTTAGCTGCAATGCTACGAATATGCTCTTAAGAAATCACAGTCAAAATGTTTACAAAAAAAATGAAACAGGCAAACAAGAATTCACAGGTAAAATGTCTACAAATTTAAAGGTAACATGTTTACAAATTCAAAGGAAAACGTCTACAAGTTCGAAGAATGCAAATTTTAAGGCGAATGTTTACAAATTCAAAGGAAAAATATCTACAAATTCAAGAACCAACAGAGCAAGAAAGCTCTTCCCTTACCCACATGGATCACGTGAAGTGAAAACAAAGACGCAAAGACGCTGTTTCGACCTCGGGACTCAGAGGCGGTCTGAGGCTAGCGTGATCCAGGCATCATCAGTGCTGTGGTTTGTTCCAAGGCCATATGAATTGTCAAATTTCATCCACAGAATCCTAACCTCAATAATATTTCTGTGTAAATCGCGTAGGCGACGTTGCTCGATTTGTATGAAATAACACGTAAGCGACGTCGCTGTGGATTAAATTATCGTTGTTCGGGTTGTCAAAGTTCGTGTTTACAATTACTTGGAACAAACCTATTGAAAAAAAAAATCAATTTTGTCTCTCACACGGAGTAAAACGGATTCAAACGCCCTCATTTTCGTATTATTTTAACATAAATTACATAGCTTTTTTCAGTGTTGTCATCAAAGATTAAGTTTAAATAACTTGAGAAATACGCTAAACATACTCGTTACATATAGGTTTGCTCCAAGGCCATACGAACTGTCAAATTTCATCCACAGGCACAAAACCACATCAATAATTATATGGAAGTCGATCGCTAAGTTTGTTCCAAATAACTATTAACACGAATTTTCACTGGCCGAAGGAACACGATTTCATCCATAGAGATCTGTTTTCATATAAATATTGATGAGGTTATGTTTCTATGGACCAAATTGGACAGTAACTTGACAATTCGTATGGCCTTGTAACAGACCTATTGTGTGAAAAGTCAACTAAAATTTTTTTTTGTCAAGTTGAAATCGTAATAACCTGGTTTAGACAGAGAAATTTATATGTCAAAAACTAAAAAACTCCAACGACAACGTATTTCACAATATATTATCTCCTAATCTATGCGTTCGATTGTATCGTTCCTTTTTACGATCCTCGATGTTGAATTCTTCATTTTTTTCAGTGTTTTCTAGAGAGTTTACCCTAAAACAATCTGCCGCACAAAACTGCTCCCTCATGCAGTGATAAAGTTTTTTTTCTTTCTTTTTATGTCATTTCTCTGGTCTTCATCTTTCAAAAAAGTGTCAATTGGCTGGGTAATCCCGGCGGCTCTGTTCCAGTGACATTTAATGACATTCGATTTTTTGGGTTATGTAAATGACATTCATTGCGTTGTTTTTGCACGTTCTACACGCGTTTTTATTCTCAATCACAATTTAAGTTAATTTAACCAACAGCAACATGTATTTGATGTACGAATTGAACGCAAATGGTGATCGAATTTACACATTGAAGGTAACTGGTTCAAAATAGCCACAGAAATTCAGGATATTTACTCATTTTCTTCACCAGAAAAGCGGAACAGATGGTAGACCAACAGTTTCGGCACATCCAGGTAAGACGACTGTTTACTTGTCCAGTCAAACTCATAGCCAATATTCAAATTTTCTGCAGCCCGTTTTTCGCCCGAAGACAAATATTCTCGACAACGATTGATCATCAAAAAGCGATTCGGTTTGCTCCTAACACAACAGCCGGAACCGGTTTATTGAAGCTCCACTTTTTATGGAAAATAAGTTACAATGCATTGATCATCAATTCAAACTAAACCGCAAATAAATCAGTTGGTCGATCAAGAAGGATTTTGTTTTGAAATTGTGACAATGACGAATATGGTTCTCTGGATAGGTCGAGGCTAAGCTCATCTCTGTCATTGTTAAGACTTCACTCGTTTAACAGAAGTTTTTGCTGTGTATAGGGGAGCACAGATCGGAGGAGAGGAGAGAAGTGTTCGTTGCTTATTTTTCACCGGATTAGAGTAGCACTATCCTCCAAATCTTCCAATCCACACGTAGGTATGAGTGAAGTGACCCTCTTTACCGTTCTTTTGTAGACAACACGTGGAAGAGATGAAAGTTGCAGAGCGTTAACCACTCAAAGAGTTGTGTTTATCTGCAACTGAAATCTGAAGTCCACATGCAGACGGTATGGTTCTTCATACAATTGAAACTAACGGTTTAGTTCTTGAAAAAGGCCAGTACGTCCGAAATAAACGATAAATTCTGGTTGGTATAGTACTGATTAGGCTGGATCGATGTTGCCAGCTTGCCAAGACTACTCTAACTGTACCCTTACTTTTTTGAATCCGGCTACTCTTCAGTACTGCAAAGTTGCTGGACCAAAATTTCGATGTAAAATAGAGTACTTTCTCCACCTGACCACTATCATCACTCATGCTTGAAGTGCGTTTGAGTAAATCATGTTATCGTGTTAATAAAGAGCATAAAAGGCATCTTCTAAGAACCATTTCCAGATAGGTGAACTGATACCACCCATTTTCGAACTTGACCTGATCATTTAATTACTTCATCGAATAAAAATTTTGAAAATCAGTTGAAATAGTTATACTCAAGTAATCGTGTTAACACAGAACAGAAGAGTGTTACTGTTCGATATTTTAGAATCGGTTGGCCCAGCTACACTACTACTGCGATGGTATGGCTACAGCGATAAACCGTAATTCCAACTGGCTACAGTTAGGATCATACCACCGCCTACATTTGAAAAAAAACACTTCTATTAGGGCATGTTGCCCGTTCAACGTTCATGTTTATTCTGAATTTCATTCATACAAGAACCTTTATTTATACTTAATTCTTGGTTCACTTTGACCAATTTCATTCCAAGAGGTGACTTGATTCATTTAATCCTTGAACAGTGGAAGCACTTGTGGAATACAGAACATCCGTGGTTTCGAACGAAGAGAGGAACCACACATCAATTCCACGGTTATTGTTTCTCCTCCCATCATGTTCTTTCAATTGTCGCCGATGCTGGATGCAATTCCCCAATTATCCATCGACTTCTTTCAGTAACTGCCAATGCCAGATTTCTTGAATCCCGATTAACCATTTACTTTTCAAAGGATGAACAGATTCTTTACCAATTGACCATTCTCTTTCTCTCGGTTCAGGTGCTCCTCAATTGTTTACCAAACGATCGTCTGTTTGTATCAACTTCACAATGGACCCAACCTTCTTAACAGAATGACCAATTGTTTAGATTTGAACAATATGCTTTTCCGTAATCCAACTGAAGCGGTCCTGACACGATCGTCATGTTCTAAATTTTAGAAATCGGTCGGCCAGCTACACTTCTACTGCGATGGTATGGCTACGGCAATAAACCGTAATTCCAGCTGGCTACAGTTAGGATCATACCACCGCCTGCATTTGAGAAAAACACTTCTATTAGGGCATGTCGCCCGTTCAACGTTCATGTTTATTCTGAATTTCATTCATACAAGAACCTTCATTTATACTTAATTCTTGGTTCACTTTGACCAATTTCATTCCAAGAGGTGACTTGATTCATTTAATCCTTGAACAGTGGAATACAGAACAGTTACACTTAACGTTTTTAATCATATCGTGTTATGTATGGTGTATTTTCTGTTGTAAGACCCATGACTTACAGTCAAGTGAATTACTATTCTGTTTTAAATGAAAGTCTAAATCGATAAAAAATTACTTCCCAAAACTCACTGCACAAAAAGTTGTGGTCACTTCGGAATTTGATATTTATTTAATTGCCCAATTTGAAGTTAATCGCAGTCCATATATGCAAAGTCGATCGCATCACTAATGACTAGCACTGGCATGCCCTTTCCTGGTAAAGCAATGTAAATGCACTTGTCTTCGCTTTTCTTCTATAAAATGTGCATTTACATTGCTCAATCAAGTAACATGAAGTACGTCTGTGTTTCCCAATTTTTATTTCGATTGGTGGAAATACAGCTACCTTCAATCCGAGCTACAACCTCTCCACTAGTTAAAATAAAGATCTGGAAACACATACGTAATCTACTATTTCCATAAAATATGACAGGTCGACGGTACGTGCATCTAGTAAATATTTCGCAGAATTTATTCGTTCACTGTGTCACACTAAATTAACTTGTTCATTGTGTTTCTGATTGTTAAGAAATCTAAGTCAGTATATTGATTTACGCTATGAAATTAATCGACAATAAGTTTGTTTTAGTTTTACTGCTACCCACACTCATTTTTGATCAAATATTATCTGAACAGGTCCGTAATATGCCTTGTCATGTAGCACCTTAGTTCTTCAAGCATTGATTTTAATTTTATTTTGTTTGGAGGCTTTTGTGATGCGAGATATTTGCAGCATCAACAAAGTGCTACAGTTTTGTGAATTGCTTCCCTAGTAGAACTTCTCCTGCAGAATTTCACCTATTTCTCTCTTTTTAAATCCAATCCAATGCATACATAAGACACGGATGAAACCATGGCAACGTGTCGTATGCACACATTGGATTGGATCTAAAATAGAGGGAGAAATAGGTGAAATCTTCCGGAGCAGTTCTACTAGGGTCGGAAAGAAATCTTCCATACTTTCTCCAGCTACACATAGCGACCCAATATTCTAATTTTTCTTTGGTTATACCTTGACGGGAGAACAAAATGATAATTTGAATAAGGTCTCTTTCGCGTCACTCGGTGTAGTTACAGTCCGGAAATAGATGAACCGATCGAATCTCATCGCAACCGTTATTTCTAACAAACTATGGATCATCTTCAAGGTCGTTGAGAGAAGTGCTGTCTACGTTAAGAAATGTCATGCGCGATAAAAAAATTTAACGAAACTTAAGTGAGGTTACTTCTGAAAGTACCGTATCTTGAAGATGATCTATACTGCAGCTTTTCCAAAGTAAATATAGTGTGGAGGAACGCCACCGCACATTTGATTCGGTTATATGTGGCAGAACCTCTACCAATACCCTCTCTAGCAAACAAACCAGGAAAATTAAGGTGGTACAGTGTATGATGTCACTAAATAAATAAATGCAGCGATGCAACGCACTTCAAGCAAAAGTAGTACTCTAAATAGGGTACTGAAACTTGACAGTGTTCCATACAAAATTTACACTGTAAAAAGAGTGGGGATAAAATTTAATACAAAATAGTACTCTATTTGGCAGCTGTCATTAATAGCACTTTTGCGTGAAGTGCGTTGAGCGATGTCATTTTTTGTGAGTTGCTCCGTCATTTTGGTGTGCAAAAGTCAAATACAAATTAAAATATGTGGTTTTCAACTCCATTACAAATACCGACGATGCCATCAACTGATTGGAAAATTTAACTGTTGAAATATGATCCCCTGTGATATTTGCTAGTCAGTGTCAAATTTGTCAAAATAAGTTCGTTTGGTTGCTAGAGAGGGTATAGATCATTGTCAATGTCGTTTGAGACGTCAAATAAGCTGTCATTTTCACAAAGCCAACCACAATATTAAAAAAATTTATATGAAGCTGTCATTGTTTGAGGTTAGCTTTGTGAAATTGACAACTTATTTGACACTATTTTAGAGAGAAGTACCGCTATTTGACACTGATCTATTGCCTCCACACTATATCTACCTTGAGGTACAAAGTTAATTCCTAAGCATTCGACTGATTTTTCGTTATTTGTATTTTTAGAATTTGCAAGGAATTTGGGAAAGGTGTGATGGATTTTGCAATAAGAAGTTTTGCAATATCAATGTAACCTGTCGCCCGTTAAATCGAACATCGAAATGGATAATATTTGATATTAATTTCCATAAAGGAGTCATCCTTACAGCTCCGATAATTGTAATTTTCACAAGTTTTTTTTATTTATTTCTGAGTTTGCTAGTTTAACATGTCTAGAGCTAATTACAGATCGAAATTGTTGCATACAAAAAGTTTATGACGCAATACCGTCCATTTATGTTGAAATTGAAAGCCGAATATTGCCACGAAGTAGCCGAAAGAACTCATCCTTACTTCAAATTGTTCCACTCAAATGATATAAAAAATGCAGGGACAATATTAGACCCGTGCCCATTAACAGTAAGGAACTTTAAAATTTGTATTTGATGAAAAACAAATTGAAAAACAAAATTGGCAGGGTAATAGACATATAAAATCACAAGCTTCGTCCACCAGAATGGAGATACTTGTGCCGACTGGCGAGTGGAAAGTCCAATATACTTTATCGAAGTATTTTAACGACACAAAATCACACATTCTGACGGCTGACTTCTATTATACCATGAAGGCAACAACGGCTGAAGAATTTTAATTGTTTGTTCTGGATTCTAACCTCTATTTATCTTAACCGAATAAATTTACTAAATATTCTATCTATCTAACATGTCATGTTTGATGCCTGATGTCTGTCATACATGTTTTGACATGAGCCTTTCAGGTTATCTCAAATATTTTCATGAACATTTTTGGTTGTCTGAAACCCTGACTAACAGGGTCGGACTGGCTACCGAAAGGCGCTCCTGTGAAAAGGAGCTTAAAGAGAATGAAAGACGCAAAAAAAATCTTTATTGAAAGTCGACAATATAGCTAATAAAATTACTAAAGGTGCACTTGTGATTTTCCAAGTCGTCTCATATTGCCAGTCCGTTCCTGCTGACTAATTTTCGTGAAATCAGGCTCGGTTTAGATTACGTTTTTCCCCCAAAAAGATCTACTATCCCACCTGTCTAACTTGATCTGAATTTTCAGATAGCTGGCACAGATTTATTCCGAGCTTTACAATTGAAACGTCTATGCTAGGGGTTGCTGACTCTGATTAACCACTGGTTAATCAATTGTTAATCATGGTTAATCAGTACTCTTCGGAACTAAACAAATAACCTCGGATAAGTGCTAATTTGAGAGATTACGCCAAAACACGCTGAACTTGATGCGCAGTAGGTTCAAAAACGTTTGAATGGACTAGAAGGGTACTATCAGTTTAATTATTTATATGTTGGTAAGAATAATTGGCACAAATACTGTCCGTTGCATCATGATAGGCCTGCTTAGCTCTTAGTACATGTAGCAGGAGACCAATTCGTATTTCAAAACCATAGTCTCACGATTATCACGGTGAGCTTGAAAGAACTTTAACACGTTGCCGGTTATTGTGACTTGTCAACTTTAGTCACGCCGGAAAGTGCTAAGGGGGTTGAGGAATACCTCAAAATATATTTCTAAAAATCAAAAATTTGACATTGACGCAATCAACGGCCGTAAAAGTTACTTTTTCGGACGCGGCCATCTTGGTGTGAGCAGTACCGAAAAAACGCACATTTCATCATTAGTGAGTGAGGAAAAGCGTCGAATTATGATCGACAGGCGGAAAAATATTTTTTTTCGACGTATCTTGTTTTTCTTTCAAATTAGGGCATTACAGTTGTGTTCAAAAACATTTTGGTGTCTGGGGTTCGATATCTGGTCAATGCAAGATTTTTATTTATAAAAATTTGGCCTTCGTTGAAGGTAATAGGTTCTTTAGAGTGCGAAAAAAAGTTCATATTGCACTGCGTGCGAAAAAGAAAGTTCATATTGCACTGTGTCCGGGAATACAGTGAAATAAATACCTTCAAAACGACATTAAATGGATGCATGGAAAGGTGATTATTATGGACCGGTATTGCGAAAAATCCAATATTGTTGAATGATAAGAAAATATTTTTGTTCGTCAAATGAATGAACTCCAAGTGCTCTTTCATTCTAACGAAGCGATAGTAATTTTTAATTGACGCATCGTGCAACCATTAATTTTTCAAATTTATTAATTTTTCTCTTCGCGCTCCGTGTAATCATATAATAATGAATCGTATGTCCATTTAATGTGATAACATTTTCAAAACAAGACAATCATTAAATGGTGCTGTAGTGTTAACAACATACAGTGGATGCAACAATTACGACACAAAATAATATTAAAAGTAACCAATGCATCGGATGCCATATAAAGAATCAATTTATTTGTTGAACTAAGTACACCGCTTAATTATATAAAAAAAAGAATCAACTCAAGTACACACAGTGCAGCAGCGAACAGAGTCAACAGAAGATGTCCCGGTATATGGAAGAATTCAACAGATTTTTCGAGTAGATATTTGTGGCGAGAGAGAAAATGAAAATAATCAAAAATTGCGGAAGGTGCGGGAATGCAGACGAGGTGCGGGAATGCAGAAGAGGTGCGGGAATGCAGAAAAAAAATTGATTCAATGTCTTAATCAAATTTAATTTTAGACAGTTCGTCAAACTTATATTTCTCATGAAACAATGGCCAACTCTCCAAACTCATTTGTTTAACATTAATCACCGCATGCAACTGCATTGGGTGTTTGGAAAGCACGAACAGATCTTCCTAATTTGTGAAATTTCTCAATTTATGCCTGGACACAATGCGATTCTAACTTAGATTATTCTTATAGGATGAGAATCTATGTTTCCAAATGAGTACACTATGACTTCTAAGAAATTTTAGAAGAACGTTAAATGTAACCATCATTGTTTGTAGGCAATATAAGATAAGAAATTCTTAAGAAATTTTTGTTAAAAAAAATTTCAAATGCATTTTTCTAACAATCAAACCATCGTGTGCTGAAAAAATCAGCATTATAACACCTGTAACCATTATGCTTTGTGCCAACCGAGAATTGAAAAAGACAAATGCACAAAAAATCATAATTTTCACATTGCTTTGCATTTCCTAAAACGAATGTTGTAAAAACTCATACAATTTCCGACACTGCTTTGAATGCAGAAATAACCAATACGAACTGGTTTGAAAACTATGGACATTTCAATCTTGTGATAGATAAAGAAATCCGTCGTATATCGGATTTCACTTCGTTCGGGCTACATCTCGCGAAATTGCCTAAAATATACCGTCCACAACAGATACGTAAATAACTAATAACTGTACGTAATGATTGAAGGTTCTGTAAATGTATTAAGTGCATGCAAGCTCCCTTTTTTGTACAAAAGTGAAAGAGAAGAACATCTATCCCAATTTTTTTTTTGTACCAAAGTGAAAGAGTCCTTTCATCGTTCCACATTCGCAAAACTTACTTCGCATCTACTCTGATCAAAGTTCACAACAGAGGAAATCAAACGGAATGATAGACAGCTCAAACGAGTGGGACGTTTGCGGGGCGCGCATGAGTCGCACTTTATTTATGATTTATAAGAAACTTGAGAACTCAAATAGGAGTACAAAATCATTCAGTCTTACGTTCGATGATTTAAATCCAACGAATTTTTTTTGTCCAATTTTGTTGCCATTCACGCCGTAAGTATGCCTTAAATTTGAATTTTAAGTGAACTATTCAATGAAAAAGCGATGACTAGTAGGTTAAACTGGTTAATGTACGTGTATAAACCAAAACAAAGAGTTCAGTTGATGCAAAAATTTGTGTAATTATTACGTAAAACGAAGATGCGTTTTTTCAGTTGCTAACATCTAAAACAAAATTTCCTTCAATTTTTACCGGCCGATTTTACACCTCTTCTGGGATTGTAACATTGAATTTTTTCTCATAGTATTCCTTGTATGGAGATAGCACAGTCTGTGTCCCGGTTTCACTATGAACAATTATGTTTGTTATATTGTTCCTTAGTGGGAAGCAAAAATCTTCTTCGTTGATTAGTGGCGTATTTTCGGGCAATCCATAATCAGCTAACGTTTTCTGATCGCGACATGCCGTGACAAATCTGTTTTCAGCTTCGCCGGCGCTACTGAAAAAGTTTTTGATGTTGTAAGATTTTTGGCCACCCAAATAACATCCGTTGTTTCCCGATTGATTCCAGATAAAAGTCACAAAGGCATCATCACAACCATAGAATCTCCAAATAGCACACGGCAGATTAAGGGGATATTCAAAGCTAGCTATGCTTCGGAAATCCTTTGGCATACAGGCATTGCAGATTGGAGACGTCCCGGAAATAGCGTAGTAATCAACTCGATAGTTATAGCAGATATCACCCGATCTGCCACATCCTTCTGTTGGATCGCTGAGACAGCCAGTCATTCCATACAGAGTCGTAAAACCTTTAATGTCTACGTTGCCGGCGTGCACGGCCACACAGAAAGAGCAGAGCACAACAGCTAACAACCGTAAATGTAGGAAAGTCATTCTAATAAAATACAACTCGATGTTTTAGTCACCTGCAATGATGAAAATTTCTTTTTTTTGATACCAACATTGAAAAATGATACTTTCGCCCCGCATATGAGGGGAGAAAGTAAAAAAATGCATCCCACGGGGAGAAAGTACTTAACGAAGAGCGAACGCAACTGAACGAACAGCGAAAGTGACTGACGTCACAGAAAATGAGAGAAATGAGTCGAGTTGTCAACAAAATCCGCTCATATTATGCAGAATACTTTGATCAAAATTGTAAAACACTGTGCGCCAGTGTTCTTATTGAAATTAGCATACAAAGTTGATACTTTTTGTTACTGAATGATTTGTTAGTTATATCTTAATTTTTGTGTGTGTTATTGTTGTGATGGCTAAATTATTAAATTTTTCATATACCAGGGGGCTAAATGCCTTTTTATTTCAACATTTTGTTGCGATGTTTGCGATACGTATCAATTTTCAATGTTGGTATCAAAAAAAATAGTATGAACGACTCGGGGCAAAAGTAAAAAAATTCAACCTGTGCGATTGAGGCCCTTGCCTTCGGCGCGGGCATCAACTCTCGCACACGGTTGAATTTTTTTACTTTCGCCCCTTGTCATTACTAGTTATCAATTTAGAAAATCTCCTGAAAACAAATGACAATTCGCAGTTTTCTCCACTTTTTGGATATTTTTTGCCGAATCGAATATTCAGAGTTTAGAATTAGATGGGAGATACTAGACTAGAAGACTGGACCAGAAAATTTGGGTTGTCGAATGTGACCACACGTGCTTAATAGATTAGCATGGCTGTGAAAGGTTTTAAGTGTTGATCTTGTTAAATTGTCCGTCTTATTTTGATTTCCGAACGGTTATTAGCTTGAAACTTGGACGTATGAGAGTAAAAGTTAACGGCAGCCACTGTAAGTTTTCTTTTAAATTTATTCACTAAATAGCTAAATATCGTCTAACACAAAACACAACTGACCGAGGATAAATGTTGATCTTATAGTCGACCGAAAGGGGTACGTGTGGGTGGATGGATGCTTCACTTGTTAATACTTTAAAAAACTACTTACCAAATCTCAAAATTGACTTTTTTCCTGTGCAAACTTACTGAATGAGAGAATAAGAATATAACAGTGTGAGTCTTCAAAACTTCACTGAACTCTTCTCATTACTCGGTTTTATATACCACTGGATGTTCTGCCGATAACCTCCTGTGGCAAAAAAACATCAATTTTTGGAATATTTCCAAATTATTTTTTAATTTATCTTGGAGGCTCTACTGATAACCCAGAAACAAGAAAATCAGAGCGATTTCTAAGCAACATTTTGCTAATTTATTTTTGGCAGACACTATTCGCACAATGCGATAGTCGCTTTATAATAATTTGTCTGTTCGCACAATGTGTCACTGTGTGACACACCTTCCTTATTATGAAATGGTGACTTGTAACCAATTTTTAGCCCAGTACGAAGATTAATATGCCGTTTGTAACATGTTGAATTAGATGCAGATGGTTAAGGCATTTTCTTATGTCTTATGAATCTGCAATAAAAAACATAGCTAACGCCGACCCGTACGAAACACCCATTCGTTTCAAAAGCCTCTAATGTGAAACTCATCATCTCTCCCACTTCATTCTCTTCTCTGATGAAAAGCCATGAACCCTAAAACCACTTACATTAGCCACTCTTTGCCTTGTTATCATGCATGAAGAAATTGCCGGAGGCAATGTCGACAGCCCCGTACGAAGTCATATTTAATAAATTCTTATATGAACCGCTATATACCGTTATATTTCACTATAAACAAACATATCTCAGCTGAATATGCTATTATATAGCTCTACATATATGCCTGTACACAGCTCAATATAGCTGTATATAGATATATATATATAGATGTCCGCATATGGTATGCATGATACAATGTTAACAGAGAAGTAATTGGTTATGTGTGTGGGGTGTTTCAGGCATTCCATATATGGACATCTATATTTAACTATATACATCTATATTGAGCTATATACAGGCATATAGAGCTATATAATAGCATATTCATCTGTGAAATGTTTATTTATAGGAAAATATAGGTAAATATAGCGGTATATAGCTGTTTAAATAGGCAATTTATTTGTATATGATAACAAGGCAAAGAGTGGATAATTTAAGTGATTTTAAAGGGCGAAAAGCTTTTCAGTAGAGAAGAAAATGAAGTAAGAGAAATGAAGAGTTCTACATTAAAGGCTTTTGATACGAATAGGTGTTTCGCACGGGTCGGCGTTAGCTCTGTTTTTACAGTGATTTACAGTTGTGTGACACACTGTCAAGTTTCAGTACCTTATTTAGAGCACTAATCATGAATGAAAGTGCGTTGATGAAATACAAAATCAGATAAATGCTATTGTGGCTACTCGTCGAAAGTATAATGTAAACAGCCTCGATGAAGTGCTTCATCGAGGCTGTTTAATTTACATGACTACCAACAAACATATTTTATGAAGCAAAGTCATTCTACAAGGTCGATGTGAATTTTAACTGCTGTATCATACGTGAATTATTTCTATTTTCTCTCAAAAAGTATTTTTAGTTAATTTACATAATTTAAGGGGTTAATTAAGATCGAAAGAAGATTTTTGACTCGAAATAGGTTTTTTTATAAATCGCACCCATGAGCAAATTGCACTATTTCGAGTCAAAAAATAACAAATCCTGAAATCCTTATGGGTGGGTCAGGTCCCTTGACTGACTGATATTTTCTCAACAGATTTTTGTCATAAATTGTTTGCTCCTTTAATTTTATTGAAAATCAAATTTCAGAATAAGCAACTGTATTTCTACATTTTCATACAAAAGATGCTGCGGTATTACTGTCTGCTAAAAGACGCTGTAAAAAGGACGTATTTCTTGCTAAACTCTTGAATAAATTTACCTCGTGTGAATACGGCCCTCGCTTCGCTCTGGCCGCAAAGTTCACGATCGTTGAAATTTTCTAGATTATAAGACTTTTTTAGCAAATAATTCTAAGGGAATATTTTTGATCGACAAAGTTGTCAATCGAATCAGTGTAGCTGAATGGTTAATATGAAACGGCAAATATTTTCGATTTTTTACCGAAAATTAACCCTATTTGCTTATGAGCAAGGTCCAAGGTATGCAACTCGTGTGATTACGGCCTTCGCAAAGTTCACACCTATCTTCGATCTTAACCTCAAGAATTTAATTCCTCATCGGATAAAAAAACTTTTTGGAAATCCTTTGAGAATTACTCGAGTTATCGTGTTATCAAGGAATGAACAAAGTGCGACAAACAACCCAACTTTGAATTTAATCTGAGGAATTTAATTCCCAGTCGAATAAAAAAAAATGAAAATCAGTTGAGGATCACTCAAGTTATTGTGTTATCAAGCGACGAGACGAAAATTCTTTTGAGAATTTATCTAAGATCACCCGTCTGTTATAGTCCATCTTCGAACTTAACCTGAAAAATTTAATTCCTCGTCGATTAAAAAAAAAGTTTTTGGAAATCCGTCGAAAACTACTTGAGTTATGTGGAATCAAGCGACCAGACAAAAATTCTTTTGAGAATATCTCTAAGATCACCCGTCTGTTGTCCATCTTCGAACTTAACCTGAGGAATTCAATACATTCCATGTATTTTCAATCGTAGTAGTGAACGATGTGTGACAAACATTTTAGAGTGTTTATCATTCGTAAGACCCATGACTTTCAGTCAAGGGAATTAAAAAAGAAGTTCACCATTTAATAGATCAGTGTCAAATAACTGTTCTTCTCTCAAAATAGTGTCAAATGAGTTGTCAATTTCACAAAGCTAACCTCAAACAATGACAGCTCCATATAAATTTTTGAAACATTTTGGTTAGCTTTGTGAAAATGACAGCTCATTTGACATCTCAAACGACATTGACAATGATCTATTCATACGTTCAAATATAACAGACTCAGCTCAGTGCACGACGCCTGTTCATTTGCAATTTTTTTTTCCAAAGAAGCTTTTTTCCTTCCTAAGGTTACAACCAGCAATTCTTTTCTTATGAAAAGTTTTAACGTTTCACGACAGAGGACAGACATTTCTTCAGTATATTTAAGTAGAATGCAGATTTTTATCATCTCTATTTTAGATAGTATCCGCCTGAGAAAAGTAATGATAAGAAAACTATTTATCTGAAAAATGTTTCTTATTGTTAATTTGAACGTTTCCAATTTATCCTACCAGCAGGAGCAGCCTAGCCAACTGTTTATTTGTTTTAAAAACTACTTTAATTTCAAATGCGATTAATTGGTTTTACGCACGGCAGAGTAAAAGTAAACCTGGCAGGAGCGGTTCATTGGTTTACTTTTTACTCTGCCGTGGCTTTACGTCGATATCAAGGATCTAATGTATAGGAAGTGAGGGAAGTGAGAACGAGTCACAAATGGTACAAATATTGGTGGTCATAAGATCATTGTTGCATTAGCCTATATGTATGCTACCGTCTAATCGGTTTAATGTTTAAGTTATTTTCTTCCGAGTAAATTGTTATCTCGCCTGATTTTATACAAAGTAAAATAAAGCAGCAAGAAGAGTTCCCCGATTAGATTATGAAACATCAATTACGATTCGAGATTCAAATGGACGTGTACCTATTTTAGTAACATGACTAAAATTGCAAAAAAAAATATGTGAAGCAGTCAGAACTCTCAGCTGTAAATAGCCAGAGTGCGGTCGACTCATCGTAATATATTCGGATTTTTCGGTTGTATTCGCACATCAATCATACTAATAAGCAACTTCTACGTATTCTTTCCGATTGTTATAAACAGCATTATTATTATGTACAACTGAAACCACCGTCTCACCACTCATACAGAACTATTTGTCGTGGTATATTTTTGAATTCATCTTTCGACGAAAACTGAAATAATAAATTGAATTTTGTGTCAAAGTGTAAAACTTTTATCAAATTATGAATAGACTTAGCGTTGGTGGCAAATGTTTCAACAAAAGCTCGGCGAGACTGTTGTCAACTTGCAATAGCCGATTGAAAGATTACAAGTAATTTAAATTTTTTTCTAGTTGTATAAAATGATTTGAAATAGAAACGGTATTGGATAGTGTGTGCTATCTTATTAGGTTCAGTAAATAAGTATCATCGATTGCGTTATACATGTGTGTTTGCACATACTGAGCAAATTTATGTGCAATTTATTTTCAATGTATTTTTATGTGTAATGAACCGTTTATATACTAGACAATTTATAATGGATTGGTGTATGTATCCGACATGGAAACTGTTTAGTTTATTGTATGTATCATCAACATACAATGATTGTCACTTAACCATACACAAGACTTAATTCATGCGACGTAGGTTATATCTGCGGTATTCCAGTAAAGTTCTAGTGGAATTGTTAGACTATTCTGGTAGTCAAATAGGAAAGACAATCCTTTATCCATTTAGTTGAACATACCTTATTCTATATTAGAGACGACTTACCAGCTATTGCTATTGAATAGCGGTAGCTAAACGATTGAAACGGTATAGGGTCTGTCAGTCGACAACCGTACACTTTCCTCAAAAGTTTCGATATACTTAGGATGATTTGATATCAATGAGCACTTGGCATTTTTCTCGTAATTCGGTCCCTCACTTCATTCGGGTTACAACTCGCGAAATTGTTTAAAATATTCCGTCCAGAACAGATAAGTAATAAGGCTTGCTATCGGGTCAGGTCAACCTGAAAATTTAGGTCAGGTCAATTAAAATCATGACCTGAAATGACCTGAAACCTGAATTCGACCTGATAACTTGACCTGAATATTATCAGGTTGACCTGATATTTTTTAAGTTTTTTATAAACTAGTATTATTAACATAAAATCGAAAAAAGAATTGATTCCTGATAAGATCTACTATTAGGTTTTTGTTGTTTCAGAGCGGACGCTTATGGTTTCTTTGTAAACAAATCCAAAGGTACAATCTTCACTGGGATCATTAGCTACACTTTGAACATTTTACATTTTTTATGGGGTCAGTAAGTAACTTCTAGAACTCTTATCAGATAACCTGGTAAGGTTTAAGGTTTAATGACTTGTTGATGCCAATAAAAATTTAAATTGTTCAAATTGTCGATGCTAAACCTAATAAAGATTGTGCGACTTTTCTAAATGTTTTGCGTTCCGAAATAACTGATTCAGAACATTAATTCGTGAAACCGATTATATTTTCGTTCCTTAAGTTCACTTTGTATCACAGAAAAATTGGTTAGAGAACTGCCTCGGAAAGGTGAATATTGTGGGCTCAGGACGCACCTATGCGCCAACTTATTTTTCCAAAGTACATGCCCACTATCAGAGTACATTTCAGAACTTGCACTCTAATATGAAGGATTTCGTAAACATAGTGAAGCCTGAATGATTTCTGGCTCGACGGAATATCTCGTCAGCGTTAGAATATCAGCTCTAGCCGAATTGTCAAGTTCTACAGGAACTGATGGTTTTGTTTTTTTAAAGGACAAGAAATCACGAGTCATGCGACCGAGGCAATTGAAAAGAGAATTATAACAAACGTGGAGATAAACGATTAGTTTTTTGTGATTATGGAAGTATATTTCGGATTAACGACTTTTATTGGAGACTTTGATTTTTTTCGGAAATTTAATTTCAGGTCATCAGGTCATTTCGGGTTATTTCAGGTCATGACCTGAAAACTCAGGTCAGGTCAGGTCAAAGTCAATTTCTATTTCAGGTCAACCTGACCTGACCTGTGGTAAGCCTTAAAAGTAAATATCTATTTAATACGCGAGTTGCGATTAACCTCATTTTCTCATCTCATGAAAAATTGCGTTTTGTTTTGGTCGAATGACATTTCTAGTGAGAAAAGTGAAGCACTTTCTCTACCATCCTTCAGAACTTTTCTGATTTGAATTGTCGCTGTGTTTATGTTTTCAAAAATGGTATTACGAATTGATCTTTTCGTTTCAAAGAGAATAAAGGTTAATTTAGCTGGCACATATGAAAAATGTTGTGTTCTGGGAGAAGTAAGAAATTTCATCTCGATAAATTGCGACACTCGCTTCGCTCTAGTCACAAACATCGTTGAAAGTTGCTATTTTCTCTATTCCCTTCACAAATAACTATTTCAACATTAAATAAACAGAATAAAAGTCAAGATCATCGGTAACTTGCACTGTAGTGCGAATTTGCAACAGTTCATCAGCTGGTGTTCATGCTATGGTTTATGATGGTTACCATCAGATAATAGTGTATTTGTCGACTTAGTCACACGTATCTTTATGTGTAAGTGAATACAATATATGACAGCAGCTGGTGAAATGCCAACTGTTTCAAACTCTGCACTGAATTAAATTTACCAAGTGTACCAAACCAATTGTTACCACTGCCTCCGGAGCAACTCAATGCGAGACCTCTTGCCACTGCCTCTGTCACTATTAGTACTATTACTAGTAGAATCGTCGAGACTTATTGTCTTTTGATAGTTGCGATTCTTCGAGAAGTCAGCTGACACTATCAGTAACGGTGTAGCTAGCTATAGCTAGGCAGTGATTCGCATAACATTAGGGAAGTTTTAAGCTTTTAGTATTTATCCACTTTGAGAACCTTCGGAACGACTCAACATTATCTATTTTTGATAGATGCAAAATTCTTGTTGTTGGCGGCGGCACAGGTGGTTGTTCGATTGCTGCCAAACTGACTGCAAAATTGGGTAATGATTCTGTCATCATTGTCGAACCGAATGAAGTAAGTCATTCACGATAATGACGATTTGCGGAATTTTAATGCAAACTATAAATTTTCACACAGCGACACTATTATCAGCCAATGTTCACAATGATAGGCGGTGGGATGAAAACATTATCGCAATCGAATTATGCTATGAAATCAGTGCTTCCAAAAGGTGCAAAGTGGTTGAAAGATCGGGTCTGTAGCTTTGATCCATCAGTCGGGTCTGTGAAGACTACGAATGGAAGTCGAATAAATTATGATGTGCTTGTGTTAGCTTTGGGAATGGAACTTCGTTATGACAAGGTTGGAGAACAGTGATTGCTCGTCCAATGTAGACAATGTTGGGTGGAGTAGAAAGGATAATAATTTGTTTGTTAAAGATTCCAGGACTACAACAGGCACTGGACATGCCTAATAGCAATGTGACTTCAATTTATTCCCCAAAGTATGTCGAACGACATTTTCAGAACTTGCAAAAATTCGAGAAGGGAAATATAGTTTTTACGTTTCCTGCTTCACCAGTAAAATGTCCAGGGGCTCCACAGAAGATTTGTTACATTACAGAGGATTATCTTCGAAGAGTGAGTTTATGAACAAGTTTATTTAAAGAAAATCTGTGAAAATTTCTTAAAATTATAACCAGAATAACAAGCGAGACAATGCCAAGATTATTTACA
The DNA here is from genome assembly GCF_014529535.1 of Bradysia coprophila. Classification (NCBI taxonomy): domain Eukaryota; kingdom Metazoa; phylum Arthropoda; class Insecta; order Diptera; family Sciaridae; genus Bradysia; species Bradysia coprophila. The sequence goes on along the minus strand of NC_050735.1, from coordinate 3,454,084 downwards.
ACACTGCACTCCCTGTCATATTCGGTGTCAAGTACTTTGCAGATGCACTATGGAAAGTGGTGAAGAAAAGAGATATAGAAGTGAACACCACGTTCAACTTAATCGAAGTCATTCCCGATAGACACATTGCTGTTTTTCAAAATGTTACCAAACCAGAAGAAAAAGTGAAGACTGAGGTATGTGGACAATATAAATATTACCCCTGAGATGAAGTATTTTTCTGGTTATTTCCTTATCCTTTGTTGTTATATCTTGTCTATGAACGGTCTTACCTACTCGCATGGAGGTAGACTACCTAGAGGAGCCTACTCGTGTCGTCAATGGCATATTCTCGTCATATTCGTTTACGAACAGATTTACTTTTCAGTATGCAATTTTACATGCAGTACCTCCACAAGCTCCACCAAGCGTACTCGCTGAATGTAAAGATCTAACCAACGACACCGGATTCGTTAATGTTCACAAAGATTACCTCCAGCATACCAGATTCCCCAATGTGTTTGCAATCGGTGATTGCTCATCCAGTCCAAATTCAAAGACAATGGCGGCTATTGGTAACTATCCGATCAAACATTAAATTGAAACTTGATGTGAAGACTTGAATATTTTAAATCAGCATCCCAATCGGCTGTCGTCTGTAACAACATTATTTCATTCCTGAACGGTACAAATCAACTGATTGCTTACGATGGTTACGCTTCGTGTCCATTGGTCACCGGTTACGATCGATGCATAATGGCGGAATTTGATTATGATTTGAAGCCGAAGGAGACATTTCCGTTTGCTCAGAATGTCGAACGCTACAGTATGTTTTTGATGAAGAGGGATGTGATGCCGGCTCTGTATTGGAAATTGATGCTGAATGGACGGTGGAATGGACCAGAGACAATGAGGAAAATATTTTCGATTGTTAAATTTAATAAGCAAAATTGAGTATTGAGGTCTCACTCAGTGATAAACTGGACGTTAGATATTTAGAGAATTTTATTCCTTCTTTTAATTAAATAAATTTGTATATCGAAGCCGGCGAAAACTGTACGAGAGATAACTAAAGTTACTTTGAAGAGTGAAACAATTTTTCGTTTTGGACCAAAGACTCGATCTGCAACAGTAATTTTGCTTCTTCAATCTATGCAAAGAAGTACTCAGGTGTCGTGGCTTTTTTGCTGCTTTCTATCTGATCCTAGCCTAAAACACTTCGATCGATCCACGATCTATTTGAGAGAATGTGTACTCATTCTCACTGTGTGGATGAATTAGAATTTAATCAGGCCTTTATATGGATCAGGGTGGAAGGTTCATCAACGATGAAATTGGCGGATCTTCAAAGTATATCAAGGTGAGATTGAGCAAACGTTGTGTCGCTGGAAAGCTCCTAGAGGTCAACATAAAAATCTATTAGGTTTTAAATGAAGGAGCTAGGAGAGACCTACATCCGGCAGTGGATACAAACAGGCTGAACGAGAAAAAGAAGGTGTGAGTATTGTCCTGATTATTCCGGGACATGAGTGTCGAAGACTTTTTGAAAGAAAGAGCGAGTATGTGAAGTAAAGATAAGTAGTCACCGTTTCTTCAGAAACTGAAACTCACCGCTTTTTCATGAAGTCGTCATTTCTTCTCGTGACGTCACTCTGCTATAGCTCAAGTATACATGGTTGTATGACCATCAGAAAAATGCATTTTTTATTATTTGTACCACCAGCCAGTTGATGAAAATCAAAAAGGTTCATTGATCTTTGATCAGGTCATTGAATATGGAAGGACTACACATGCTTAGTTTAAATCAATTTAAACTTTTGCAGTTTTTGTCCTCTAAATAGAAACTAACCAAATTAGCTCCTGTCTTATTCTAGAACGAATAAAATGTTTAGTAATAACGTCAGCATCGATCGAATCTGTTACTTCCATCTGATCATTTTGAAAAGATACAAAATCTTTTACTTCGTTAGTTTTAACAAAGGTGTTTGCTGGCGTATTCCGCTACTCGCTATGTAATGCTGTGATTTCTTCGGAAATAAAATATTAAACTGAACAGACCATAAGAGTTTTATCAACAGACTGCTGCAGTGCAGAATATAAACCTTTATTAGTTTCTACTGGAAATGACTAACAACTATAAATAGATTTTAAGCCTTGAACGGTGATGGAAAGAACGGATAATTGATTTGCACTATTGGCTGAAGTGAATCCAATTCTAATGCTGGATAGTGGTTCGGTTGGATAAAACAATCCTGTCATTGCTGTTACACCTTCATCAGCAAATACTTCAATGGCCGATGTGTCTAAAAACAGTTTCAGTTGAATGATTTTGTTTTTCGTTTCTCGTTGAGCGGTTGCCCGTTGACCAAAGTTGGTATCGAATGATACACTCCCCGAATTGCTTCTGTCTAAGTAAATTGAATTTTGCCCATAGCTGTATCCGACGCAAAGTTGTTCGTTTAATCTGTTGTAGAAGCATAATTGAAAGCTTGCCGACGAATCTGCAGTAACAAGATTAGTATCAATTAATGCATCAACTTCGAGTAGTGGATTGACGAAAGCTAAATCGGCAGTGAAATCATATACGTTTCCACTTTGTATGATTAACGGAGCGGTCTTTTCGTAAAAATCTGAGGGTGATCTAAGTTTCTTAAGCTCTTCAGATGGAGATGATGCCAAACGAACTCTAGTTTTATCGACTCGTTTCAGTTCCAAGACCCTGGGAATAGTCATTTGACCTCTCCATGCCTCCGTTGGCACTTTTTCACCATACAGCCAATTGCTCATCCATGCAATCAAAACTTTACGATTTAACGGATCATTTGCGAAGGTAACGCCCGCATAATTATCGGGACCCCAGTCCATCCACAGGTTTTGGTTGATGCCATATTTTCGAAATACCTTACCGTCAAAGTCACCTAAAAAGTATTGAGTCACTGAGCCTAGATTGGGTCCACCCGGGTTGATGCTCACTAATAGCACCCAAAATGTATTTCCATCTAAATCAAATGAAAGCAAATCGGGACATTCCCAAACACCACCGTGCGCTCCTTCTATTGGATCGCCACCAAATTTACTAAGTGCAGTCCAGTGTATTAGGTCGGAAGACGAGTAGAAATCAATGCTGTCTTTTACAGCCAACGACATAACCCATTTTCCATTAATTTCGTAAACTTTCGGATCTCGAAAATCACGATAACTAGGATCGGTCAGAACTGGATTACCAGAATATTTCTGGAAAGTACGTCCCTTATCATTACTAACAGCGATACTTTGACGTTCGGCGGCGCCATCCTCTTGAGTGTAGATTAAAATTATTGGTAGGTTTGTGCCAGTTTGGAGGCCACTCGTATTTCTTACGTCTAGCACTGCACTTCCGCTAAAAATCTCTCCCAAACCATCAGGAGACAGAGCGATCGGAAGTTCTGCATGAAACGGATGATGTTATTCTCGTTTTGTGGTCGTTGTGATTACAAATGAAAAACGTATACCTTCCCAGTACAATAAGTCTGTCGAAATAGCGTGACCCCAGTACATAGTACCGTGGATGGTACCATTTGGATAATATTGATAGAACATGTGATATTCCCCGTCCACATATATCAAACCTGTCGATTGGAGTAAGAGTTTCAGCGTTCGCAATTTTGGACGTTATTATCAAAATCTACCATTCGGATCATTTATCCAGTATTTTGCTGGACTGAAGTGAAATTGTGGCCGATGCTTGTCATTGAGACAAATCGAGGATGCAAAACCGATGAAACAAACAGTGACAACGAAATGAATTACACGCAAATTAGACGTCATGTCGTAAACCGAGATGAGCAACGCCCCAACGAGTTCTAACTAATTAATTTGTTCGATTGCCTAATATAACTGCAGTTTGTACTTCAAAAATGCAATTTGTTAATTGATTAGATAACCTTGGAACGAATAGAGATCGAGTAATGTAAGTACTTCGTGAAGTGCATGTAATTCGTTACAATTATTGAATAAACAATAGCCGCTCAGTTAAAGTTCCTTCTTCATTGTCTATGTAGCGCTAGCTCGTATGGTCGATTGAAGAATCAGACAAAGTTGACCATAGGTTTTCTGGACTTCGAGAAATTTTCAGATTTGATGTTTGTACCTGTTTTCACGAAAGTCGCAAAGAAATTGACCTCTCCAACTTTAACAAAGATCCTTTCTCTTCCCATACCTACTTGATATTAGAGCTGTCTGGTCGGAGGATATGCTCTTTCAGTCTCCTACGCATTCTCAGGTATTCGAATTAAAAAATTAAGAAGATGTGAAATCAAGTGATATGAGCCGCCTTTCACCTGTGGCGAGATCAAGTATGGTGCTTCGGTCTCAAATTGATAAGAACCTATCAACATATATATGCGAAAATTTGCCTTTCTATACTTTAACCACGTACAAGGTTCTGTGCAAGTGACCTTAATGACTCACTACAAATCTGTTCCACTATTAAATTAACTGAATGATTACGGTTTCATAGAACGTTGATGATGCAATTGAGTAAAAAAAGTTTTTGTGTAGGATTCTTGCAACTAGCTAGACTTATATAACCTAGAGAGAATAGTTTACATGAATACAAGTCTGCGGGCTATTATTATCAGATCTAGATGGGTACGACTAAAATTAGCAATTTGACGTTTTTGTGCGGTCGGTGACTTTGAAATAAGTGCCGCATTTTGTTCCAGCCTTTTCTCAGCTGATCCACTCATCTAAACAAAAGTGTTTTTACGTCTTGCAGAGGCATCGATGCTTAGCGAAAACTGCAGCCTACATTTGTGTGTCTAGTATTTCATTTTTGATGATATCTTTCCATCCGAATCCTTTTTGAAAAATGTACGACCGCAATAACGAGCACGATTGTGTTAGCTTTAAATAAAAATTTTGTTTGACCAGCAATGAGAAAAGTCAGCAGTTTAACGAAATTTTCATAAACTTCTCAGTTTTCTCAGTACTGCTATAACCAAATCTATTTTATGTTGAAAGCTTAAAATCCAGTATTTAAACAACGCCCAAATGTATGCTTTTCAGCAAAGCATCAATGCCTCTTAAGCGATTTACCACTACCACGCACATGGTATTATGGGTGGATCGGATCAGCTTGAAAACAACTAAAACGAAATGCGTAACTGATATCAAAGTCGTCGACTGTGAAAACGGTTCATCTATATAGTGTTCAAAGAGAATGTCAAAAAGAGTGTTCACCCATCGAGCTCAGTTAAATTAACTGGTTTTTTCCTAGTTAACTGGACTTTTACATACAAATTTTGACGTATCACCCAACGGAACCAGTTAATTTTTCTCTCTTTTACGCTCTTTGAACACTGTATAAAGTACCCTGTCAGCTTCAAATACGTAAGTCACACTGGAACCAGCCTACCCAACCACTGTCAAAGCGGACTTTCTTCATGGATTACCCCAAAGCCTCAGAGATAAAAAGAAGTAATAAACTTGTAGTATTTGCACACTGTCTGCTATATATTTATCATGGATGTTCTGATCGGGTTGATCTAAGAAAGAATTTCAAATTTTTTGAAATTGGAATTGGAAAATGTTGACATTTTGCAGGAGCTTATTATTCAGATGTAATTGAAATGAATGTATTTTAAATTAAGTTATTCCAATTTTGTGAACCCAACGAGAATTTGAACTTTTGAACCAATGCAATGCTCAAATCCCAAAACAACCAGGTTGGTTATTTGTTGTTTTTCTGGCAATTAATAATAATTCAATTGTTAAATTAAAAATTCCTCAGCAAGACAAACCTACTTAAGAATTTCTTCTTGTCTAATAATTCAGTAAAGTTTTTCGTCTTCCTTATTTTGAATGATCAAAAGTCTCCAATAATGTATTTAAGATGAAACGGTAGTCCAGGCTGGTAAACAATGACGAATGTGAGATAAAATGCAATTCAAGTGTTGGAATCATAAGGCAATCAAGCATATATGGGTGCCGAGAAATGTGAATATAATCTCGTAATGAATCTACAAAATAAAAAAATATTCCATTTCAAACTCAATCAAACCAAAACTTTCATTTTCTCGAATGTGTGTAAGATATGTGTGGGTATGATATCGTTTCATACCTGAAACCGCATTCTTACAACTGAATGAAGGTATGACCTTTCTTATATACATTGTAGTCAAGGTTGTTTGAGTGCTTAAAAGCTTTCAAACATAAATATCGTTAACATATTTCGTCAATTAAACAAATGAAAAAAGAAGAGAAAAGAGAACAAAAACAAACCCAAAAAAATATTCTGAGAAAATTGATTCTTCTTTTTATATTCTTTAGTCGAAACTAATTGGGTCCCCCAAAACGCCTGATCGAAAAAAAAATCAAAAATTTTAAGAGAGAGAAAAAAACTCCAATTTGAATATAATAAATGAAATAAATTATGAATAAAGTTGTGAATTTGTTATAAATTTAAATTAGTTATTTGAAGCATTAAAATGCAAATTTGTGGAATTCGGTGTCACAGCCAATTTAATGTAGCTGATGAAGTTTATTCGCGATTCTCTTTTTCATTCTGTTTTTTTTTTCGTTTTGCGATAATCGTATGAATCTTGTTGTAACGTGTTCTCCAGTCGTTGGACTCTTTCTTTTTTTGTGCAACAAACGTATCCGAAACACATTCTAGAGTATTGGTCTTGGGATAATGTTTCCTTTAATTTGCAATATGCGGAGTTTCGGTATGCATTGAATTATACGAACAGTGCCGAACTGGTTTTACAAACACGGTGATTTGATCAGAAACAATGATTAAAATTAAAGAATTGATTAAGGTAGGCAAATTAGAAATAAAGTATAGTAAAGAGGTACTTACAAATACTTGCTGTACTGGTACGTCTTCACAAACAAACAAAAACTCAGATAACCATCTTCAAGAGCATGTTCGATAATTCATTCGATTGATAAAATATCGATTATTTCCTTAGAATCGATTATCAATTTTTGCAAAACTTCATTATCAATCAAAGCTTTAAATCGATAAATATCGACTAATAATCGGTAAATGTCGACTGATAACCGGTAAATGTCGACTGATATCTGGTAAATGTCGACTGATAAGTCGATAAACATCGACTGATAATTTGATTATCTGTCGATATTTATCGATTATCGATAAAACATTCGATTGATATTGTATCGTTTATTTGAAAATTTTGACATCGATTGATGACATTTTTCAGTGAACAATGCCTATCAAGAGGGTCAATGTTAACAGCTAATGTTAATCTGTTTTACTATTTACTTTAGTCTGAGTAGAATAGATCATCTAAAAGGCCGTTTGAAATGTCATCCACGTTAAGAGCTGCCATCCACGTTAAAAATAATGTCAATTGAACGAAAGATTTTGAATAGGATTTTAAATTAAATACTCAAATGGCGGCTCCTTCTTGACATAAAATTTTGGGTTAAATAAAACACAACGAAAATAATCTGAGGTTACGTTTGAAAGTACCCTAACTTGAAGATGATCTATAGCTTCATTGTGTACGTATATTACGTACTGGTTTGAAGATTTTTTATTTTGACAATTGTGGCGTTAGCAGCTAAAGCCGAGGCCGAGGGATGCAACCACAACAGTCGAATTTATATTTTATAATCTACCAACAATTACATATAGCAATCTCGACGATACGGATACCTGAAACGCGTTTCACCTCAAATGTCCGTGAAGGAAACCCATTTTTTCACGGCAATAGATTAATTTGTCGAAAATTTTCGTTTTTTTCGTAGCGACGGGGATTGACGTTTCGACGGGCATACTGAGAGAAATTCGTTTGCATGCAAATTACAAACATTGAAGGTACTTTCTTTCAAAGATGCATTGAGTTTTATTCATAGAATTTAGAATTTTTTTTCGTTTTTTTATTTGTTCATATCACGACAGAGTACGTAGAACATAAACCAAGGACATGCAAACGCTTCATATCATATCATTCAGAATAACATCGCTTCTCTCACAAACGATACTCATGTTATCGAATTATCAAGCTCAATAGTGCTTTTTCTGCTCTTCCCTTTCCCGTAATAGTGTTCACGTTAAGTTTTAAACGATAGCAAAATCTATCGAGAAATGGCACTGTTTTTCGGCCTCATGCAGGATACTACGGAGTAGGAATGTCTACCATCAGTGACTCCCTTCGTATACAGTATACTTCGACAGTATACTTCGACAGTATACTTCGACAGTATACTTCGACAGTATACTTCGACAGTATACTTCGACAGTATACTTCGACAGTATACTTCGACAGTATACTTCGACAGTATACTTCGACAGTATACTTCGACAGTATACTTCGACAGTATACTTCGACAGTATACTTCGACAGTATACTTCGACAGTATACTTCGACAGTATACTCGCATGAGCTTGTAACAAGCAAGTAACAAGCATGTCACAAGTGATCGAATCAAGTTTATTACTTCCTTTGACTTAGAAATTTTCCAAAGAAGTAAAATCTTGTACTTCATTGTTTGGAACATGTGCTTTTCGGTAAAATACCTGATTGTATCGCTTATTTCCTCGTTGTCGTACATGTCACATGTCATGACACAGCGGTTCGATATTCAAAATACAAAAAAAAAACAAGAAGCCAACTCTATCTCCTACCTAAATTTTTCTGAAAATAACCGAAACACCAATCCAATATTTGCTTTAATACATTTTAAATACTTTTTACTCTCGCTTCTTGAGTTCTATGAACCAACCAATTATATGGAATGCACATTAATTTTTGACGCAAACAAAATTCCTAACAATTAACAAACCGGAAATGATTGGAATTTATGAATCTTTAAATCAAAATTAGAATATGAAGCACGTGTCTCCATTTTATTTATGGAACTACTGTCTAAAAGAACGAAAGGATTTTGTTCAACTTCAGCAAATTCAATTAAGTGCTTCCCGCTATTTTGGCGTATAATTTGAATTCGCCAAGGGATATGTTCCGAACTAAAAAAAAAACCTACTGTAGGTCAATTTCGCTTCGCTATGTGTAGAGTTAGCAGCAAGAAATTTTGATTAAAATTTATATTTTCAAAAAAAAGCTAATGTCGATTTTGTAAAATGTCGTAGCTTTTAAACGTCTCCTCTGCCCATGATTGACCATAAATTGTCTACAGATGAAAACAAGCATATGGTCTGCATTTTTCCAAATAGTTTAACCACTTTAAATATAATATCTTACAATCCTATCCAATTTATCCAATCTAGCAGAAATACAGAGCCAACAATCAGAAGTCATGAATTCACCAATGGTATGTAATATGCTTGCATGTAAAATATACCAAACGCCGCGAACTTTGATTATCGTATATAGTAGAGTTATATATTCGTTGTTTCGTTCATATAACTTAGTTTGGTATTGAAATTAATAAAAAAAAATCTTTTGGTAACAACAGGTAAGCCAAGCTAAGTTTCCATATGAAATCGACTATCACAATGGAATGCTTGGGAACATTTTCATGAAAGGAATTTAAAACTAATACACCAACAAACTGGAAATTTAACATATAACTCGCTGCTCTTTGGCTGATTTTTTTTTTCTTTTTTGTTGTACTTCATTCTTCTTCATATTGTTAGGGAATCAAATTCATGGTGAAAAGATTTCTCGAGGTGTAGGAACTTTGTTTTCTACAGTTTTTTTTTTCGTGTATGTATGTTAACACGAGTAAATAATTTTCGTATTCTGTAAAAAATGTGGTCTAAATTTCTATTTAAAAAAAAGCTGAAAAAATATAACCGAAATAACTGTACATACAATTACAGCAGTTTATAGCCAATAATTTCATCGCATAAAAGGTGGGCTCATCTCGGTGGTCGTAGCAGAGATATCGTACTTGTATCCAAATACCTTCGTCTCAGAGCATTCATTTCGCCAATTTTATTTTAAAATGATTTTTTCGGTGAGACAAAATATGACGTCAACTTCAGCTGTGAATGTACTCATCTATTGCCAAAATAAATTTTTGCCAATATGTTTGGTCTGCGCCACAGGCAAATCTTCAAAAATTATTCACTTTTGCATATGGGGCTTGAGAAGCGAATGTAGTCTAATGTTGTTGACTTTTTTGCGAAGACAAAACAAGTTTGGTTTTTTTATTTGCTGTGAGAGGAGAATAAGAAAAAAAAACAACCTCTACACTGCGAATCTATAGTTCAATGATTACACACTTTATATTAGACTCGCTGGCTTCGATATGTTCGTTAATAACGTTTAAAAAAATCAGTTGCTGGTTCGCAAATTTTTTTTCTTCAAATTTTATTTCTTTGTACGTTTCATTTATAATAAAACGTAAAACGTTCATCATCTTGCAAATATAAGATCTCTGAAATGAACACTCCACAGTGGGCAATTTTTTTTATATAATTCATATCATTTTGTCGGATATGTTATGGTTTCCTTCGAAATGTAATCATTTTTTCGAGAATAGTTAAATCTATCTGCTGGTGTGTAGTATACAGTGTAATGTGTTCTGCATACAGCGAAAAATTATTAAATTTTTTATTCGACAATCGTTTCTCTTCATATAAATTGATTTAGCGATTTTTGTTGTAGAAAAAATGGCATTGATTCGTTTGACGTCATTTTCAATATCCAAATTCAATTTGTAGAAAATGTTCAATAGGAATCTAACAGCAAGAATAAGCCTTGATAAGTGCGGAGAAATTGCACACATCTCAATTTTTCGCTTTATGATTTGATATTCTGGTACCTCAAATGTTTAAACCTAATATTTGATAAATAATGGAAAATGTAATTCTCGGAACAGGTCAGATTGGCCTGACCTGAAACCTGAATTTGAAAACTTGAACTTTTCCAGGTGAGCCTCAGGTCTCTATCTAGCCTGAACCAGACCTGAAACCTGCAAAATTGATTGTAGGTTACAGTATATCCTGATCAGATTTTTTGAATATTCAAGTCAGGTTATCTGAGACTCAATTTTGATTTTGCGGTTTCATTTCAAGTGAAGTTCAACCGGTGCAAGTTCCATCAGGCGCAAGTGTCCATCAGGTGTAAGTGTCCATCTGGCGCAAGTGTCCATCAGGTGTAAGTGTCCATCAGGCGCAAGTGTCCATCAGGTGTAAGTGTCCATCAGGTGTAAGTGTCCATCAGGTGTAAGTGTCCATCAGGTGTAAGTGTCCATCAGGTTTAGGTCAACGTGAACGTACTAGACCTTTTTTTTTTATAAAATACTACTTTTTTATCAGTCCTCATTCTATGTATGGTGAACCTGATCCGAGTAAAAGGAAAATCCTAATTATTGTGAGCCCTTTGATAACATGATCCGAAGACATTTCCGACAACATAACCACATGCATCTCATGGGGCTTAGAAATATAACAGATTGGAGGAAATTTGGAGAGACACTTGTACATCACATGATGGATAGCCCAGCCCTACCTCGGATCACCGTTTCTAAGCTAAGAGAGAGAGAGAGAGAGAGAGAGAGAGAGAGAGAGAGAGAGAGAGAGAAAGGGATTGTTCGCGTCTTTATGATGTTTGCCCAGCACTGACGTTGCACTGATCAATCTCCAAGATCAGAGAGATTGGACTCGGCAGGATAGATCTGATTTCCGAGAAGTTCGTTAAGGCAATTGTTCGTCAAGGAAACCGTAGCTGATTATTTATCGAGCTGTTTTGTGTTTGTGCTTTTTAAGGGGCAAAAAAACCAATTATTTTGATGCAGCCGATTTATGCCTAAGTGATTGAATTGTAATATAGTTTAGAGCCAATAATTAGTAGATTCCGTATCTGTGGTAGAAATGATGGAAAATTGATACGGGGTTGATTGTGACACCCAACAGAGCGAAAAGAAGAGTCTGACAAAGAAAAACAAAAGAATTGACTGACAGCATAACATAATGCTCTACTACTTATCTCATTAGGGAAACACTGCGTTGAGTAAAGAATCTAATTAAATCCTTTAAGTTTTGTACTCAATATCCTTACTTCTTAGCTCATTCATGGTTTTACTTTAGTATTATGACTCTTGAAAGGTCTAGTCAACTAATGTAGTTTTAGTCAATATTTGTAAGGATTCTAAGTCTTCAAGCGACCGCAAAATAGTCTGACAATTCTAAATTTCGGGTTATTCGCGTTAATCAACATATTAATTTCATTTTCGTTACGATTCACTCAAACTCCACACAAACATTGTATTGATCATCTACGTTTTACTTTTGTAATATATCCGAAAATAAGCTATTCGGGATCCACTGCTTACGAATGCCAAAGAACCTAACAACCAGCTAATTCGGCTTAAACGTTTAAATCAAAAATATAAATATCGGGAATGTAGCGCTCAATGGCTACATTAAAATAAAATAATAAATTAACTCAGCACCATGATACATCTATTATTGAAAACAGTTATCTAAGATTTCGACATTTATATATATACGAGAAGAGAAGAAAAAAATCACAGCAACGAAGACACACAAAAAAGTAACAAACGTGACAGCCCTATATTAACTAGCATGGCGATCGCGACCACCATCAAATCAGCTGGCAAAAGATGATTGAATGTGGAATTTCTTCAGATAAAACCACTATGGTCTGAAAAATTGTGAATGAGTGAGAAACATGCTCATACATATTAGCATTCCAATGGTCCGAAGACGGGCGAATGTTTCGGCCCATTTTACGAACAAACATATATATGCATGAATCGTGTGTGTGTATATATCATATATATGCGGATTGTACAGGGTTGGATGCATGAATTCAATGAACACATTTTTTTTATGAATGATGTTACCACTTAGAGACTGACGCATGGAATAATGGGGTTTGTAGATGATTATGTTTCGATCGAAAAAATTTTGAATGGGATTTGGTGCACATTTTGGTTGATAGTGATTGCATGTGTTTCGACATTCAATTTCCATTGGTTAGGGTTATGCGAGTACAGTTGAATCGTTTTCTACTTTGTCAGACCCTGCCACTCTAACAGCGAATAATGAACATCAGTGAAGACAAAAATTTCTGTTTGATATAAAATAAGTCAGTAACTATACAACCATTGAACGTAGAGTGGATTAAATAATTTTGGTTGGCTGTAAGATGATTACTTATATATCTTTGAACAAATTTTTTTTTTATATATTTTTTCCCAAAAAAAAGTGTTAAGTAACTGTGTGATCATATTGTGTGACGATCTTATTCGATTCGACTTAAGAAAGAAAAAAATATATTCTGCCAAATGTAATAAAAACTACGTCGTTTTTTCCACTATACTTCTCTTCTGCTGTGATCATTTTATTGCGAATGTTGAATATTTTATTAATGATAAATTAAAATAGTTTCCATTCTCTACGTCGTCGAATTTAAGACTTAAGCTGATGTATTGAAGCATTAACTTGGCACAAGACGGAGGATAAAAAGAGTAATTTTATTTCAATAATTTTTTTTTATAAAATCCAAAGATGTAAAAAAAAAACTCAAACTTTTAATAATGTTGAAGAAGACGAATAAAAATAGTGACCCAAAAAAATAGATTATATGCTGGCAGTGATAAAGGCCATTTAAAGTTTAAATGTCTTTCAAAAAAATTGCGTATGGTGATCTAATTTCCTATCTTTACATAGTTTCGTCTATGTACTGAAAGGAAACTTACATATACTGAATACAATCAAATCAACACAAATACAATTATCAAGACGAAAATTATTTTTTTTTAAATTTTTTTTTTCTTTTCCTATACGTGTTATATTTGACTGGCTTAATATGATGTATATACTTATATGAAATATATTTAAATTTTCGTATGTGGTTGATGATATGCGCGAGCAACTGTTTTGTAAAAACTTTTTTTTTTATTTCTTCTATTTCGTTCGTTATATACACTTTTCTATATAACGCTCAACTGTGTGATACGCAGACAACATAAAAATACTATTTTTAACAGAAATTATCTTTTTTAAACACTTTACATGTTATTAACAAGTTCAGTTCGGGTATGTATTCTAAGGAAATAACAACACGTGGTTGATTATATTTTCCGACAAATGACGTGATCCTATTTTTAAAAACTTAACCGAAAAAATTATCAAAAAACGACGAAGTTTGTGACAAAATTTTAGCTTTTTGTACATGAAAACATATACATAAAACGAGCCGATTCAAAACGGTTTTATCATGTGATAAACTTTTTCAATTACAATCTATACATGGGACACGTAACCACATTATGTATAAGAAAAATATAATTTTTTTGTTCTTAATTTTTAAATGAAAATGGAACGAGCCATATAATGTGACCAGATTACATTCCACTCGTTTTTTTAAAACATTTATCGGGGTTGCCACATTAGAATTAGCACAGACTTTCTTTTTTGATCGAACGCATGTCCGAAACGTCTGAAAACATCTGAAACCCATTGTAAGACCATAAATTTTTCCCCGACATAAAGTGATTGAAATGAAAAAACAAGTGAACAGACGCACGGGCAAATACTCGATTTTTTGTAAGATGAATACAGAGATGTTTCTAAAAACACATCTGAATCGAGTTAAAAATGGAGAAAATTAGAAGATCAGTTAAGGTTACATCAAACATCAATTGATACTGACCAATCGTAAAGCCATAAAAATTGAACAGACGCCCGGGCGAATTCTCGATGATTTTTTGTAAGATAGAAATACGAAAATCTCATTCAACTGGTAAGACATTTAATTTACAAAAAATTACTTCAATTTCATAAGAGCGTAATTCTTATCTATGCGATATGATAAATTAACCTTTCATCAGACGAGCAAACATTATTTAATCCAAAGTAAATTTTAAAATAAACTCAAGCGCCTGTCTCGAGCGCATAAAAAAAGATATGTCGAAAAGAAAACTTCAGCCAAGACATGCAACATTAGTAATATAGTTAAGATATACAACTCCTATCCCTTGCTATCTCCAGCGGAAAAATGTTCACACACAAAAAAAAATTCTGATGGAATGCAACATGTTAACTGACAAAAACCATATTTTCTCTTCAAACTCGTGTGTGTACCTATATCAATATAAATTGCTCTCCGGTTTAAAGTACACTGGTTACATACATTTTAACAATTTCATTGCACCACTAATTACCAATATAGAGTGTCTAGTTCATAAAACATTCTATTACGAAACTTAAAATACAATTTTATGAATGAAAGTTCAACGAACTATATGAAGTTGCTATAGTCATTTTCAGTTGATGGTGAACGATCATAAATTTCCTACGGGTAAATTGTTTCCTTCGATCGCATTCTCGGCTGAATACAACTATATTTCCCGGAATTAACAATATAATAAATGTACGCACACATGGACAACATTAATAGCCGTTCGTTATATTCGTATTTCAATAATTCGAGAATGGAATTTAAAGTTTTTTTTTTCATTTTTTTTTTTTTATTTTATTTTGTTAACCTAGATATATCGGATAGTGTTCTCGTGGCACGAGGTTTTTTTCTTCTTTCATTTGAAAAAGCATTTTATGTGTAGTGAGAATTGCATCCGGAGTTGTATTTAAAAAAAAATCGTCGATTGATGCATTCCAAAGGGTTATTCAACGTGTGGTATCATCAATGAACAGTGAAAAGTTGTTTGATTAAGTTGTATTTTACTGGTGATTATTACAAAAAAATGTTGTTTCGTTTTAATTTAAATTTAAATTTTGGTTTAACGAGACGAGATTTTCGATAAAATTCGGTTTCTGATGTTTATCGTCGTTTTAAATAAATTTTTCTCTTACAAATACGTTCAATGCGCCCAGCAAAAAAGAGAAATTTACTGCTGCACATTTTTTAATGAACGGATTCATTCATCCATATCCGTTCATTAATGGTCGCTCAGTCGGTATAATAAACGAATATAATGGAAATTGTGGAGAAGACCTGATATATTGAAGGCAATAAAAATTTGTCGAGATTATTATTGAGCAACCGCAACAAAAGAAGAAAAAAACATTTCATTCACATCGTAAAACTTGTAGCAGATTCTTTGGAAATCTACCACTCTCTTTGTTGAAAAACGATGTCTTGTGACAACTCAGAACCGAAGAAGTTTATTACAGCGAGATATTAAGCATGAACACTTATGAAATTGAGGCTACAAATCCGATAGAAATTCAAAATGAAATGTGAAAAAGGGTAAATAAAACCTAATCATTTGTCCATCCCCAGATTCACCCAAAAATTCAAATTCTGATACTCACCTACCACGTCAATTGATTTGAAATTGATCTCATTATATACCATCCCAGGACCAGGAGAGGGATTACGACATCAGTTCTCTTTTATCTATTCAATCAAAACTCTACCGATAGAGAACGATTCACTGTCTCATTCAAAGATGTCGCTGCAACAAAACCAATGTCATCACAAAAATAATTAATTTTTTGCTCGACGGATTTTAGTCAAATAAAATGCCATCATATATCACATGATCTCAGGACTCTGGAACAGCGATTATTTTTTAAATCGGTTCTACATCGGCTTGGGGATAAGGGTTTGAAAAAACGTCTTCTGCCGTTTCATCACATCCTTTTTTAAGACTCTTAAAAGCCAAGCCGATATAGAACCGATTTAAAAAATAACTGCTGTTCCAGAGTCCTGAGGTCTTGTGCTACACGATGGCATTTTATTTGATTAATTATTTTTCTGTTTGACAATGGTTTTGTTGCAGCGACATCTTTCAGTGAAAGAGTGAATCGTTCTCTATCAGTAGAGTTTTGATTGAATAGAGAAAAGAGAACTGACGCCGTAATCCCTCTCCAGGCATCCTTTGTTGTTGATCGGTCTAAAAAACACTGTATACCAATACTCATCCTATTCATCATAAAAATGCTGATAATAATTCACTGGTCGACCACATTATATGCAAAGTGTATTGTCATTATTTCCACCGAGTCAACTCGTTCCATTGCCACAATTCATAAGCTTATCAAGCGTTGATACCACTCCTACTTAATGTGTAAATTACTATGTGAATGAATAATTCGAATAATTTAAACTAAATGGTTAAGTGACGTTGCATTGTAAATGCCAGCAGCGACGTGTTTTGAATTGATCATTCGTAATAATCACGGGAATCTGACGTCACTGGCACACACTTATTGAAGCGATTGCATATTAAGTCCGTAAATGTGAACATGGGCAAATTAAAGTGGAGAACTTCCTGTCCCCGTTCCGTGTTGTTTTTCTGCGCATATTACCGAATCTATTAAAAAACATTCTCGTCTGCCCAGTTCATCGAGTCTGTGTATTTGTCATCGAGTGTGTTAACCAAAGTTCTTCTTTTAACTTTTTTTTTATAAATAAAATATTTTTATTTACTTCAGCAGCGTCCTACTCTCAGAAAATTTACATTTTATTAAATTAAAAAAAAAAAAATTGCCAGCGACAAGGTTCTTCGTCAAAAATTTGTTCAAGTAACACACGATTGACAAATAAAGTTTGATCCAACTATTTTCAGATAGTAGATCAATGCATTGCATTGATTATTATGCATTTAAAAATGAATTTGCTGTACAATTTAGCACAGTTTACCGCGTGTAAATATTTAAGTGTTCGATTCCACGCGCAAAAAAACTCTTTCAGTTTTAAAACGTAGTTATATTTTGTATTCGTTGTTGCTCAGACCTGTTAAAACAATTATCCACCTAAGAATTGATTTTATCTGGAAATTCCAACGTTGAGTCTGAACGAAAGAAAAAAAAACCTTCATTTGCATCAACAACTATTTTTCAAACAAAATAAAACAACGAAGAAAAAAACGCTGAAAAATATTAAGATTCAAAGAATCTTGCAAAACAAATTCCATAAATACACACAGTGACGCCTTAATACGTTAAATTTCCATTTAATAAGACACAGCATTTTTACCTACCTGATGTTTATACACATACGTATTATGTATAGTTTTGATACCTACTCAGTCATCATATGTTAAGCAATTTAAACAGCTGTATACGAAGGCTCTTTATTTAATTTTGAGTTTGAAGTTTGTTTTTCTTTTTTTTTTAATTTTTACGTTCTTCAGCAATTTGGGTCATTCATATAATACAACGTAGTTGTATTTGGTAACGTTTTTTATTGACAAAAAAAAATTATGTTCAGAAATACGTGAGTGTCTATCGAAAATTATTACTTTATTGGTCCGCGGGATGAGGTATTTTTATGAGTCGTGCATGTCAACAGTGTCGATTAATTTGTTTTTATATTTGGTAAAAGTAAGTTCTGCATGGTATGCATACGGACGTGATACACTCACGGTTAGATATATTTTTTTCTTTTTTACAATTTAATTACCAACATCCAAATATACATTTTGAGCTTCGTTAAAACGTGATGGGATTAATGTTTTTTTGGAAGCGTGGAACAACGAGGAACGATTGGAAAGGAATTTCGCTGTAATACTGTTTCGCTTTAATGGCCAGTACACATATAAACAAGTTGAATGCAGTAAACATGTAATTCAATAGACAATCATGAATTTCGGCTTCCACATGCATCTGAAAGTCCACATGCATCTGAAAGTCCACATGCATCTCAAAGTCCACATGCATCTGAAAGTCCACATGCATCTGAAAGTCCACATGCATCTGAAAGTCCACATGCATCTGAAAGTCCATATGCATCTGAAAGTCCACTTGCACCTGAAAGTCAACATGCATCTGAACGTCCACATGCATCTTAAAGTCCACATGCAGCTAAGAGTTTCCGAAGCAATTTTAGTATTGGAAACTCTAGACATGTGCCTGTAGTCGAGTCTTTCTTTCACAAACTTTTTTAAGAATGAAAAAACAATAGACTACAAATACATGACCGGAGACTGGTGCCGCCACCCTATACAGTGTTCCGACCGTGGGAGACTGATTTCTCGATGTAATACATTTCCATCATTTTACTTTTTATGAATGTCATACTCAAACTGTTTTTTTTTAACCTGAAACTTGTTGAGCGCCCATGGTATACAGATCCTGTAAGCACTTTTATGTTTCGAATTTCTCTAAACCGCTCATTTCAATTACCTTACGGCAATGTAGCATCTCGTTAAATTACATTTTTGCTGTAATTAATTACGCGATTCTATTCTACCAGCAAATTAGTTATGATTAATAATAATCCATCAACTTGTAATTAAATCAGCTATGTGCGCTTCGAGAGAGACAGAGAACAAGGTAAAACTAAACTAAAAACTGTAAGACAACAAAAAACTAATGGGCAAAACTGAACGGAAAGACTTTTTTATTTTGCACGAGCGTGATGTGGTGTATACCTCACACTTAATCAGTAAAACACTATGTATAAAACAGTTGGTTGTTCGTTATTCATAAGCTTTTATATAATGCATCCCATAAAAATTACCGCGTCCAATAAACGAGTACAATGAGATTAACTAATATCCGGTGGCAGCGTATGAATGCATATTTTCATTTATTATAATTTTCAATTTTTTTCTTATTCATTTTATAATTATATTTTTCTTATGGTTCATTATGTGATTGTGGTTTTTCGTTATAAACTACTTGTGAAGTAAATATGTTAACTTTTGCTTAAATGTCGTCGTTGTCGTTGTTGCGGAGAGAAAAATGGCAAAAAATATATTATTTTCTTATACAAGCCATATTCAAATTAATGTCAGAGGAAATGTCTCCTTAAGTTGATTTGTTAACCTTTCAGCTTTGAATAACGGGGGAACGTCTGGAACGTCTGTTATGGACAATGATGATTGCAAAAATAAGCGAAGAGGTCAGGGTGGTGTTATATTCATCTGGAAAAATTAATGTTGAACATAAATGAAGTACAAGATTTTGAGTCAATTTTCGTAAAAGATTTAGCTAAGAAGTGCTGACGAAACAGAATCGAATCGAATCAGATAATGTTTATGGTTTTGTCGGCTGTGAAAACTGGAATTTTTGTGACTTCTTTCAACAAGAGGAGTGAATGTTTTTGACGATGAGACAAATAATCAACAAATTGTGGAAATTTGATGAAATTCTTCGTAGAAATCAGGATTTTTTTTTAAATTCACTAAAATCTGCGTTATCGTCATTAGATTTCAAATTCTTGTGAGTGTCATGTGTTCGATTTACATTTGTATTGCAATGAATCTTCAGTTACCAAAATCCAATTTCTGTAAAACACGAAAATGTTGCTGAGAATCATCAGCGATCTTTTGCCATTTCATCTTTCTTTCCCTGTTCATGGCTTCTTCCCTTAACTTTATATTCTCATCACTCCCAAAAGCTGATGAAATATCCGGCTCGTGATCTGAATTCCACCATAAATTTTCTTCCAACACTTCAACCTGCTATCTCATGACGATTATGCTGTAAACAATTGCCAACACAAATTTTTATTACACACCATGTAAAAATGTTTTTCTTTCAGTTACACAACCATATAGTGTATAATATCCACAAACTAAATCATCAAACATTCAATGGCATCTACTTTGTCCACATACCGAACCACACCATAGTATAATACACAGCTACACGGTATAGACAGTGAATTTTTCGCTGGAGCTTACATTCATTCAGTAAAAACGAGTAAAACGCATTTATTAAATTCGTAAATTAAATATTTTTATTGAGACATGAAAGCAATTTTCAATGAATTGAATTCTTGGTGAATGAATCATACATGCCGCATATACATATTTTTCCGTTTATGATTATCTAATGCTGAAAATGCACTGTGTGTGTTTGATGAAATTAAAAATTAAGAAAAAAAATATTTTTTATTTAAATTTATTCGATGCAATGTTAACAGACTGGTGTATTATTGTATGAAGCTTGTTCGTCATTCCTTATATGGTGATGATTTTTCAGGCATTCAATTAGTTCAAAAGTTCCGTCCATTAATCGGTTGTTATATTTTATCGAAAACGTGAACAAGTTCGACGTTGGGCGGTAGATCATTTTATTAATTGCATTTTCAGTTGTTTTTAAGTGTAAAAGAGAAGCGGAATTTTTATTTCGGTGTTTTGTGCTGTGTGTGCCCGTAAAAACTAGTGAACTGAAATTCTTGGACTGTGGACTCAAATTCTAATGAACGAAACCGGTTTTCGATTTGATTTTGCTTATTTTTACAAAAGTGAGATCATTTTGAAAGCTGGTTTTGTACCAATCGTCAGTGCATAATCCGTCTACTACTAAAAGAATTTTTTGTGACTTTTAAATTTAAAAATTTATTTAATAAAAAATTTAATATTCACTTGATGTCGACGTTAAACATTCCAAAACGACGAAAACAATCCAATCAACTCAATTGAAATATTAGGTCAAATGCGCCATCTTCATTTCAAACGGATGAGATACGACACAAGCCTTACGTTCAACCAATTTGACCAAATTTACGCATATCAGCTGGTAGTATACTAGATCGCAACACATTCAATGAAGACATGGTATGTTCATTGAAGAAAATAACAAAAAGGTAATACAAAAATGCGAACGTTCAAAATGCGAACGTTCAAAATGCGAACGTTCAAAATGCGAACGTTCAAAATGCGAACGTTCAAAACGCGACAAAACATCGCATCGAATGTAAGCTCTATACTGGCGGAGCTTTACAACGAAAATAGTGTCTCGGCTATACACTCAATTTCATTCATAAAGTCACTGTGAATAGCGGCAACGGCACTCCATTGACAATTTCAACTGCACACTTTCATTGACTCGAACCGGTTTAATTGTTCTTATGAATGGAGATTATTCGGTTGCTGTTTCGTTGAGTGTTGTCTTTGATATTTTTAGTGTTTGCTTAAATGCGATGTCAAGTCATACGTGCAACTTTAACGATTCATTCATTATGTCATATCAGAACGGTGTGTAAAATACATGTTGTTCAATAGTAGAAACAGGTAAATGACGAAATATTTTGATTGCAATTTAGTTTCCTTTTAGGTCTTTGCAATAACGACGATCAATATTAGATTAGACAGGTTTGTCGGTGCAGAAAATGTGTGGAGTCAAAAATCCGTGAACATCATTCCGACGCGAGTCCTTAGGCGGCAATGTCATCATTGTTGTCGAGACCAATGACAAAATGAATCAATGAGCTCCAGGTAATGTTGTATTATTATGTGGAAATATTTGTTAAAACGAATGAAGTAATAGATTTTGTCTATTGGAAGTACTTTATAACGAATGAAGTGGCACACTTGTTAATTATATCTTCTTATTCTTATTTTACAGATTTTTTGCTTTCATCTTACTTTTTATTGGCATACTTACAGCTTGCAGCGTTTGATGTTTCGTATGAATCCAAAAATTAAACTTGTCTCTACTTTACTCTGTTTCAAGAACCTAAACTTCATACATGTTATTAGGGAGAAACACTTGAAACGCCCATATAAAATTATCACTGTTTCCAAATTATTGTGAATTCAGCCCTTTCTACACTTGTCTCCTCTCCAGTACATCATACGACGATTTTTTATTATTAATTGTATAAATTGTAGCGGGTTTGAAGACATCGAACATCAGGAACAGATAAACTTTTTTCGATTTTAGTCCTTCTTCCGTTTAAAATGACACGTCCCGTATGAATAAAGAGGTAAATCTGAAGAAAACTATTTGCAGCTGTGTGATATAGCTTACCTTATTGGCGAAGGATCACCATTTTCATCATTTTCATTCAAAATTCAGCATCGAAATGTATTGTACTGTAGGGCTCACCTTTAGTTTCTCAATTGTTACAATTAATGAGTGAATGTATGAATCGGTGCTGCTTATGCAGATCGCCCTCATAGGTAAGATTTTGTAATACAAACAATTACTAACCACTGATACTACAGTGAGTAGATTTAAGAAGTCCGAACATTGATTCCAAGAATGGTGCCTCTGGCGTAATGAATAACACATCTGCTTATCACTACGTAATTGAATTGATGTTCGATATTTCGAACCTAAGCTGCGGACAGATTTAAACCGATTGTTAAATTCCTAAACAAAACCAAGCTGATTGAGTCGGTTGATTATTGAGATAGCCGGTATGAACATAGTTTCGAAGATTCGCACTGGATTTATCACTCAAACTCTATGGTGTAATAATCCCAGTGGCGCCTTTGAACACCCGTGGCGCAGAAATAATGGAACCACAGTCTTCAAAAAAAAGGCCCACCATAAACATTTGACGCTATATATTGCTCTTGGGGGCAAAAAAAAACGCCAAAGCAGGCACTGTTGCTTACCATAATGTCTCGGTTGATAACGGGTCTCAAAGTCGAATCAGAATCTGGGAAACTTGTATTGATTTTCAGCTGATTCACTCATTCAAACAAAACTGGCTATGCATGTTTGTACGGTTCCACAATTACCACACACACGTTGAATCCGTATAAGCACCCATGACCGGTTTTGTTTGTATGAGTGAACCAGCTGGAAATCAGCTGAAATTTGATTCCTCTTTCCCAGATGGTGCAAATTTATAGGTCCGACGGGATTACTTTCAAAAAGTAATTCTTTCAGGATTAGATATTTAATCTCCGCTAAATATAAAAAAAATAATTCCTTCAAAGATTAAAGTTTAATTCCCTTTAGGGATTACACATTTGAGGATAAGTTCAAGTCATCACTGAAGGAACTAAATTTTAATTCTAAAAAAGATTCGGTCGCGTACTGTTAATCCCAAAAAGATTTAGATCTGGGTCCATATTTACTGTGTTCCTGTAATGATCTAGAGGAGCTATAAGAAACCAAGTCCTTCTATAAAAAAATCGTTTTTTTCTCCAAACATTTTGTAGTATATTTTTTGTATTAATTTTTTTAGATACAAATTACAATACATATAATTGTTTTAAATATTTTCTTGTTTGTATAATATTCAATAGCAAATTATTTTATGAAATACTTTTTCTTTCCATTTTATTTCTTGGTAATGATTTGCTGATTTATTTAGGTTTTTTTTATTTCTCGTGGTTTTTCTCTCTTACACCATTTAAAATGCATTTAGCCACTGACTGTAACACAAAACACAAATTTGGTTTCTATTTTGGAATTTTAAAATGACTAGCGTTTTGAATCGAAGATTATTTTCACTTAAATTTATTCTGATTCAATTTTTTGTTGAGGTAGATGTTCTGTCACACACTTACTTTTCTTCCTTTAAAAATATTTATAATTCAACTCATGAAAGACAAGTGCTCCACAATAGAAGCAAATAAAATAAATTCGAGTGAAAGAAAGTTACTAATTTTAAAGGTAAAATGATTTCGTCCGCCCGTTCGTCGAAGAGGAATTTCGCTCCGTTTTATTAACTCAATTAAAATGCACTCGTTCGACGAGCAACTTAACTATCACCTCAAGTTGCCAAAACATTTACCAAATACGACTTTTACGCATACATATAATCACCTTTTCAGACTTGGTTGGGGCTACTGACATAGTTCGATGAATTTTATTTGATTGGTTGGCATTATTATAAAGACCAAAATTTACCCCGACGCGATGGATTAAGCAGTACTGTGAATCTGCAACAGCAGCGAATTGGGAGAACTAGTGACGAGATACGAGATATTAATGGCGACGAGGCTGTGTCACAAGTATTTAGATTGATGTTGTTTGATTACGAGCTAGGGTGGATCGATGGTTGGTAAACCTTTAACTCCACAGCCAAGTTTCAGAATCAGATTGTTTCCCTACACTATTATTGCTGCTAGCAAGTCACTTATCTTCACACAAAAGACACAGCGCCTAGTGTTATTTTGTCAGTAGATTTTTCGAGTATACGCGTGACATATTTGGTGTCCAAAAACACCATTCTCATATCACTACAAAGACATAGAAAGTATCATTTTAGATGTCAATGAAATTTCATTTCGGTAGCTGTGTGGTACGCGAAGTCAAAAAAGGTACAATACCATTAGATTAGTCTCTACAGGCTGTGAATAAGCTGGGTGTCGATTTACAAGTTTGTAAAATCGATCCAGCCTATGATGAAAACAGCTACTAGTACAATGTCGTATCGTTGGAGATGCAAAGTCGTTATAAAGCTTCCGCGAATAAGGAGCCGTGAAGTGTAACCAAAATAGAGTAAGACAACAAGAAAGGTAAGTCGGATCGCAAAATCGAAATCAAATTTCAATGAATCATCATTAGCTATTCTCGTCCCTGAAATTACCGACCGGATTTCTCTATTTTTTACTTGTCTAACAATTAGAGTGTAATTGCAGTGTTCGCTAAAAAGAATTCTCATTTGACCGTTCATCCAGCCGAAAATTCAGAGCTATAAATATGTAAAACAATAGGACACAATAATGTTCCATACGTTCAGTACTTCCTTTTTTCACATTTCAGTTATAATAATTCATCAACTGAAAATAGAAATTTTTTTTTCTCTACAAATTCAATTCAACATTTAGACCGACGATGAAAAAAAATGCTAAATTAATTTGAATATTCCGTGAATTGTAAGTTCTTGTTTTGCACCGCAATATAACATTGTGTAAATGATATGACATTGTTTCCCATTCCAAGAAGTTTTTAATTTTTTCCCCAAAATTTTTTTTTATTTCATTTTTTTCTACAATTTTGCTTCGTTTTATTTTTTTTTTGTATAATTAACTAGGGGAAGTGTTTAATTGATTTTAATTAAATATATGGTTTCGTTGTATGAAGTTTTGTGTGTCGCATACGGATAAGCACAATAACGCACCAATCCAACAACCATGTCTTCAAATAAACACACATATACATACCCCGTGTCTATCTATAGCATGTAGTTGGTGGGTTGAATTTTTTTTTTTCGAATTTCATTGTAATATAAAATGAAAAGAACGAAGAAATAGAGTGAAAAAAAACCCAACCACGAACAAGAAAATTGAAAATAAAAACTATTTTTGTGTCCATTTAATTAGCTTGGCTTAGCTGAATGATTGTTTGAAAATGAAAAAGGGTGCCCCCTGTAGAATGTATAATAAAAAATTTATCGAATTTTTGTGTTTTTTTTTTACTCCACTGTTGTTGTTTCCATACTTCATTTCTTCGGTGTTTGGAATTTCTAATTTCATATTTTTCAAATGTATAATTTGTGGGTGGTTGGTGAGCATGGTTTTGTGTATATATTTAGGCACCTTAGCTGTTGGTTGAAATTGTATGTCATGTTTTTCGATATTATGCTAAGGTTAGATATTAATTTAACTTTACAAGTGTGGTGCGGTATTGGGTGGATATTATAATGTGGGAATGGTGATTTGGTGATTCACAATCAAAATGGAAAAATGATTCAATGAAAATTTTTGTGGAAAGTATTTTCGTTTGTAAGTTTCTAAGGCAGGAATGTAAGGAAATAAGTTTTCTCTTCGAAAAGAAAAACTTTTGTTGCCTTTATTGAGGACAACGTTCTATGAATCTCGTTGATAATAGTCATAATCCTACCGCTGATAAAAGGAATTTTTAGCGAATGAGAGATTTCGAATCGAATTTGCTAAAAAAAACCTAGCATAAGGTAAGAACAACGTTTTCCAAAACGACGTAAGAATTACGCGTCAAAGTCACCATACCTCTACACTAGTTAGGAAAATCCATTTTAGAGACTAGATGTTATAATGTGATTGTCACTCGAGACCGCAGGCCGCCTCCTTTTCTTTACCAACATAATTACGTAAATTTTTGTGTGGTAAAAATTGTCTTCAACCCATCTAGCGTGCTCATTTTTCCAGCGTCCTGGATCATGGTCGAATTGGTCTCTATGAAGATACGGCACTGGACACTGAACAGAGGATATTTGGAACTATTTCCATTAAAAAAAAAATTCACAAGAATGAATACGATAACAGAAGGGTATGTGGGCGTTGGGTATTTCCTACCATCACTCAATTGACTCAATTTCAATTGTATTCTCAAAAGTTTTGCAAATTTTCTTTAAAGCCAACGTTGAACATTCCTGATGCGAAATTTACATCGGCTTTAAAAGCTAAAACCGAACAACGAAAATGAACTGCGATATTTCTCTGCAAATCTGTAAATACAATTGACGTAATTTACACTGTATCCAACCTTTTAAAACCATCAAAATGTTTTCCACCCTCTCTGCCCTCTTCATCTCACACACAAACGAGCGCCATGTACATACATATATGCGTAGCATAATACAATTACAAGATGATATCTCACACAAGTGCAAGAGCTCGTAACGAAGAGAAGAAAAAAGAAATCTTCCTTTCTTCCTTTTATTATTTTTTTTTGTGTGTGCCTATATGGTTTCAGGCGAAAAGTATAAAGAAGGACTTTTTGTATGTGTTCCCATTCCAAAAGCTCGTATAAAACTAAAGAAAAATTTTTGTTTCATTATATTTTTCGGCTTTTGTAATATTGATTTTCAATAACATGCCATATATTTTTCCCAAACTATGCGAAGTATATTTTTTTCTGCCTTTCCTTTACGGTTTTTCGTTCGATGGTTCCTCTCCTCTCCATGTATTTTCAATGTACTTAGTTATATATATCGAAATGAAGAACGTGAGGCCATGCTCCGTAATGTTGTTATCGATGAGTAGATATTCTTTTACTGGTTTGAATGAGGGCATGTGTGTATACATTGTATGTTTTCGATGAACATAGCGAAATGCTCGAGATGTGAGCGCCTTTTTTCTAGTTAAATATAACATTTTACACGCGGCACTCATATCACTGTATAAAATTATTAAATCTGTTACTTCATCCGTTGAAACTGTTTTTTTCAAGTATTTGATACAAAATCTACTACATCATTTGTTGTAACCGTACTATATCACACCATTTACCATCTTCTAGTTCAACTTTGTCACCGTTTTCGATAACAGATGACTAGTCATGTCTCTGAAGATTCACTTCCATCATCTTTCAAATGCTTTCTTTAAGCTTAGGAACGGTGTCCGATGAATTAATTAAGAAAAATGTGAAGCATGGGTGAAGAAGAAAAAAATGGAAATAATCCAAAGGTGTTAAAGGACACTTCGAATAAAAGATTGTGATGCTACATGTCTTGGGTTGAACTAAAGTAGAAAGTAGAAATGAAGAAAAAAAAAATGATTTCTTGGTTACCATGGTCGGAACACCCCAAACGACGTTAAATTGATCTTCCTCTGCTTAACAATCTCATTTCATTTATATATGTATATGTGGTGTACATACCTCAGGATATATATGGATATATTCATCCACACATTTCATATACAAAAGCGATACATTTGTACCAATATATATGTCTACATATATGTATAACCGCATGTACTATAATACAAAACTTTATACATGAGTTTTTCGGTATTTTTTTTTTTTTTGCAAAATGTAATGAAATAAGCCTCCTTGCCGAGATATGGTGAGTGGTGTTTTTGGTATGATACGAAAGGAGGATGTTAAGGCGTATGGTGTTGTATTGTGGTGTAAATAGAAAAAAAAAATATTCGCCGGAATGAGATTCAAATAGCAAGACTAACACAAGCGATTCGAAATTAGAAATCTATATTTTTATTTTTATTTATATCTATACAACATTCGTACGTATATGTAATGTTTGTGTACGGAATGTACGTATGTGCCCCCCTCTTTCTCTCACACTACCCCCGTCCATATATGAAAGTTCTAATTTTTTTTTTAGGTAGTCACAGAGGAAAACATATATTTTTTTGCGTTTCCTTAAAGCTCAACATAATAACAAAAATGTTGAATGGTAGAGAGGATGAAGGAAAGGTCGTACACAGACAGGAAGGACATCACTCATAAGAAAGTACTAAACGTTGATGTGTGGTATATGTATCCTCGTATACGTAACAATTTTTTTTTCCTCGCTTCGTATATGTATCCATAGATACGTTAAAATGCATACCGAGTCGGTGATATAACATACACGTAAGCGTATAATAAATATTGATGTTGAATTTTATTTCCTCATTCAATCGCTATTTTTTATCAGCATATAGAAATGGATGGCATAAAAGGACATGATTTGAAATAAACTTTAGGGGCGAACAAATTCTATATTTTTTTTCGGTTTGGTTCTGTTAATATGAAAAGAAAATGAAGAAGAGATCACATCAATATTTTAGTGGTTTGTGATCAATTTCTTTCTGCTTCTTCTACTTTCCTTCAAAGCATACAATCATTTGCTGTATTATGTCTGATTTTGATATTAGCTTGGCAAGGTAAATAAACATGGTGTAATAAGCTGAGAGATACTTCAATCTTTTAGAGAAAAAAAAAACCCGGGGAATTACAAAACTTAGTGAACTGAATGAAGCAGAAAAAAATAAATAAACAAAGGCGGATGTGATTTCGTTTACCATGGAGGAACGTAAATTTTTTGCCGGCAGAACGAAATGAATTACGGAAGAAAACCCTCTTAATTATAACTAACCAGCCTCACGCCTTCGGTAAAATATTGTTCTGTGGCTTCGTGAACTTCTGACATATTTACCGAAAATATCCTTTTTATCCTTCACAGAGATGGCAATCATGTATTGTCGAGTCTAATACTTTGTTTGCTAAGAGAATTTCGAACATAATCTTTTACTTCATTTGCTTTAATATACCTTTAGCTATATAAACGCTACATCAGTTAGAGCTCAACGTTTATTTTTTAATCATTGTCGATAACCGATGATATGATGAGATTAGTTTTTGTTTTTTCAAGAGACACGTTAACATCAATACTCTATAGATGGTATTGGTAACATCACTGGATGTGCAGTAGAAATCTGCGACAATTTTTGTAGTTAACAAAAGTTCTGACCTAATTCAGTGAGTTGATTTCCTACGTAGTTGTTACTTAGTGGGCTTTGTAGTTTTAATAAACGGCGTATGGTTTGTAATTGAATTTATTCTTCAAGAAACGTTCACAGCACTTTGTTTTAACAAGCTACCCTCCCCTAAAAGCTCCACTAAAAAATTACTTTTAGAGTAGGCTGCAATATTGCGATCGATCAACAGATTTAAACTTTGTCGAACCAAGTAATCTTTGACTCCACTAATAAAAATTGCGAGGCAGGGGATCGATTTAACCGAGACAATTTTCTACATTTTCCGTAAACTGATATTTCCTTCACCAAAACAATGCAACAAAATTCGAACTTACCGAAGATAAAATTATGGATTGCGTCAAATCAGGAGTCAAACGATAATAGAACGAAATTAATCGCACAAAGTACGGATGAGGCATTAGAAGTCGATAGCCGAAGCAAGAAACGAATGACCAAAGGCGCTGCTAAAACGAAAACCAAACGAATGAGAAAACCAAAAACTTATCAGCCGATGAAGCAGCGACGAATGGTAAGAAACCGAAAAGTTGCTAAAACAAAACGAGCAATGGACAAACGAAAACGAAAAATCCACACTCCTTCGCCATCAAGTCCACAATTTTTACCAGAAGGCTCTAGCACTCCACGGTTTAGTGAAAGGCATCTGGGCGATCTAGATAATTGGATGAATGACGAGGAAAGTGATTGATGATTGATTGAATGTATGTAATGTACCCTTTGTATTAAACTGCTGCAAAATTGTGAAATGAGTAACATTGTGGACACTTTATTCAAATATCCTAACTATTAGATAGCTGTAAATAAGCCAGCCCCATCGAGAGCTCCTCTGCTTCGTTCTCTATCTCTTTTTCTTCACATTACTGGTAACAGCATGTTTAGTATTGATTTTACTATTGTCACGATTAGCTTGCAGTCACATGCACAGAATATACCGAAGAAATTTTGATTTATTGCTGCAGCGACATGTACGATTTGCACGTGTCTCATAAGAGTGAATACGTCACAGATCCAAAATATTTTTGGCATCAAATTCTCGTCGTTTCCCAGCTGCAGACTTTCTTGAGTCAACATGAGCTTTAAGTTTCAAACAGCACATTTCCATTCAAATCCATCAAATCCATCGCAAAAAAAATGTCTGCAAAATTTCCATTTAAATTCATGCATTACCAAATAGACCTATTCAATTTTCACATGTTCTGGCAATGACGTAAAAAAAAACTACGCCATGCGATAACATAAATCTTATTGGAACAATAAAAACTGTCATTTTATTCAAAACGTTTCAGAGGTAATTTTGAAGGAAGATATAGAGGTAAAATGGCAAAACGAAATTCCCATTCACTATTTTATCCGTGCAGTGTATTTTATACGGTGGTTTCCTTTCTCTCTCACTCTCACTCAAATGGTTTACCTGTTTTTCATTTTATATTTTTAACTTCTATTGCGTGTCGTTTTTGTCTTTTAAATTTTATAACTGGAAGAGAAATGTTTGTGAATTTATTTTATATTCGACAAAATATAGAATAAAAACCATGAATATTTGTGTTGTCGTCATTGAATTTCCTTTTTTTAAATGTTGATTGACTTGATAAATTTGTGTATTTCAGCTTTAATACGGAATTTCATTTCATTTTCTTATGCAAAGGAAAAGCGACTAAATTCAATATTTACAGATTAAACGAATAGATTTATAAAATCAAGACTAAAAATTATATTCACAAAAGTTTAGGAACCGAAAATTCTAAGTTTTTAAGTCTTAAAAATAAAAATGGAAAATCAAAACTACATTAGTTGGGTATAGAAATAGAGATCTCCCCAATTTCAACCTGGAATGATTTATGGAATAAATTTTATTTTTAAATTAACTAAAAACTAATCCAATGAATTTAGTGGCTTTCTTTATTTACATAAGTAGAAATTTTAAGTTTCTTCTCATTTGTAGCAAATACATAATTTTCAGTTAATTTTTTGTTTGTTTTGTTTGTTTTTTCAAAGAATTATATTAACTTACAACCTAATATTTCTATTACATCTAAATTTTCCCTAAATCTAATTTTGATTTTGTGCCTCCGATATTTTTTCATCATTTTTTTTTTCATTCTTAATTTTTTGTTGGTTTTAATATTTTTTTTTTAAATTTCATTTCATTGTTTATATACTGAATAATTTTTGTTTCATTTAATATTTAAAATAATTTTTAAAAATATTTTTTTTAACTTTTGTTTTACTTTAACAATTTGATTTTTTGCTCATTTTATTTTTTTATTAAATTAAGTTATGCCCACGTCATTCGTCTTCTTCTTCTTCTTCATCATCATCGTCTTCTACTAATACTATTTACCAACTTATCATTTAATTAGTCAATCCGTATTCCTCGTCCGAAATTATTTGTCCAAACGTTTTTATGGTTGGTTGTGTAAATTTGATTTTTTATATTAATATGCTTGCGTTTGCTTCACGATCGAATCGAAAATGAAAAATTTGTAAAGCCAAAATCAATAAAAATCAACATTGAATAGACAAAAAAAATTTGATAAGTATTATAGGTCCCAAGTGCGGTATGTGTATATATAGCGGAACATGGTGTTATACTTTTTTCCATTTTTTATTGCAATAATAAAAGTGATATCTACTAATAACATCTGTCAAGTGTTTATATTACACACCACCAACAGCCACAACAACAGAAAGGAAAAAAAAAGTGAAATCACAAAATTTAATTATATAATAACACGTCATACTCAAATTTACAGGATGATGGTGCGGGTGACAAACAAAACGAATAATAAATATAAAACGAAAACCATTGTGTGGTTGTGTATTGATTTTTTTTTAATAAAAAATATTGTGTTTTTTAGGCCAAAATAGATAAGCCAACAGAAATTACAAACGAAAAAAAAAATATAAAAAAACGTAAATTCTTGACGAAATTTTATTTTTCCGATATTCGACAAAGGTGTAGGGAAAAATATATGTACACGTTTAGGCAGTGTATATGTTGCTGGTTTTTCATTTTTTTTTTCTTCCGTTATATACTATAAAATTACAAATTGAGGACAAGAACGTTGGCACTTAGGTGCTCAGGATTTTTATTGAAATAATGTAGAGATGTATTGCCTACACTGATCGTTATTATTATGCTCACAAGATTTCTAAATGGAAAAAGGCGTACAATTGGGACTTCTCTTTCTGTTCATTTCCAATAATGAATTTCCATGCCATTACCAGACTAACTAGTTTGTAAAAATAAAATTGTTCAGTTGCAGGACGGTCGTGGCTAACTTTTTAGAAGAGGCTGCTATTACCAATACACTACTTTTCGAGGTTGAGATTAATTTAATATTCGGAACAGATCAGATCATTCCATTCAACCTGCAACTGATTTGATCTGACCAGTTTCCTGATTTACATAAACTTTTCACGGCTTTTGGATTTCAGGTAAATTTAAATCAAGTAAAATCGGATTATGGAAGCTTATCGGTTCAGATCAGGGAAATTGTATTTACTGAAATTCCCGAGGGAGAAACAACAATGGAAAATTTTGTCCCACCGTTCGGCCATTCGCCCATTATTCGCCTATTATTTTCTCATTATTCGTCTTCATTCGCTCATTATTCGTCTTTTTTCGCTCATTATTCGCTCAACACAGTCCCACCATTCGCTCGTGTCGTTTTCCACTCGGAAATTCCTTACAATTACCAACATTTACCAAAACTTTTCGGTAAATTTACGTAAGATTCTCGGTAAATTGAGGCTAATTATCGGTAAATTTAGGTTAATTATCGTTTTTATGTTAATTATCGCCGATAATTTATTGGAAAATTTAGGCAAATTGTCGGTAAATTTAGCTGAATGTTCGGTAAATTTAGTTAAATACTAGGCAAATTAAGGTAAAGTTCGGTAATTTATGCAGGTTTTCAGTAAAGTCAGGTAAATCATAGGTATGAAAATGTATGATTGTGCTCTTTAGTTGGAGACTCAAAATCCATAACATGTCGGAACAATTCGATAAAATCTAATGTTCTTTTCAAAATCAGAAGACATTAATTTGTTAGCATTGATCATACTATCTAGTATCGGACGCTACTGTACAAACATACGTCCAACGTTATGCGATTAGAAAACCAAAATCTATAAATTTCCTACAACACTACGACGACGCACATTAAAAATAAACGAAAAATTTTTCCAATTCGTTCGGTATATGTAAATTATTTGAAAACAAAAATGTAATCTTATCTTTTAATCGGTACCCGCCAGAAAAAAAAAATATAAATAAAAAATATGAAAAAATGACACGAAAAACGTATCGAGTAACAATCAAATAATTTTTTTTTTATAATAATTTTTCCCTTCAAAGTGTATAATATTCATAATGTATGGAAATCTAACCGAAAAACGTACATTAAATGTGTTCTACGAACATGTACACATAAATAATATTATTATGATGAACCAACAACGTCAAACGTGTATCTTTACCTAAATATTCTCAATTTGAGTAATGTATGTATGGATAAATGGAAAATGTACATGAAAATTTGGAAAATACCACTAATTGAAAAATGGTTTTTTATTTTTGTTTTGGATATATGGTAATGGTAATTTGACTGATACAGAAAAAAAATTCTTTTTTTTTTGTTATAAATCGAAGTTGGGGCAACACTTGAATTTTATTTCTATTTCCTTTCGTATCAGAACAAAAATTACTCCACATAATTATATGGATACGTGTGCTGACTGTATATACACCAATTTCTAATAACATATCGAGTTATCAGTGAAGGGGGGTAGATGTTCATTTTTTTTTCTGGTTTTCTTCATTCGTGTGTTAAAAGGTGTGGGTCTAATTAAATATTGAACCAATTGAAAAGGTTGAAACGCGAATGAAGTGAAAATTTTCACTTTTCATTGGATAGTTTGAAGGAAAACTTTTCACCCAATTACTAATCAGATATTGACTGTGTATTTGACTACTTGTTAATTATATGTCTTTATAATGTAGAAGGTGGTATTGGTTGGGTCTGTTCAATGTAGAAGGATTTTTTTTTCGAACAATACAGACGATTGGGAATTTTAAAAATGTTCAGGATGAAGAGGATTTGTGGTTAAAAGTTTGATATTTAGGGTTTCTAAATATTTAACCTTTCCTTACACGTTTGATGTATTGTACAGAAGCACTCTCTATATGCACATTTTACCGACAGAAACGACAAAACCACCGATGATATCCGGTTAACATTGTCTTTATAGTGAAATATGTTTCTAATCTAATGAAGTACTAGATTACGTCTGTTCAAACACTAGTACAAAAGAAGTAATAGATTTTAAATAGTGACATAATCTCGCCGTTTCTAAAAGATTCTGTTACGTCTATTTGATTTGACATACAATCTTCTGCTCTTTTGTTGTCATCGTTGTCGATAATCGATGGATTTTCATTTCTAAGAGGTTTAGTTACATTAATCAACGGACCATGCTTCTGAAACTTTGAAACTAAAAAAATAGAAGTCTGGTCGTCACTATCATAACATTCCTAAGTTCCATTCGAATCGCAGTTTCTTATTTGATTTATGTTTCCCGTCACGTTTTCATATTGTCAGTGACAACATTTTTAAATTAAATTCAATAATAAGCAAAGCAGAGCAGCTGTTGTAGTCGTATTGCCGTTTTTAATAAGCTTTTGTTTCCTTGGATGGATGGAATTTTGATGTTTTTTTTTTACAAAACAGAAAATGAAAAGCAATTCCATCGACGGGTTGAGTGTCAAATTAAAAAATAAAAGCGAAACGTTACCCTTTCACAATAACATTTTTTTACGGAATAAAAATGAACAACTGTGAAAGCACTCACATTCGTCCTGTTTCTTTTTTAATGATTTACGGAACGGATTTGCTCAATTTATTTCGTTTTTTTTACGTAAAATTTTATAATTTTCCAGATTAACAATGGAATCGAATTTTTTAGTGAAAAAACAGAGAAAAAAAAGCAAAAGGATTAAGAAGGGTGAGAGTAAACGTAACGCATTGTATTTATTCAGCTCAACGCCGAAAATTTGTATACAAACAAATCAACCCGTGCGGCTTTTATAATGTTACTTCATACTTGCATCATTTACGCTTTTGTCATTGTATACTGATTCTACCCCCATTTGTTTACAACTATTTCATTGAATTACGATGGATTAACCGAACGACCGAACAACTATTACATTTTATTTTTCCAAAAATCTGAAATAAAATTTTTTTTTAGTGTGAAAAAGTGTAAGTTTTACACACCCTTATCAAATAACTAAATAGATGAATGTATCGCTGCCTGCGCCCAACACAACCATCATTCACTTAACCCCTTTAATTTTAAAACATCTGCGTATTTAGCTAAAATAAATTTTATATTATTAAAACCGAATGACAGAACGCATGTGCCAATCGAACAATATTGTAATTTAATTTCAAAAATCCATGAGACGACAGAAAAAAAGAAGGATTTTGATGAAAATTTTCTATAAATTTTTTGGAAAAAGGGGTAAAATTGTTACGTTATTGTTGTATTATGATTTCATTTCAACGAAGGGTGCACATATTTACCCGAATACGAAAACTATAAAAATCGGACCAACAACAATGGTCGTGAACCATTGAAAGGTCTTTACTCATTCAACTTGTTGTTGACATAACCTTCCTTCGTTACACATTTCACCGTAATACCATTTTCGTCTTTTTGTTATTGTTCAGTCGATATGTTATATGGTGAATAAAAAAAAAACTTCATCTGCTATCCATGAGACCGCTCGTGCTCATCTTATACATATCGAACACCGTAGTTCAGTATTTTATATCTCAAAATTGAATATGTATGTACTACAGTACAATGTAAAGAATTCACTCATAATCCCCTTACAGCTGGCATAGAATTTATCGAAAAATTTATTTAAAAAAAAAATTATAAAATAAATAGAAATGGGGTAAACGATGGAAAAATGAACGTAATTTACAAATATATATAAAATTTACCTTTGTTGTAAAGTAAAAACTATAAAAAAACTGACATGTGTCGCATGTTCTTAATGCGGATAAAAAGAGAGATTAAATTCTGGGACAACGAGCATGTAATTAATGGCTTAATAACATATAGGGGTTATGAAAAATGTTTCTATATGATTTGGTCGCTCATGGATAAAACATCAATTAAGTCACACCATCACTCTCCGTTTTCAAAAACTGAAGACAATTGTTGTGAACATTAGATTTTAAGGAAAATTTCCTCAACCTAAAAATGTAGAATTAACCTGGTCAAGTAGCGGCGACCTGAAAAGGTAGATTAAGTCTTGTCGAGTAGCGGTGAGTTTCTTACGTCTGGTCATTTATTTTAGAAATACAACAGAAATTGATGTCTCGTCCACACAAAACTATAATAACGACATAACTCAATTTTCAGACTAAATCAATCCTCTTCAATTTAGAATGAGGATGTTTGTTATATGATGGCGTTGATGGTGTAGAGTTAGATACTTTAATTGTCCTGCTGGTCGCTTTAAATGCATTAAAATTTTTGCGTCTTGTTTTCACATATTACCTGTCGAATCTAGTACTTCTTTTAATCGAAACATTTTCCAGAGATTAAATTGAAATTTGAATGAATTATTTCAAAAAAAAAACCTTCAAACACTTTGGCAAAATTGAATATTCCCATAGTAAGACTGACTCTGTCATTCATTAATTTAAGAGCACATCTTGTCTCTTAACTAAATTTGCCACTTATTTTTGTCGTCGCTTTCGGAAAAGAAGACCTCATCGCATTAAAAGATCGATCAATTCAATCTCCTTGTCTTATCATCTGAAAGACTACTGAGAACAAGCGACGTCAAGTTCATAAAAGATTTGTCAATGTTAGGAAAGTAAGCACAACTAGATCCCATCATCATTGGTAATTCTCTATCTTCATTAAGCTCCAACTTTCTGTTTCGAAAAATATCTATTTCCTAACATTGGCCTAAAATGGGAATTTTGCGTAATGGATGTTAATTTCGTCAACTTGAGGCGAAGCCAAGTTTCAGTTTAAGCACAAGATAGGAACACGATTTTATGCAACTCAGCATCACAATGTGCAAACTTTGCAAACTTTAGATGCTTCTGCTGTAAACTAGTATCATAATTACACATCAAAATAGACTTTGCACTCGATATCATAAATAGCCATTACGTACAGGAATGGGATTCTCATTTTTGCAAACGTCACTATTACGCACTAGTGCCTAAAGATATGAAAATCCATTTAAGCACTACTTGAATCGCACTACTATTAATTAAAAACAGTTTCTTCAGTCATAGCTTGAGGTCGTGCGTATTCTCTATTGTTTTCTAAAATTCGTATATAAATTTCGATATTTTTTTTTTAAATTAACCTGTTACAGACGACAAGCATATGACAAGTATTATTATCTGGTCTATTACTTCCATCTATCAAAGTATTTTTAATTTCTTGATTTCAAATCTTGTACTTCAATATCTTACTATATTTTACTATATAAAGGACAGTATTACCCAGAACTTGTCATTATTTTTGTCGTCGTTATTCAAACAGATTAATGTGACAGGTTAAGAGTTCGGGAACATAATTTAATTAAAAAATGTTTGTTTGAAAATAAATCGTCTCAACTAATAGCAAGCATATCTTCTACACTTCTTGTCGTCATTTACCGGTACAATATATTTCGAGAATACCAAATTGACCACTTAAATGATTTCACAGTGTTGCATAAAATTCACTTCAGTTGTTAATCCTTTTTTTGTTTTTTAATAATTTCCTAACATCTAACCACTAAATATATTAATAAATATTATTATTTTAAAGTTAAAACATGCAATATTACATTGCAAGTTTTTGTTTTTTTTTTTGATTTATGCTCATGGTAAAGGTACTTGTAAATAATTTTTTTTTTGTTTTTTTTTTTTAGTTTTTTTTTATGTTCCATTATTTATTTATATACGTTTCATTGTAACTTAAGGATTATTTTCTTTGTTTAAATATTTTGTTTTGTAGTTTTTCATTCGCCTGAGGTAGTTTCTTTAGTTTACTTTTATTTTTATGATCTAAAAAATTTTTATTTTATTTTTTTCGAAAAGTTATCTTAATTTTCTTTGAATAAATTCAATTAGAATAATTCATTTTACTCTCATTTTTCAATGATATTTTTCATTTGTATATTTTCTTTGTCAAATCTCGTTTTTTTTCTGGTCGGCATACAACAAAATAATTGATTCAATCAAACGAAAACCGTCAACCGTTGATGATAAGATATATTATATGTAAATGGAATTTTGTATATTCACTCTCTTGAGTTTGCAATATATGTGAGGAAT
Source organism: Bradysia coprophila (assembly GCF_014529535.1). Taxonomy (NCBI): domain Eukaryota; kingdom Metazoa; phylum Arthropoda; class Insecta; order Diptera; family Sciaridae; genus Bradysia; species Bradysia coprophila. The sequence goes on along the minus strand of NC_050735.1, from coordinate 3,414,986 downwards.
GTACGTAGTGTAATGGTATAGATTAATGCCATCGTTTGTCGGTGGTACCGTATATGTTATAATAATATGCGAATGCTTTACAAATTCTACGGTTTTTTTTTTCTTTCAAATAAAATCGATTTCCCCTAAAAATATTTTACCGAAAAAATTCCATTTTGCATAATTTATTATGTTTTTCTGACTTTTCTGAATTGCAAATGGGGGGGTAGGCATTTATGTCGTTTTTATGTTATAACGTTCGACTTGGAACATTTGAGTGAATTTGATGTTTTCCTCTCTTTAAAGAAAGAAAAAAACCGAGCAGGAAAATTAATGCATGCAAATTTCTTTGTTTGAAATTAGATGTCCTGGGGAAGAATTATCACAGAAACAGTAGACCTTTAAGTAAAGTTTTCTTTGAAGAAATCGAATATTCTTCAGTAGGAATGAAGAGCTCAATTGTACTTCGACTATCAATTAAAATAAGACACTAAATGTGGTTGGGTGGTGGGTTGGTCAAAATCTCTGTATAATGAAGAATAAATTGTAAAGTCTGCTATAAATATTGTAACGTAAGCTAAATGTAGAAGCGGAACGTGTCTGATCAGCGAATTATACGAATAATGAAATATCATTCAGCTCCGTTTCAATTGACGATGTCAATAGAATTTTTCTTAATAGTTTAAAACGAATGAATGAAATTTCAATTTTCTTATAATTCACCAATGTGACATGTCCCGTTTTTGCAATTACCTATTCCCATAGTGATTGACGCTGAGCGAAATCCTAATCTCAGTTTTTGTCAAAGATCAAAACTGCGATAACGATTTTATTTTTCGATTTGATGCCGTGACTCACTACACAAAATTTGCATCCATATACCGAAAGTCCAATATTGATTTCTCCCTACACGATTTGAATTTAATTTCTCTTATACGTCTGCATAAAATAAAATAAATAAATTCAATCTTAGGGGTGCGTTTTTCATCACACAATACGCTGAAAAGTAACATACCGTGTCCGGTTTTTATTACTCTGCAGTCACAGTAGTTTTTATGGTAAAAATACCAATTTTTTTCCTCGAAATTTTGCTTTTATGGGTGAATGATAGTGACGTATGCAGATTGCGACTGAAATTAATTTCCATTGAATTTCTTTCTTCTCTTTTTTTACATAAAATTTGGAAATATGGCACGTGACATTTTTTAAGGGATAATTTCATTAAAATGTTTCCGTTGAGTGTCTTCTTTTTGGAATGAAACACTGTCGAATTCAAACATCAATAGATTGAATGGTATATTGGAATTAATGGAAAAAGGTTTCCATTACGGAGACGAATATTTCAATAAGAAACCCTGAGGTGGTACCTAGTTCTTCTGTGAAGCACCACCTTTCTTATTGCATTAAGTTGAAAGCGTTTTTGGGGAAGTTATTCAATAGACTTATGAAAAATATAAAGGAAAAATTGAGGCACGTCTTTGTGTGATTTTGGTTGACCTTAAGATCGGAATCATACGATTACTCTAACAGAAACCTAACGTTTGTTAGGATTTGATTAAATGAATGACCTTTGGTACCGAATCAAATTTAATAGCTATCCACTTAAATATGCAGAAAATCATTAATTGACGTCGTGCTGAATTTGCAGCCTGAGCCGAGGGCCACCGTAGAGTTTGAAAATATTTTTTACAAGTTTAAGAAGATGATAAATTAGCTATAAATTCACATATGAAGCGTGAAATTTTATGAATTCTTCGGAAAATGTGCTTTGAACCATCACAGATTCATTGCAAACGATAAAAGGTTAATTATCTTTGCTTCTGTCACATGGATATTGTTGTCATTTTGTACACTTACTAAAGAATCTTCAGTGGATTTGATATTTTGCTCTTCGTTATGTTCCAAATCACAGAGTAAACAAAAATATCAATTTGGCATACAATCGAACATGGACAGCTGCAAATATTTAATTTTTATAATCCATTAAATTTATTGCAGAGAAAAAATCGAAAAAAAAAATCTTTTTGTTACCGAAAAATTTACATTCTGCACATACGGATTCCGATAATTCAAATATTTATTATCAAACTGTGCTTGACTACGGACTGAAAAAAAATCTATTTTATGAAAGAAGAAATTGAAAAATCAGGGTCAATAGTTCACCATATCCATTTAACATACGTAGAGCATGCATGCATGCATACAGCATTATGCACATTTTATGCATAAAAATAAATTCTTTTTTCGGGATAGAAATGCACAAAAAATGTTGCAAATTTTTGAAATGCAAATCATCCCTTATACAATGCACTTTCAGTTAAATTAGGGCAATTTAAGTTGGTGCATACAATAAAAATGGGGGTTCATCGAGTAATTTATAATATCTCATGTGTACGAGAGACCATTATTCTCGGTGATGGGCCACGTTCAATATATTTGTTAATTTTCTATGCATACATAATTCGAAATGATTTATTTCTTATCAAAAAAATATTTTTTTTTGGTTCGGATTGCGTTTAATGGAATAAAATATTTTGTTTGTCCATCCAGCAGGCTCTAAATTATCATAAAAAAAATTGTGCTCTGTATACAATTTAAGAGAAATTCAACAAAAAAATTGATGTTTGATGATTGCCCGTATCATTTCTCATTTATTTTTACGTTATTTAAATGAAGATTTTTTTATTGTTGATTTTCCCTTATCGTTTTTTTAAAGACATATTTAGAACCGTTAATTTAGAATGGTTAATTCGATTTTTTTAGACAACTTCTCTTGTCCTATTGTAGTTTTATGTGTCCAGATCAATTGTTTCTTTTCGCCTATTGTGTTGTACTTTATGAAACATATCAAATAAGTTCTCTTCATAGATTTTTTTTTGTTATATTAACACTTCATATATCACCCGTTAATATTTTATATGAAATATTATAAGTCAAAGTTTTTCTTTTAATTTTTGTTTTAATTTTCATTACTTTTTTTAATCAGCAATTGCTAAAAGGCACACAGCAATATTTTATAGAAATAGCAATTACCGACTTCTGGCGTCTTGCAGGCTTTTTTGTTACATAATTTCGTTTTTTCATTTTATTTTTTCGGAAAATTCAACAATTTTTTTCTTCCTTTTTTAAACCGAAAGCCCACATGGATATCAGTTCATCATAAGACCCCGGTTGGAAATATATGTCATATTACTACATTACGTGATAAGAGAAACAGTTGTTCTTCGTCTTTCATTTTTGAGTCCTAGAAGTGTCCTACGAGGGTGGGCCGTGACACAACGTAGAGAAACAGAAGTCAAAATTTTTGTTAAATGACGAATACAATTGAAATAATAATTTTTTATTGAAAGGCCTGACGTGCCTGACAAGCAAAATTTTTGAATTTTCGACATGTTAGACACGCCATACCTGCCAACGAAACTCTTTTTTTTTCAATTGCATTCGTCTGGCTTGAATAACTTCATTTATTGTTGGTAATTTGAGTTACCGAATTTACCTCATTTGTCTATGAGAAAACCAAATTTACTGAGAGTAAATTTGGTAATTTCATCAGCAAATTAGTAGATTCGGTAATTCAAATTATCAATAAGGCATTATGACATTAGGGCTATCCTCGTTCAGGTTCTCCTAACGGTAAAAAATGAAAGTAGTAGAACAAATGTTTTGCACATCGATAATTGTAAAAATATGGAACAGGTTTCACAAGCGGCGCTTTATAAGAAATTGATATGGATGTGGGCTCTCGGTCTAATTCTTTTTAAATTCTGGGAAATAATAATTGAAAAATTGAAAATAAATAACCAACGACCCGTAATTTTGGAATCTTTTTTTTTTTTGACTTAGCTCCTACTTTACATTTTTTTTAAACGAACGTTCTCCCGAAAAAACATTTTTTTTTAAATTAAAATTTCATTTTTAAGAAAACCAATCTCGTCTCATTTTAATTGTGGGTTCATTTTGTTTTACTTTCATTGTATATTCATTGTGTTATTTACAAATAAAAAAAATGATTTGTTTAAAAATTAAACAATTCAATTTATTACAAATGCGCTATGCGCAACATAGCCCCGACTCATCTTTTTTTTTGTTCGTTGCGTTCGCATCTTACGTTTTAATATTATCAAATATCAATCGCTTCCATTGTTTTGTTTTCCATATAAATGTTTTATCAATGCAAACTTTCTTCGTTAATTAAATATTTTTTGGTTTGCTTTGACTAGTTTGAGTGACTAGAAACGAATAAAAAAACGAACTTTTTTGTTGACTAAATTAAAAAATTTATAAAAATTAAAATTAAAATTTTTTGTTATTTGATTTAGGTTTTTTTCTGAGATCATTCACTAAGCTGGATTTTTTATTATTATTTTTTTACAAATTGTACTTCTGTTTAACCCTGAGAAGTTATTTCCTTTTTAACATTAATTGTTCTTATTTTGGCTTTTCGGTTACTAGAGTAGAGATAATTTATAGAATATTTTCTTTATTGTTTTCATTTTTTTTTACATTTAATATTTAAATATTTAAAGCACAGTTTAAAATTAATTCAAATAAAACTTTGGTTTTCTTTAAAAAAAAAAAGTTTTTAATTTCCTGCACGTCGGTTGTCACGTTTAAAGATTGCATTGAATGATAAAATGATAAGGATAATATTGTCACTCGTTAATTTCATTTTTGTTTTGTTTCATTAAATATTTAAGATAATTTCTTTTGGATTACTACATTTCGTTAAAGTGGTTTTTTGTTTAGGTGGTACAAAGAGCTCAAAACTAAATCAAAATTAATTGAGAAAAAAATAAAATTAAATCAACAGACATATTGAGCAAAAAGCTATTTAACACTTAACAATTTAAATCTTCTTTTGACTACACACAGTTTTACGTTTTTAGATTTTTTTTAGATTATAAAATTGAAAATATTTTTGTTTTCTTGTAGTTTTATGTACAATACAATTTTAGGGTAACTAGAGGTTTCTTTGTTGTCGGGTTTTGATTCGAATATGTTCTTCCATCTTTCTATTTTCTAAAATATTCAAACCCTTCAAAATAAATATTTTTCTGTTCGTCTGTCTCTCGAATCTATTGTTTTCATTTAGATTGGAGAGAGATTCAATTCAATTTCTTTTGTTTCCAATTTAAATTTAAGATTTTTATATTTTGTTATTTCAATTTTATACTTTAAAGTTATGTGTTTAGGAACTTTGTTGTACATCACCATGTTTAGATTTTAAATTTTAGTTTTACTTTAGTAAGTAAGGAAATTAATCTATCGTTTTGTTTAAAAATTTTCATCTTTTCTTCTTTTAAATTCAAAGTAAATTGTTGTGTGAATTGAATTAATTTAATAAAAAAAAAAAAAAGATTTATTCTACTACAAGAAAAGAACAAAAGATTAACACAACAACAACATCATTGATGCATATTAAAGTCATATAGAGACATAGAAAAGAGAAATATGGCTTAACGGATTTAAATTTTTAAATTTTCACTCAGTCTTTTCCGTTAATTTTGATTTTCAAGTTAAATAAAAAATCTTTTCGGTTATTGGCTTAAAAATAAAAATCAATAAACAAATTACGTCGAACGGTGAAGAATGTCATAATGTTGGGATGGTATACAAATGATTCTGATAAATTCAGTGTAACGTGCAGGGCGATGTAATCATTGGGTTATAGTACAAGATTGAATGTTATATGTAGAATGACTAGGCAGATTGTTAACCTTATATAAACAGTAGATAACGATTAAGTCTACTACTTCCTTAGTTTTAACAAATCTAGTGCTTCATTTCAAAAACTTTATGGAAGCAAAAAATCGACGGGAGATCGAGTCGAAGAAATGGCGTCACACGAGTCAGATGCCAAGTAAACAGCATACAAAAGAGAATACAATTAAAACACGAGAAAATTCCGATGAAATAGGCGAATGGTCTCACATGATTTTAGGTAGTCGGTAACCCCTCACGAAAGGCTTATGTCCCGTTGTCAGTATAAGTTAATTACATCGATTTCGTGATATGGAAAAGGCAAGGCCCATACAGTTTTAGCGAAGTTTCATACGGTAAAACTATCTAACTCCGGCAAGAACGTTAGACAAAATGAATTTCAAAAAATTACACGGTGACAATTCACGGGAAAGTTTTAAAAGCCTCAGATCAATCAGTGTCACTAACAAGAAAGAAAATCAATTTTCGTTACATGTCTATCGGACCTGGAAAACTTTTTCCTTCCATTTCCATTTTGGTTTTTGTTCGTTTCTGTTAATTTACTCAGGAAAAATGTCACAAAGGAATTTGGCGCTTCGACGTTAAATTCAAAGTTTAAAAGGCATGGACAAATAGGGAAAAGTTTACGAAAAATAATTGTAAATTGTCTCCGTGGTTGTTTGTAAGAACAAGAACATCTTACGGACCATCAAATTCGAAACGAAAATCTTGTACAGCCTCCCACAATCACATGTCCTACAACATTGTTAGACTTAATGAAAATGACCATCGCGCAAAATTGATCACAAACTTTCACCGTCCGTTCAATTGGAAAGCTAGAATATTCTCTAAGCCGGTGTCAAACTAAACGACACCGTCAGTTTCCCTGAAATACGTTCTTTAACTGGTAAAAATACAATAGACGGTACGAACCTGTTCTGGACCCCGTCCTCATTGGATGACGATGATGTTGACACCATTTCTTCCATTAGGAACGATTGCATTGTAATACCATCACTTGTTTGAGGTAACGCGTACGTAGCTGGCCGTTGAGTCATATTTGCCGCTTCCGTTAATACATTACCACCATTCAGCGGTTGTTCTAGTTGATTTTCATTTTTCGTATCCTCATCCTGGTGTTTCTGATTTTGTTGTTGTGCTTCATCCTGTTTCTGCTGAAGATGCTGTTGTTGTTTGGTGAGAGCTGATTCCTGAGGTGTTAATGGTACAGGTACTGGCGTAGTCGCTGGTGTAGATGTTGGTGTTTCCGACGAATTGGAATTGGTTACACCACCATACGAAGCTGGTTGCATAATCCGTTGTTGATCTTTAGCTATCGAAACAGCCGATTCCGATTGATTGTGATGGCTCGCTGGTCCACTCAACAAAGTGTGAGATCTCTCGTGTATGAACAAAAATGCATACGACGGCGTGGAAAACGAGCAAAACGTGCACTGATATTCTTTGGTTTTAGATGTCGAACTGACTGGCTCCTCACCGGCAAATAGATTTGTCAGCGAATTCTTATGCATGAAATTCGACTCGTTCGGATTGAGACCGAATGCCCCGTTGGGAATTTTCAGTGTTGGACTGGTCGACTTTGGCAGATCCATGGTGTGCTCGATTTCTCGTAGCTTTTCTGTACCAGCATTGCCATGGTCTGACATCAAGTGTGTTCGTAGCCACTTCGATCCACGGAAACGGCGATTGCACAGTGGACATACTTCAGTGAAATGCGTAAAGTATCTGTTGCTCAGCTCACTTATTTCGCCAGGCTTTAGGCCCACCTCCATCGGAAATATCGGTTCGGATCTGATACCATCACCATTTTGACGTGGCTGTGGTAGCGGTGAACCTTCGTCAACAATGCCATGAGTGTTATGTTTGTGCACTCGAAGAAAATATTTGCTGCAGAGTTCCTTATTGCAAATGTTACACACCACACCGCCAATTTGAGCTCCATTTTCTATTTCAATGCCATGCATGCGATGCATGTGAGTCTTCATAAAGTATTTATTGCACAATTCCTTGTTACAAATTTCACAGTAACTGCTTGTCGGCGTGATGCTGTACGCTTTCCGATCGCCGAGTTGACCAGACACATTCAGCAAACCCATTTCGGATATCGGTCGATCTGGTGTTACAAAACCCTCGCGAACAGGACTGTTCTGTTGGATGCCGTGCACTTCATACAAATGTTGCGTTAATGCAAAGCTGTTGGGAAATTCCTTATCACATTGCTTGCATATTTCAATACGACAATTCACTGGCGAAGAACTCTGTGACCGCTTAGTCCCATTGTTGTTTTCACCGATATGTGCATGTTCAGTCATCATGTGAGCGTGCAAAGCGTACTGATTATCCATTTCTTTGCCACACAATCCGCAACCAACGGGTCGTTGGGCATTCAAGTCATTCAGTTGCAGTATCATGGACTGTAGTTTTTGTAGATCGACACTAATTGCATCCGGATCCGGATTCGATGGGGTGTCGTCCGACGATTTGTTACCATCTTTTGTCACTTCGCCATCGATTGCCTTCTTGTTATCTTCCAATTTTAGCTTTTTCCCTTCAACTTCGTCGACAGTATCAAACGATGGCTTCCGAATTTCACCAGCCTCCAGTTTTCGTTGATTTTGGAAGCGATTCATCTGCTCAACTGTGCCCATCATCAGATTCAATGGACTCGTTTGGACAAATTGCCAAGCCTGTTTCTCGTCTTTGTCATCAGCCGGCATGAAAATACCATGCCTTTTGATTTTGTGCGTTCGCAAAAAGTATTTGTTGCAATATTCCTTGCAGCACAGTTCACAGAACGCTTCCGGATTGATGACCCCCAAGCGCTTCAATTTATCCACGGAAAAATTCGAATCACGAGCCTGTTGACTCGAACTGGGAGACAGTTTTCTCGGTTGCGGTGTGAATGTTGCATCTTCTTGTTCGATTGAAAAGTCTTCCCGAAATCCTTCGGGTACAGTGTATGGCGTACAAGTGTTTGATGCTCCAGCTGACGATTTACCCTCAGACTTCTGGTCATTTTGGGGTGGAATTTCGTGGACCTTGTTGCGATGGCGCCGCATAGCGAAAATGTTAGTGAACCGTTTGTAACAAATGTCACAGAACACGGATGGTTCCTGTGAAAATGATGACACACTGCTGGAAGAACCTTGAGATATTTGTGATTGTTGTTGCTGTTGTGGTGATTGAGATTGTTGGTTTGTTGATTGTGACTGAGCCTGAGATTGTAGTTGCTGCTGCTGCAGTTGAAAAACTTGTGACATATGAGTCAGTTGACTAGTAGACGGCATATCAGCCGATGATACAATCGGATCGTAGATACTGTGCTTGTTGGCTTTGTGCGTCTTGAGAAAGTACTTGTTGCAAAATTCCTTGTTACATAGATCGCAATACGCTTCTGGATTAAAAATACGCAATGGTGGAACACTGGGACGGTGGATTCCATCAGCGGATGGATATTGTGACGTAGATGATACTCCAAGTAATGGTAATTGTGGTAGATAGCCAGAGGCTGAAAACATTGCCGCTGCTTCTGGTGGAAATGAAAATGGTAATCCGGGTATCGACAGCCAATCTTCAGGCTTCGAATGCCCATTTGTATTTTGCGGTTTATCGTCGTCATTATTCCATTCCGGATCACCACCAAGCGGTTCCTTTTTGATATTCACTTTAAATCTGTCCACATTACCGTCCGAGTCTTTGATTTGATGACTTTTCGGTCCATGTTCTTGAAGGATGTGCAATCCTAATTTCACTTCCGAGTCGAATTTCATGTTACACTGATCACAGTTCAGATTATTATGACGATACATTCTGGAGGTGATCTCTCCATTTTCCACTTCATCACGTTCATCATTCTCCGAACTTTTGTCATTATCTTGTTCACTGGCTGGTGAGCCATTGTTGTCTTGGTCAGGTATTTCACTTAATTTAGCTTGTAGTTGACTTAAATTTGAAAGAAAAATTTTCGGTAAATTTTGATCATCATTGCCAGCAAGTGGCTGTCGTTGTTGATCGTCGTCGGTTGCCGGCAGTTCTGAACCGGCACCAAAGTTTAGTGCCGATATTCGTATCGGTGTCTGTTGCTTTCGACGCTTTTTCGAATTGTCTGGTATTGTATCGATTGGTGACGATAAGCCACAGCTGCTACTATTTCCATTCGATACGCATATTGTTGTGTTTAGCAGCGGTGTTATCGATGTGGTTATAGTTGGTTGCGTTAGACTTCGTTTTGTAGCTGTTTTCGAGTGTATGGAATTTGAACTGCTCTGTTGCGACGAATTGGAAACGTCGCTTAGTGCTGTATCTTCTCCACTGAAATCCGGCGGAGGCGTAGCGTATACCGATGCTGCCATCACGAGCTGTAAATTAAAACAAAGAAAATTGTTAGCGAATGGGTAACCGTAAATCATAATGGAGTTTAAAATTAGAAACCTATAGCTAGCGTTGCGCCTTAAGCCATGTTATTGTCCATTTCGTGAATTTGTTCACCTTTTCACTGCCTACAGACTTGGCTGTGAAGAGTTTGTTTACAATAAAAGTCCTTCTGATCTTCAGACATTGCGTTGGTTTTGTAGTACTTAAGGTAAAAGAAATGTGAATTTATTTTTGAAATGGAAAACGACGATAAAAACAAGGTTTTATTTGTCAACAATTAAACATTTAGCTCATCTCTTGAGTTATTAAAACTTTTTGATTCACAACCTTGAATGGAAAAATTCGAAGAACTTTTTCGTTGTTACGAGACTTTAGAAACTTTATGGCTTCTGCACTTTTTTAAAATTTTAGTTATTTGTTTCCATTCTTTCATTAATTAAAAGCAATTTAAAAAAAATCCTTCGCGATGCATATAGGGCTATCAGGGACATAATAACCTGCTGGTTCGACTCTGTTGAATGAATTTTAGTGAATTGTAGTTTTGTTTCGTACATGTTCTACCGTTGAAATAAAGTCATTACGTGTTGAGTCAGTGTTAAATTGTCAATTTAAATTTACATTTTACTATGCTGGTACATGTAATAAGGCTGTTACATGTATAGGCAATAACCTTTACATCACTCGCATAGTAAAACGTCGTACTACACACGGAAAATAAAGTTATATCTCGTATCACGATGAGTAAAAGTACCTCGGGCTGCCGCCCTCGGATACTTTTTCTCATCTGGATACGAGATATCACTTTACTTCCCTTGCATAGTAATGTACTCTCTTTCGAATTGACTTCGTCACACTAGAGCTACGCAGATGTTTTTGTATTTGTAATTTTGAAACTGAAATAAATGAAATGAAATGAAATTCTTGTAAATCTTGGAACAATAAACAATTTAGACCGGTTTGGCTCAAATAATCTAGGTTCGATTCCCATCCCGAACGAGAAAAAAAATCGAAGAATACACTCCCCGAGGCATTAAGGCTATTAGTTTATATCAGTTGTCTTTTTTATACTTCGGTTAATATAGTGTGACAATAGTCATTCAACCCTTCAATCCTATTCCATATGGAAGTATAAGAAAGTGTACTGGTTAGTACTCCGTGAAGTATATAGTAAGATAATACAATTCAATACTCTTGGTTCAGTGAGTCAATAACTGTCATGGAGGTAATTTCAATCTGTTCACCATTAATGTTATGAACAAAACGCTCTTCCATTTTCTATTGATGGCCATTGTCAAAGACAAAAGTCTGTTAGGTTACTCTCCTCGTTAGATCTATCTTGTTGGGAATAGATGGATTAGGGTTTGGGTATGTCTCCTAACAACAGCTATCAACAAAGACTTGAAATTGGCAAAATGGATTTTGTAAGTTTACGAAAACCTTATTTTGGTCAATTAGAATTTTTCTAGCGAATATTTCGCATTGCTAACGTGCCAAAATTCACTCAAGCTTCATAATTTGAATAGTTATGCAGTGTGTGATTGCTGCAGCAATACCCACACTAATTGACTCGCATGACGTAACTCCAAATGCGATGAATTTGTACCTATATTTAGGCAAGATATCAGTTTTACGCGGATAATTTTGCTTAGAGTGTATTTCCATACTTCGAAGGTTCGGAGGTTACGTTTAGCCGGTAGTCCAGACTGAACAAGTTATTGGGGTGTTAGTGAGGTCTGTAAACAAAAACAAACAACCAACGCTCAAGAGGCTAACTTCCATAAGTTCTTACCAGGCACTATGATACGGCTTTTAGCTAAACTTTTAGGATAATTGTAGACCTTTAGGATAATTCTGTTTCTATTCTTAAAATCAATCTCAACAGAAAACGATGTTTCGGATATTGTTGAGCTTAAAATGACATGAACGTCATAGACCCACTAAACGTCTACCAGACCGTTGAAGCGACCAAACGAACTAAACACAACTAGATAAGACACTGAACGTTTGTTTTTTTTTTGCATTCGAAAATAAAGCCTGACTGATATATGCGTCAATAAATAAAGTGTTTTGAAAAATATCGCGTCGAAATGAGCCAACATGGAAAAATAAAATTTGAAATATTTAGTACGGCAGATAACATAAATTTGCATAAAAATTCACATATTTTATTCAATATAGAACGAAGCCTGGTACATAAAAAAAATCCATCAACATATCGAACGAAACTTTATTTCTTGTTTTTGAACTTTTTTTTAAGTTTCATATTCTTATCAAGATCCGAGAAAATAAAATAAATAGAAAGAAAAAAAAGCGAAAGTTTTTGCACAAATAAAATTTTCCGTTCGTTTTTTTTTTTATTCATTTTTCCTTAAAAACATAAACTAGGGAGCTGTTATATGATTTTTTTATATTTTTAAATTCCAAAAATATTACTTTCACTTGGGTTGATATTCAGAAAAATATTGCCTCAAATGCCGACAAGAAAGCGAAAACTCGTTCCTAATCAAAATAAATATAAAAAGAAGAAAAGCGAACGGAAAATCACAGAACAAAAACATATAACTAAATTACTGAAAAAAAAAATTCTCTTCAAAATGGGCCATTGATTTTTATTTCGTTTATTGGATATAAAGAATTGGCAATTTTCATCATCCCACTTGGAAAGTCATTACGTTTGCACAAACATAATATATAATATAAAAACCATGAGTGAACAACATATAAATGGCATATGTATACAACATTTTGTATATCTGAAAAAAGAAAATTTATTGATTGTTTTTAAGCTCGCGCATGATTCATTTTCATCTTAGAGCTGTTTAGTAGTTTCGTTAAATAAAAAAAAAAATATTTCGATTTGGTATCTTAGAAATAATTATAATTAGACAATGCCGGGTAACGATATGTGTGCCCGGGTGGCAAGTTACAGAAATAAAGCCAATTAGGTGAGATATGTAATTAATTTAACGCATCAAAATTCACATCCACCGTAGAAATAAGAATTAATTTTCAGCTTGAATGAAAAGTTTATTTCGTTTTATGACGAAAATATTCGACATCTTCAATTGAACTAGTTCTTCCGACAGAAATTTATTTTCATTGACAATATAAAAGGGTCATTACCAACGAAATGAATAATAAATTGTGAAAGCCGGTGTTTCGTTTATTTGCAAATACCCTGTGGCTGATTCTCCTCAGCATTGTTACTACAGTCAAAGATCGTGATATAGGTATGAGCTCGGATGAGTTAATTTTTTCAATAAATTTATTGAACATTGTCGGCGATTTTTAGTTCAATTATACAACACCTAACGGTCATGACCTTATTGTTAAATGTCTGAAGTTTGATTATTGATGTGACGAGGTATAATGCTGCTTAGACAGTGAAGCCTTAAACTAAGGTCACTAAAGACAAACAACCTTTTTTTAGTCTATAGTAGATAGGCACTTATGAATCCAACTAGTAAAAAATGTGCATGAAATTTATCGGTCATCGTTACATTTTTACCGGACCGATAATACCGGTAGATTTCATATGAAATTTTACAGTAGATTTCATATGAAATTTTCCAGTAGATTTCATATGAAATTTTCCGGTAAATTTCATAAGAAATTTTCCAGTAGATTTCATATGAAATTTTCCGGTAAATTTCATAAGAAATATTTGTATGAAATTTACCGATAAATATGTAGTGTCTGTTCAGATCTGTATGAAATTTTTCCGGCAAACATTAAATTTACCGGTAAATTTCATACAATTTTTTTACCGGTTGAATTCACTATTACGTACATAGAGCATGGTCTAAGAAACATTTGAACCACTAATTCATTGTCCGAAAATTTTGATGGAATAATGGAATATTCTTACTTGATTCAGCTCTCTTTATGACTTTATATCATTCTCTACACAAATTCTCCGACAACCAGATGCTGATTTGCTCAAAGTAAAAATGTCTTTGCATTTAAATTTCATTCAATTTCCAATCTATTTCCGATTACTCCACAATCACTTCAAGGCAAAATTGACAAAAACTCAAATCACCAATTGACTTTCATAAAAGTTTACCCCGAAAATAAATAACATGAAAAAAAAACTCTCGTTCGCGTTCAATGACATAAACACACGCGCTTCAATTTAATCGATATGAATACGTACGGTTCTACCTTATTGATTCCTTTTTCAATCAATACTAAAATTGTTTCGATAAAAATCCAAAAATTTGGAATTTTTTTTTGTGTCGGTAATGTGCACACACGAGTGTACATATATTGTACGTTTCAATATTATATATCATAATAATTGCATTACAGCCGTTCATTCTCTCCCCTCTACCATGCCGTCGTTATACATCGTATAATGGAAATAAATTTCAAAAAATCCAGAAAACACCCCAAAAATACAAAAAATCATTCATATCACTATGCACGCTTAACTCCGCCTCGTTATAATGCAAACTATATGAAGAGTATTGTCAAAAGAAAAGGCACTTGAATGAGAATGATTACAATGAACGACAAAAAAACAACAAACCAGCTGATGGTAAAGTGTACTCTCATCATAAGAAAGGACATTATGCATTTCTTATATCATTAATTTTGTTGTTGGTACACTTTTTCTATGTATTCCATAAAATATGGTGATAGCGAGTACGCAATAAGTTAATGTCGATGTGAGTTTAGAGTTGATTTCATGTTTGTTGATGAGTGTATACCCTGGAACAGGTAGATAAGCAGTGTGAACATACTTGTTACTATACGTCGAATATATACAATGTCATAGACGCTACATTATACACATTTCGAAAATATACTTTCATGAGTTTCGATAATAAATGGACCTGGGGATACGAGTAGAAAATAACGTGTTCGGTTTAATATTTTCAATAAGATTTTAACAATGGAAGACAGTGAAGATTCCATTTAACAGACTCTCGGGTATACAATGGAAAGCAGAAAATGTTATCAATTCGGAGAATTTCCAATTTATGTGGAAATCTTTTTTGGATTCATCATTAGAGCTGATATAATATCATGTACAAATGCTGTAATTTCACGTCCTGTTTGAGTTGTAGTGCCCGGTCAAACTTTTTTTTTTCATTTTTTTTTTTTGAATATTTCAATTTAATCCAACTGGACATTAGAATCGAACTGGACTATCCTACAACAGTTTCCTATTTCGAAATGTGTGCGCAATATGAAATTAGAAGCAAATATATTCAATTACAATCAAAGAAACATACGGTCTCTTTGGCCCAGCCGAATGTAACGTATATGTTTCGTATCCATGAATTCATATTGATGTACACGATATATATGGTATAAAGTTATACATATGGATGGTGTGGTATACACTTGAAATATAAGTCATGTAGATTTTCATCTCATATCGCAGAGCACATAAAAACGAGAAAAAATTTAATGAAAATACCGTACGAAAAACGGGCTCGAGCACATATACTTATATGTACAAAAAATATACACTGAAAAATGAGAAAACTCTTGGTAAATATTGATCGAGAGGGGAGAAAGTGAAGGAAGCCCTGTTGAGGAAAATTGTTTTTTTTTTTGAACATCCACACACATTTCTTCTTCACATTGGACAGAGTAGCCGGTCGTAGTATACATATTATATGTGTAAATCTACTCACACAGTCATACATATTCGAAATACAAACTTTTTTTTTGCTTTTCATTTCATGAAAAACTTACATACCAGAACCGGCAAAAGTCTTAGCTTGGCTATAAAAACCCAAATAAAAATGTACATGTACGATAAGCGGACATATATGTGTGTATAATATTGGATGCTCTATCCAACATATAATTTTAGTTTTGGGGTAGTGGGGCGATTATTTTTCCTTTTATTTTTTTCCTGAAGGATGAGTTGATGATATGAACGTTAAAACAGAAAGATCTATTAAATTTGAAATGAGGTTAGAATTGTGTGATAAAATTCGCTCTCTTTTTTTGATATTTAATAGCACAAATGTTGATGGGATTTCTATGAAATGTTTTTTTGGTCTTTCGTCTCTGGGGTTGGAGTGTATGCGTGTGGAGAATTGGTCGTATGAATATGTTAAAATTTAATTAAATGATGAACGATAAAATTTGGTAGCTTGAAATGTTTAGCAATCAGCATGACAATATATCACCCCATCACCAGACAATTATTGTATATTTTTGATACTTGTGTAAAATGATAATTATTAACCTGTCACATACGGCTATTCATCTGTTATCGATAACGACGACAAAAATAATGAGAAGCCCTGGGAATATGGTCCTTAATATAATAAAATGCATGTTAAAAAAATTGAAGTACAAGATTTGAAATCAACAGATTAAAAATACTTTGATCGATGGAAGTAATAGACCTGATAATAATAGTCTAGTCATATATGCTGGCCGTCTGTAACAGCTTAAACTTTCAAGTAATCACATATATCACAAACGTTTCTGGTGCACCAAGTTTTGAATTTTCTTCAGCATTTGTGAAAACGCAAACTTTCCTTACGAGCGGAGCGAGTGTCACAATAGCCAAAAAAGCAATTAAACAAATAAAAACCTGATCAAACAATTTTGCGATTGTCCTCGTCTCCTAGCATAAACACAAGTGTCAAATTTGGAGGCTTTATAAGAGCACCGCTTAGGATTGTTTGTATTGCATGTTATAACTCCAATTCATCTTTCTTTACAAAGGAAACGCAGTGCATCAGCCTCTGAATATTTTTCTATATTCATGCTATGCTATGCTATGCTGTGACTGTAAGGTAAGTTTAGTTTACACATTTCAGTAGTCGGACTGTATAATTAATGTATTAGCGTAAGTGGCTCACATACACGAGGATCAAATCCAGTTCGAATTCGAATTATAATTTCTTTCCAAGTAAACTGACCAAACCAGTACGGAAGTAAAAATATAGTATGGGGTAGGGCGTACATACAGAAAGAGTAAAGGAGTAACAGACGAAAGCATGCAATTTGGACGGCAATGTTTGTGTAAGCTTTCTCATGTCCTTGAAATTTCATTTCAGACTTTTCACACGTCACTCAGGAACAACTAAGGAAAATGCATTTTTAAACTTTTTGAAGTGCGTTTTCGGATCAGCAATGAGAAGTCTGACAGCTAAATGCTGGATTAGTTAATTTTGACGTTTTATGAACCACCAGTCAAAGCAAACCATAAGAAATTTTACCTAATGATTACATAACCTCGCGAGTCGCGATGATCAACATCCAAATGAAAAAGCGAGGGGAAAACTACCTTAAAAAACGCTGTGACATGACTTTGTGACTTTTTACGAATCTGAGAGTCAAACTGAGCCAATGACTTTACGTGTATTTGTATAATGACTTTTCTGGACACTGTACGATAACTCTCCGGAGCACTTTACTCATCAACTAAACATAAGTGAAATTCCGCTTCCATTAACTTATCATCAACAAAGAGTTTTTATAAGCAACACCCGCTTCATAGCTCAGTATTCGCTACAAAAATGTTACAGTAAAAATTACACAAAAAACGATTCAACGAATACACATAACATTCTACGACTGCATCCATTCAACCCCTTCATTTATATGTGTCGGCGTAAATTTATTCATATCTCTTCCACAGCCAATAACTACAACTATAACACCAACTGACAACAATGAATGAACCATAATCGCATCACGTGTGCATTAACGAGACAGTTTATTCGTTACATTATGTAATAACACCATGCCGAACTTACACCAAACTGTTGCGAAAATCCTTAACTGTTTTATATCCCAAAAGAGTGACTGACTACACAACACATAACAACCACATAATAGTAAATCATTATACCACTTATTTATGTGACCTATAAAGGCAAAAAAAAACACAGATCGTTACCATATTGTCGAAGGTCAATATAAGCATAATGTGTGCGATGTTAGAAGAAAAAAAACCTCCGTAAATAAAGACAATAAAAAAGCCAAAAGAGGAAAAGTTATGTATAGTCACTGGGTATATAAGCGTAAGTGAGGAAAAGCGGAAAACTATAAATATGTAACATGCATGATATTATGATAAGTGTGGTTGTTCGTTTGTCGTACAACAAAGAATTTCCTGAAGTGAATTTTTATGAACCTTCACGATCCTCGGGCATATATTTTGCCCTAAACCATTTTAAATAACTTTCAAATTCATCTTGAATACATTTTGTCCCTATTTTCTCAGCGAGCATTGAAATTCCGTTTCCAAACCCCGGGTCACCACATTACAGTTTTGACAGAGCGAACGGAACCAAATAAATTCGAATAAATATACGGCTTTGCTGGCTCATATTCAGATAGATAAGGCACCATTTTCAAGACACTGGACAAATAGAGTGACTTACATAAATCTAATAAATTATGCAATGAAACTTTTTCCTTTTTCGTCGTTTTTTTTTCATTCGGAAAGCCTTGCAGAAATCCTTTAACATAATTCATGGAAGTTATTTAAATTCTAAACAGATATACAAAGTTTATGGGATGGCATCGAATATGGGATGAAAACAATGTTAAGATGAGACGGGGTTTTTTCTATTGAAATAGAAACAAATCGTGGAAATGTGACGAAGAAAATATAAAAAAAATGAAAAAATTGAAAATTTGGTATAAGAGAGTGATAACAATTAGGACTGAATAATTTGGTATGACTGTTGGTCCCTAAAATGGAAGGAGTTTGATACGGTCAAAGTTTATTCATCGAAATTTCAAACTGTACGTTTTAAAAACGGTCATAGCAACCGTTCTTGAAAAGCGAGACCAAAAGACCGAGGTACAATCGTCCGAGAGAGACACTCAGAAAACGTTACATTGTTTGATAACTTGAGAATTTCTAGAAAACCCTGACCATGACCATGACGCGACGTACGTCGATACGAATGAAGTTTACAACAAATAAGCTATGGAAACTATCGAACTTTCCCGATGGAATATCAGAAGACATTGGTTTTAAACTCAGAAAATCGTTTTGCACGCAAAACAAAATCCTTTGTTAAGAAAATCCTCAGAAAAATTCTTTCAATTTTCAGAAAATACTTTAGTACTGACAACAAACGATTATCTGCCTCTCGGTGTATTTGGAGGTTCTAAATTTCAGGAAGTTCCTGTACAGAATGTAAACTGGTATTACCTATGACATAGGTGCGATTGCGACACTTGGTTCAGACACCGCACTTTCCTCTTTTGGAGGAGATGTTTCTTATTTGAACCAATTTGATTGTCAAAGTCGAATAGTTTGAACTAGTTCTGATATAACTTATTTTGTCTCTAAGCACAACTGAGTGATGCAATTATTGAGTGCCAATTGAAAAACTGATTACGGTTCCGGAGTTTTGAGGTCATGTGCTGTACGATGACATTTTATTGGACTAAAAGTAAAAGACAACATACACCGTCAACCGGCCTTTCGCCTAACTGACTGAATGACATTACCAACGACCAATTACTTGTAACACGAAGAGACGTTATGGATACTAAATCCAAGACGCAACCTAATCTGATAATGAATCAGTTGTCATTATTTTAGACAATAATCTGATGAAACGAGTTATTTGTGTTACGGTTGAGTTTCGAACCCACAACTGGCAACAATGGGAAGTCTTGACTGCGCTGTTCAATTGTTAGAGTCCGTCGCGTAAGAATTAGTTATTTTACTGTTGACATTGGCTTTGATGCAGCGACATCTTTCAGTGAAATAGTGAATCACACCGCGGTGACACTGATTAGAGAAATGATGCCGTAATCCCTTTCCTGCATTTAGAACAGCTTGAAATAAAATTTGTATAGTAGACAATTTTGGGGGAGTATTCGACGAAAGGACGGAATTCTTGACGGTACAATAAATAACATAGAAATAGACGTGAGTGAGAGTAATAGTGCTGAGTTTTTGAGTAATATTGATAAAATTTGTACGGAAATGTCCCTTTTTTATACAATTTTTCATTTAATACTACTTAGGATAGGCTGAGTATGACCCCTGTTTGTATATATCTGATATGTATGAAAGTACGGAATATTTTACTGAGGAACTACTCATCTGTTATCAACTGAGACCACGATTAAAAGAAACCAGGATCCTCTGATGAGGTTGACTATTATATAATAAATTGTATGTTAAAACAAATGAAGTAATAGATTTTGCATCAGACGTTAAAAAATAAATTCAACTACAAAAGTAACCGATTTAATGGTTTTTATGGTTATCTACGGTTTGCGTTTCTAAATGGTTAATGGTCCATTTTCGATTAGACCTTCTGAACGAACTGGTTTGGTTTAAATTCTTGTACGGTTTTTCTTCTTCTTATATGAACTGAAAAATATGTCGCACGACCATCGGCTGTACCGAATTACGTATCTAAATTATGATACCAGATCGAACAAATGCTCATAACTTCTTGTCTCAAATAATTACAAATATGTGACCGAGAAATCAAATAAATGAGAAAGGATATTGCCTATAAAAATATTCTTCTTTTTTTTGACAAAAATACAAATTCACATTCGATGAATTTCACCGAACAGATCAAATAAAAGCAACAAAAATATTATTTGATAGATGATTCCTAAATGTGTAGTAAAATGAGATGTGTTACACATAACACGACCCACCAGACCATATTGACAAACAAAACAATCTTTTGGCATAGTACATAGTATATCCTTAGGATCTGAATGTCAATAAAACTCAAGAAATTAATAATCGTAACTCTCATAAAAATTCGGGACAATAATTAAGAGTATCAACGCCCAGTTTTATATTTTTTCTAACGGGAAAGGAAAATCGTTATTAATATGTACGATCCGTTCCGTTTGGTATGTTATGGTATGGCGCTGTATTGGAATAACTTGTAGTGTTTCAGTGTAATATTTTCTGTTTTAAATTAAATGTTATTGTCGAGATATGCGACACATTTCTTAGTGTTTAACAAACGGCAATGAATTTTGTGTGGGAATTATGGTTCTATTTAATGAAACGATTAGTTTGCCGTCTCAGAATAGACTAAATTTATTGGAGCAAATACATCCTATTTATATGTTTTAGAGACTGAACTAAGACGACTGTTTTGTTCTTATTTAGATTGACTACTAAGTTTGATCACTTTATAGAGTTATTCAATTGTAACTTCCAACACTTCCAACACTTCCACTCAATTGGATAATTCTATAAATTCGCTCCCATTTAAGAATTTAACCATTTTTAATACTCCTACTGAAACTCGATGTTCTTAGCTGCCATTGAAATCGTACAGATTGATTGTTATACCAATTCGACCATCGACCTTCGCAACGATTGACCATT
Organism: Bradysia coprophila; assembly: GCF_014529535.1. Lineage (NCBI taxonomy): Eukaryota > Metazoa > Arthropoda > Insecta > Diptera > Sciaridae > Bradysia > Bradysia coprophila. The sequence goes on along the minus strand of NC_050735.1, from coordinate 3,393,595 downwards.
GATCATCGCCAACCAATTCTACCAATTGAGTACCATACCACCGTTGTAACAGTTTGGCTTTCATTGTACCAGTTCCACCATTGTCGACACCTAACTCCGCAGAACACAACTACAATATAATCATATAGCGAGTGTTATTGACACCCCTTCTATTTTGCAAACTGGTGCTATAGATTAATTGTCACAGTTCAATGTGTCTGGGCCCATAACCTGTTGGAATTACGGTTCCATTCCATACCGAAATCTGACAATGACTACTAAGTTTGATCACTGTATACAGTTATTCAATTGTAACTTCCAACATTTTGTTGGTTTAACAAAATCTTTTACTTAATTAGTTGTTAACGATTCGAAAACTGTCCAGAGTATAATACTTATTTCTGTTGTCAGTCAGATGACTAACTTTAAACTTATTAAATCTTCACTGTTATTGTATCCATTGCTTCATGGCTATTGCAATTTTCTCTATTTATTACGCATGTGATATCGATGTTACTTATAATAGTTTATTAAAAATTGAAAGTATACTGCACGGATTAACAGATCATTAGCTTGATCATAAGACGCACTGGTGAATATAAAAAAAGACATTAGAGACTTAATCACTAAAATGAAACTGATACTCGAGATACAAACGGCGCGGCGGAGACACACGATCTAAAATGCTTCAAAATACGTGAAAGGGCTTTCAGGCAAACAATGAGTCAAAGTTTAACGAACCAGTGTTCTTAAACTGCAAGACAAGTGGCCAAAAAGCAAAAAGCTTTTTTGATTCAAGTCTCGTAATTCCAGTAATTTGAATCAATAGGGGTATAGTAGGTATTCCAGAAATTGTCTTTTTAATGAAGGAATGTTAAGCCTTTTTGTTCTTACATCCGTTAAAAGATTTTTTGATCATAAATCTGTTTGCTGGAGGTCATTTGTTTTTGGATTTGCTCAGAAGCGGGCACAAAGGACCCTATATATGATGACGAAGCAAACTAGGAACACAATTTGCAGAAAAAGCGTCAGCTGTTTACTCGGCGAAACAACAAACAATTTTATATTCTCCGTTTTTATACGACTAAAATATAAAACCAGAACCTTGACTTCAACATTAATTTTGTTTAAGAAAAAAAAGAAATATTTTTTCCCCAAATCACTACATATAGAAATTTATATAGAAAATCGTACATCACAAAAGAAAAATAATTTCCCTCCCATACAATAATGCTCACGGCGAAAAATCAAACTTTCCACGCATTGGGTCTATGCTTTTCCGTTATTTTTTTTACACTACATTTCCACATATATATCCACATATCACTCTGTGTACCCGTATATGTGTATTACTTTTCCAAACAATATATATAAGCGCAAGCATTCACTATACGAGAGTTCCATACATCTCAAACAAATTTTTTTTCCATCCTCACCAAAAAAAAAAAATAAATCCCTCAAACCATCTAAAACCATCCATCGTCCACCGTTTCTCCTGCCACATTCCATTTCCACCGAAATGAACAAAAATATAAAACTTTCGCCTTTCTTTTGCAAAGCACAAATACACTGTGAAATGTTTGAAATGAAAATCTTTGTCCGTATACGAAACACGATGATGGACATTACGCACACAACGAACATTACATCTGCACAAACTGACCAAAAGTAGAGTTTTTTTTCTGTAAAGTTTTTCACAAACTCATACACCAGTCCTACATATATATACCTACTTAACTGGAGTTTCTTGTGCACAGCCATTACAGTTTGTACTATCGTACCCAAGTTAAATGAAAAAAAAAAAATTAAAAAAAAAACTGGGCAGGAAAATTGTGTGATGTTGTACTGCGGGGTGGATAAAACGGGAAAATCTACGATATACCAACATATTATAGTAGATAGTTATATTATGTTGGGTGGTTGGGTGTTTCGGTGGAAAAGCGGGTGAGTATAAATAAAAATTTACTAATACTCGAAGACATTTATATAAAAGATTGTATATTTTATACGTGTAATGCTTGTTTGTTTAGAACAATATATGTCAGGAACAGAAAAAGAACGCATGTCAAGGGGTATAAGAGTTTATGTTGTAAAGAAAAGAAAAATATCTTTCTAATTGTGAAAATGTGAAAATGTTATAAAGGGAGAGTTTGTAGATATGATGTAAGAGTTTTCTTAATTTTGGTTTTTCTTCTTATTTTTCCACTTTTTTTTGAATAGGGAAAAGGAAATTTATACGCAATTCGAGATAAAATATGTATGCTATGTGTATACGTATATGGGATATGTACCATCTATTATGTACAAAAAGGTTACATATTTATTATACATAAATGTGCAGATATATAAAGACGAAATTTTACCTGATATTGGAGGTTTTTTTCTGATATGTTTTATCGGGCAGAAAGTTAAAGATAATTTCTTTTTTTAGAATGAAGGTTGCTGAAATTTTGGTAGACATTTTTCAAACAATAGACTTCAAACAGATTGATCAGGTTAGATATTTATATAGAACCTTTTCACATTTTTCACATAATTTTCTTGCAAATAGATTGATTTCGATAGATTTTTTTCTTGAATTTGATAGAGACATGATTCACAATTGATTGCCAATATTCATTTTTGTGTTAGGTTTAATAGAATCGGATCCGTGTGCGTCCATTGATTGGAACACATATATACCGGTAGTGAAACACGGTCGCCATAGATATGATTAATAATTCATTGGTGTGAATTGTTTATTATCGAATGTGATCAGCAATGCATAAATAATATGGGTTCAAAAGATCAGAATAATGAAGGAATGAGAAAGTATAGTGATGATTTTTTGAATAATTGGATTAGTGGTTTAGTGGTTTAAAGTTTTTATTAACCAAGCTTTCGACAAACGACTGTTGTCATCATCAGGGTAAAACTATAACTGAAAATTTTGTTTCAAAGCTTTCTTGTTAAAATTGGAATAATTGGATTCCATGCATTGCTTAGTTTATATCCGTTGTCCGTGTTCATTGTTGGTGTTATCGACTGTTGGATGAATAAACCTTCTTTGATTTTTCGCAAATGGAATTTTCGCTCTGTCATGATTATTTTAGAATTGTCCCAGTTTATACTTTGACCTTTTTTTCGCGTGATATGTTTTACTATTGCAGATTTTTTGTATTCTCGTCTTCGAACATAACCTTCGTGCTCTTCTTTTCTGATTGGGAATTGGCGTTCGGTTTCTCCAATTTATTTGGCATTACATGTGTTACAAGGAATTTCGTAAATTCCTGGAGGTGTATGTTCCTCTTCATCTTTGAGTGGATTCAGCATATGCAAAATTTTCGTTCCTGGAGTAAATGTTATTTTCCACTTCAATTTTCGTCTGAGAATTCCAGCAATTTTATTTGATAGGTTTCCAACGTATGGAATTGCTATCCATTGATCATCTTTTGCTCGAGTTTCTTCGGTATTGTTAATTGCTATGGAATCACATGGTACGGTGTGATCATTGTTTGGTAATGCGTTTGTTTGCTCGATGTTGTTATGTAACGGTTCGATTTCAATTGGTGTTGTTTCTATTTGCTGTTCATTGTTGTTTGATATAAATTTTGTCCTCATTTTTTCGATTCTGTTTGAAATAAAGCTTGATGGATAATTATTTTTTCCGAGAACGTTTCGAATGTGAGATAATTCGTCATCAATGAATTCATCGTTGCAGATTGCAAATGCTCTGTAAGTCAATGCATCAACAACTGGCATTTTGTTTGAAATGTGGTGGAAAGATTTGTAATTTAGATATCGATCTGTATGTGTGGATTTTCTGTAGACTCTCGTTTTCAATGTGTTATTGTTTTGTCGAATGATTAGCATGTCTAAGAATGCAATTTGATCGTCTTTTTCTTTCTCTATCGTGAATTCAATTTTTTTATTATATCCGTTGATTGAGGATAAAATTTCATCTACGCTGTCTTTATCAATGATTGCCAAAACGTCGTCGACATATCTTTTCCAATAACGAATCTTTGGATGGTTTTTTACTATCTCTTTTTCCAATTTTTGAAGAAAAATGTCTGCAACGGTTCCTGAAATCGGTGAGCCCATAGGACATCCGTCTTTTTGTAGATAGTATTCGTTGTTGTATTGAAAATATGTGTTGGATAAACATGTTCTTAGAAGGTCGGTCATGTCTTCAGTGGTTAGATTTTCATTCAGTTTTTCTTTCCATGTTTGATCTAAAAAAGTATAGTGAGGAAGGGAAATGACATCGGAAACTGTAAACTGTATAATTTATGTGTGACTTAGGAAACATAATGGGTCGAGAGTGTGTGTGCATATCTTTCGGTCGTACACGGTTCGACACGTAGATTATATAGTTATTTATACAATTCAATCTTAAAATGTGCACTTTTTCATGCATCATTTCAATGGTGGTATATTGATGTACTTGATGGACCTGATAAAAAGGATATAGCTATTTTGCTAGCTAGTTAGTAAATGGGGTGGTTTTGCGCGATGGATGTGAGATTGTCGATACGATCTCAACTCACGATGTGTATTATCAAACAGGACCTATTTTTGGGAAATTGATTTACTAAATTTGTTAAAATTTTCCGAAATTTGCCAAAATTTTCCGAAATTTGCCAAAATTTTCCAATATTTGCTAAAATTTGCTAGAATTTGCCATTAGCAAATTTGGAAAATTTTGGAAAAGTTTGGAAAATCTTAGCAAATGTTGCCAAATTATAGCAAATTGTGGAAAATCGATTTCCCAAAAATAGGCCCTGTTATCAAACTTGGTCTAACTCTTATATAACCAAGTGATAAAGCTTATTTATTACATAGAGTGCCAAGTACTTTATTAGGGTCTAGACCAGATGTGTAATTTTGACACGAGGCCACAGGCATCTAAAGTTTGTAAATTTTGCACATTATGATACTGAGTTGCATAAATGGCTTTACGCTCTAGTTTGCGACTACAAAAGCATTTACGGCACACGGTGTATATTGGTGTACGATTTGAATGTATTGCTCGTAGAAACTACGGAGTATAGTAATGTAAGATTATCACCGTGGTACAGTGGTACATGCAGCGTTTTTCTCGATAGGGCCAACGAAAGTTTTACTGAGTTGAGAAAATCATTTCTTCTGAGAGTTTTCATTTTGAGCATGGTCCTAAAGAAACTAGACCCGTGTAGGCCATTAGAGTAAAATAAAGTCGACAATCGGTAAATAGTTTCAATACTTATTTTCATTCGTCGTTTTACTCTTAAAGCCTTCAATATTTTAAGGGTAACGACAGAGATAAAACACTAGTATTGTTGGTGTCAGTGGGTTGGTGGTGGTGTCAAAAGATGGCAAAAATCGTAGCTTTTGAACTACCCCACAGTCTTCATTAAATTCTGATATAACTCATTACTCATTTTTGTCGTCGTTGTCGATATCAGAAACAACGCGAAATAAAAAGCGCTAAATAACACCTGCTCACTCGAGTATCTCCAGTGAGTATATATCAGAACGTAATAATTTATGCTACGTTCCGCAAATTGGACGTAAAAATAATTTTCTTTAGCCGCGGATGAAATGTTACCTCGAGAAGTCTGAATGTAACAAAATTTTACATTCACAATTCTATTCGTACGATTCGTTAGCGCGGTGATTAATATCATCGAAAATTATTGTTTTTAATTTAGGAAAAATCCATAAAAACAAGTTGCAATTTACGCAGCTACTTGTTTTAAAAGTATCAGAATTGGTCGGATCGCACTAAAAATGCGAAGAAACCCCAACGAGTCAATCGGCATGTATTAATCCAAATCGACTCGACATAATCTGAAAAATAAAAATCAATATCTAACACCCTGCCCACCTCATATCATGTGACCGATCCCTAACAACACTTAGATTTTTTTTTCTTCTTTTTTTCCCTCGTCTTTAATATTTTCTAATATTTTCACTACCAGAGAATAATTGTAGATAAAAACACACAAAAATACATAAAATAAAAAGCTATTAAGTAGAAGAAATATTATGTAGGGCCTGAGGTATCTTTATAGATGTGTGCTCGAAAGAATTCCATGTATGTGGCTCATAGGCACCATATATGTTTGTAATCGTTTTTCACATGATTCTCATATATATAAATGCGCTTCCCATACACTGGCTTGTGAAAAGAGAAGAAAATGTGAACGTACAATTTTCAAATACACATACATCCTCATGCGATTGTAGAAGAGGACACACGAGTTCGGCTTACGCATATAAACAGAAATTTCTACATAAAACACACTTTCCGTTTTTCGGTTCAGATAAAATATATAACAAGAAGGGTGGCTAGAGTGTGGGGGAGTGAAATTGTTAGCTTGTGCATGGTTTTTGGTCACCCTTGGTAGGTTGCTGGCCAACAATTTCAAATTATTAGATTTCGAGGAGAACCATGGAATTCAATTTTTATGAAAAATGTGCATGGATGGCTGGACTCATTTCTGTTAATGGTTGGAGACAAAAATATGTATATATGAACGAATGTTTTTGTGTTATAGGGGTGAAGACGGTTTCACAATTTTTCTTTTTTAAATGGAAAATATGTTGGAATTTTCGAATAAAAGACGACGATAAACCAGCTAAAATGAAATGAAATTTTTTTGCTTGATCCATTTGAATTTGAAATATTTTTCGTTTAATAAATAATAAACAAATGAAATTTCTAGGAAAAGAAATAATAAAAAAAAATTGTTCAAGTGCCATGCTATGTAAGAAGATGTATAGTATTTTGACAAAATTGGAATTTATAATTTTGTTTTTATCCTTGTGATAGACTAAATGAAGTGCTCTGACCTTTTTGGGATATTTATAATGTTCGTTTTTATAGTATCCACGTGTTAACAATAGCAGAGTCTTCGTTGTTTTGGCAAAAGATATTTTTTTGGAGCATTAAACAATAATTTTAGCACAAGACGTGAGCCTAAAAGAGTCTACGGATAAAACGATGAAAAGTTGAGTTTTCGTGAGAATTTTGTTGATCGTACCCGAGGCGTATCCGAGAAAATGATAAACACAAAAGCGAGATATTTCATTTTTGTTCAGAGTTATGTAATGGATTTTAGAAAAATCGTTTTACATGCGGAGGGCGCCTCAATAAAGGAAAAAAAAACTTTCGACTTTTCGTCATTTTTTTAGCGTGTGAGAGGTTACGCTAATCGAATACGCTAAAAATAGTTATTTGTGTATCTGTTTTGGGCGATTGATTTTAGGCAATTTCGCGAATTGTAGGCCGAATGATGTGACGTAAAAAACTTTTAGCCCGTGGTACGAATAATATTTTTCACACTCGACGGGCTCCTAGGTAAATCTATTGCCTTTTATTTTCAAACTAAAAGAGACATGGTCTCTAGTGGCCTGTACTAAAAATAGTTCCATCATTCGGTATTATATTATGAATATTTTGCACTAAATAGCCTCAATACAACTCACACACACACCCCCGAGGAGCCTATTTATTTTGCACCTATATCTTAAAATTGATAATAGGTTTTAGGGTTTTTTGTTCTTCAGAATATACGGAATCCATTTCTTTACATTCGTTTTATCGTTACCGTCCGAGTCGACTGTGAAACATTGGAGGCGATCTTAGTATGTTACGTCACTGTTTGTAAACATTTGTTTAGTGTGAGGTTTGCGAAACGAGCCGAAGGCAAGTGGAGTAATCAGACGTGACTAAACAAGCATTTACAAGCAGTGACGTAACACATTTTACATGTTTGTGGACGGTAAGCGCATTTTCCCTGTCACAAGCAGTGATGTAAAAATTTGTTATCTCTTTCAAGTATATGCAACCAGTCGGTGAAATGAAATTTTGACAGAGAAAGTATGGGACTGGGACATGTTCAGCTAATGTGGAAAAATAAATGAGAATTTCATTTCACCGCCTGGTATTATGCTTGCCTTTACTTCAACCTGAGAAAGGGTTTTCGAGTTTGTGTCATATTACTAATTTTGTAACATCTACAGATAGTGTTGATAGTGTTGATGTCCGTCGGACGTCAATCGAAACTTTCGCTAAAAATTTTAAGTGAAAATTCAACCATGTTGAGTGATTGAGTCTTACAATACATTTTAGTTGCAATAGATTTTTTAGCATGGTACGATACATCTAAGTATATAGTCCACTTAGGGTGTAGCGTTTTGAGGAAAGTATTTTGTTTTTTAAGGCCTGCGGGTAGGTTCGATGCAGAATGGTCCACTAAACACGAAAATACCAAAAAAAAAAATTTGAAGTTCGAAGCTCCCATGCGCACCTCTGAAAACCGACTTTTTTGGTCTCAAAGCCATAGTGAGATTAGTTCTGCCGGCTGTGTGGAAAAATATATCTTAAGTGTATATGATAATTAATCGTAGAGACCGTGGCTTCAATTTGGCATACTTTAAAATTAAAAAAAAAAATGAGTCACCGTTGAACAATTACAAAAAGTGCTCCCGACCATGACTTTTTCAGATTTTTTTTGGATTTAAAGCTTTCTAAAATATGTGACTGCAAAGGAATATACTTGTGTCATAGCTCATTTTAAAGGGAATTTCAAGAGCTTTCAAACGAATATAGACTCGACGTAGTCACCGGGTTGCAGATTCGATGACCTTCTAGTGTGTAGAAAATGGTACGAGAAAAGTCATATTTTTTTAATTTTTCACAGAATTTATGCAAAAACGGTTCCAAATTGTTCTCAGTATTGCTGGCGTTAATAAAGCAGCAATCCTGGGAAGAAATGAGCGATGTAAGGAGAAATTAAAAAAAAAAGGTCAGTTTGATGATTTTTCGATTATCATAAAGATACGAGTTAAAGCTACCCCAAAGGTCGGCTATTTCTTCCCAGAATTGCTGCATTATTAACGCCAGCAATACTGAAAACAATTTGGAACCGTTTTTGCATAAATTCTGTGACAAATTAAAAAAATATGGTTTTTCTCGTACCCTTTTCCCGATGACTCTTTACGTCGAGTCTATATTCGTTTGAAAGCTCTTGAAATTCCCTTTAAAATGAGCTATGACACGACTATATTCCTTTTCAGTCACATATTTTAGAAAGCTTTAAATCCAAAAAAAAATTCTGAAAAAGTCACGGTCGGGAGCACCTTTTGTAATTGTTCAACGGTGACTCAATTTTTTTTAAATTTTAAAGGATGCCAAATTGAAGCCACGGTCTCTATGATTAATTATCATATACACTTAAGATATATTTTTCCACACAGCCGGCAGAACTAATCTCACTATGGCTTTGAGACCAAAAAAGTCGGTTTTCAGAGGTGCGCATGGGAGCTTCGAACTTCGTGTTTAGTGGACCATTCTGCATCGAACTTACCCGCAGGCCTTAAAAAACAAAATACTTTCGTCAAAACGCTACACCCTAGTCCACGTATTGTACAAAATTTAAATGTGAGGCAGAAAATATCTCCGGTCGACAGAGTGATATAGGTACTTGTACTATGTATCACACACGCTTCTTACGTATCACGCGGGGAATCTGACCTTTCATTTGCTTTTTTTTATCGTCAGCAGGTGCAGGATTGACGTAAATAATCCTAAGAAATAATATCTTCACATTTTCGTAACAACCTTTTCTAAAGGACAAGCGAACAATTATAGGGTTTGTAACTTTATTTAATCTAAGAATTTTCAACAGACTTACACGAAATCGTTTACTTCATATGTGTTAACACATATATTTTTCGCCGACCATGAGAACAATAGAAGCTCACTACTGTGTGTTCTATTGTTTCTATTGTCTACATGTACTGTAACAGTACACGGCGACTTTTTTGACAGCACGGTATATTTATTAGGAAGGGAAGCGTAGCGGAAATAAATTGAACTAACAACATGCCCAAAGTGTATTCATAGAAAGCATACCAAAGATGACCATTACACAGCAATTCGCCCACTGCGAAAATGATCATTTTACGCGAATTCCTCTATAATAATCAATTTTCGCATGGGCAGACAATAAATCAGAATACATTGGATGCTGCTACGTATTTCATTAATTAGGAGCTTCTTGCTTCGGTAAGTCTCCTTCGAATAGTGTAGTTGTATATACATACCCTTTGGCTCGAATCTCAGATATAGAAATTCTACACTTGTCGAAAAGGCAGTTGCTGAAGCTTATTGCTTCGAAAACACGCTTATGAGTTTGCTAGTAGCACAAAGTTGTTACCTCATGAATTACTTTCGCTGGGCTGTGTATACACAGTCATAACTAAAAAAAATTAAAACAATGTTTCCGTTTTCAGTGTTATTCCACAGACAATTGTGCCATATGTTATCAAGAGCGTCGCTAAAATCTCGATTGACACTGTCTTCAATGGAACGCAAGTAAAAACTTTGGAAGGAGATTCCAGCATCAATCTGTTAGAAATATTAACATCTATAGAAGTGACGAACTGGCAAACGATCCATATGTAATGGCAATGAACTTGCCGCAATTGGAAGGTGAACATTTCTTGTTTAAAGTAAACCGATCATCTGATCAACAAATCAGTAGTGTTTATCATCACTATAGAGTTGCCTAAGTGATGAAAAACACCTGAAGGCTTTACGTTCCTTTCGATACTCATGGACCATGGACGTATGTAACACTTTTCATACTCTAAATTCTGCTGTTGTAAGGCGTTATCCGTTTAGTAAACAACATCAACAAAGAAGCGAAATAATCCAATACTGATATATTTTCCATACATCCAGAACTACTTTAACACCGATTTGAATTTATAACTTTAAAGAAACGTTACAGAAACGTTACCCGGTTATATGACAACATTTACGACCCATATTCACTATAAATATCAATAGACAACCGTGTGTAGGAGCGATTAGAAGTGGATAATATGGTAAGACATTTCCACAAACACCTTTCCCAACGTTACATTATTTACATTGAAACCTTTTTTAGAAGCGGCTAGTCTCTGTCTACTGTCTTCTTACCCATGAAAACGTATGTTAAAACTGAAGAAGCAATGCATCGAACACTAGGCACTTTAAACAAAAGAAGTAGTAGATTTAATCATTTGCATATCGTAAAAAACTTGCCGTTTCTAAAAAGGTAGTTCACCGAAAATCGGTCATTAAAGGCATATTGCTAGTTCGAGGATGACTCATCCAAAATTTACAAACAATAAAATTTTAACAGCCTGATCGATTTTCTGCCACGGTGGCGAAATGAAAAAAAAACTTTTCCGACTTCCAATTTCTTCCATTAAAATAGATTTTTTGTTTTTTGCAATCCGATATTAACCATTTGAGAACATACGCAACAACAAAATTGGAAAACGATTTCAGTGTCTGAAAATCATAATTTTAGTGAAACTCAGTTTCGTAGGTATTCAACATATATTCCATGTATCCATGCAAAACTTAACAATTTTCTTTTATTTAAAAGAAACTGTTCACAGTCGAAGAAAATTTCACGTTTATTTTGTATAATCAATAACTTTGCCAATGGATTTTTCACTATTTTAATTTAAATAAAAAAGAAAATGAAAAACAAAAATCACCGCAGAGCAAAAGTAGATTAATTTCAGTTGAATCAATTCAGCTCTCTGATATTGAATTGTAAAAATCGAGACTTATGGTGAAAACATTCCCTGCATTACGCTTACAGATTTTTTAAAATTAATTCTTTCTTTATTTTAAAATTAAGTTGAAAAGTACACTTACAGAACTTCACTGGATGTTTACTATCATTCCGACACAAAACGCGCGTAAATGTGTAGCCTGTAATTGGCCACTTCTTGCCCGCGAACGCGATTATTTTAGACTGATTTGACGAGCAAAAAAGGATCGCCGTCGAAGACATATACACACGGTCAGTTTTTCGACGCGTTCACATTACTGGACTGAAAAGCAGTACATTTTCAGGGGGAGAAATATTTATTTACCCATACACGAATAGAATGAAATAAATATCGAAACGAACATTCTCTTTCGGTTGTTTTTATCCGTATATAGCTTTCCGTCGTTCATATGATATCAAGTGTGTGTTTCGAAATATACAAAAAAAAAATTGTTTCTTTTGAATAGGACCACCAAAACATATACGAAAACCCCGAAATGTAATCGCAAAGACGAGAAAAAAAAGTGGTTACACGAACGTCGATTACAAATTAATGCGCGCGCAATATACCCCCACGCACAACATATGGTTGAATGAAACAGAGACGTCCAGTTAGGGGTCGTCGTATTTTAAAAGGGAAAGTGAAATTTATGAAGGACGTACGATGTGTGAAAGTAATGTTCGGTTTCTGTATTATAAGGTCATGAATATACCGTTCGAAGGAGGGTAATATACGACATATACATACTTGAATGCAGCAAAGCGTTAGGTGTATTTTGTCAACATCGGTGTTGTTCAACTTGTTATTTCAAAGTTTCTCACACCCTGTAGTTATTGCATGCATCGAAAGTTAGGTAAATTCAGTGATTTTTCAATGATAATCAATGAATACGACTAACCTGGTTGCTCGTACAGTTTGTTTATTGCGAAATTACTTAGGCGCTACGTAGGTTTGATGGCAATTGAGAAAATCATTTCACTGATTGGGACTTGGCAGAGTAAAGTAAGCCAGGCAAGAGCAGTCGATTTGACCACCTAAATGCGTAAGTAGGACTTTGATTTTTGTGCACAACGCTCACTAATACAAACGTATGAAACGAATAAGTAAACGATTGTAACGGGATTTAGGTTCCTCCCTTGAATGTATATTCATTCTCCGCTCCGATACAGGGAAATCTAGCGGGTAGAAATAATGAAAAGAAGAAAAACGCGGGAAAATGACTAGAAATGGGAAAATGACCAGAAATCGGAAAATTACCAAATAACGGAAAATCGGTCCTTGCCATCGAGAACTGACTGAAAAACTAGAAAATCGTAAAAATAGCGAGATGAGTGGGAAACATACAGGAATTTAAATGATTAGATGATAACAGGTGAGTATTCAACGGGAGGCGTAAGTAAGACTATAGAAAAAAGCCTTGTCATTGAACTGTAATAGTGATCGAACAAAAAAGGCTCCCTACATTCACAACTTTTTTCACACGCGCCTTTCGGATGATTTGAAGAAAAGCATTGTTTGTTAACATTATTGAAAAATTATCATGAACTGATGCCATAAGTGTTCAGGAACCTTAAAGAGGATTTACATAGGTATGTTGCTTCAGTAAGATTCAAAATAAATGAAATCCCAATATTATGAGCGGGAAATTTGGTCAAATTTTAGTGGCTTTGGGAACCGGGGAAAAAACATTATTTGCACACACGCACTCCCTGGATCCCTATGAATTTTCTTTTCTTTTAACTTTCAGAAACAGTGAGATGAGTTGAGCTGTGATTTTTCAGTATTTTTGTGTCAGTTAATAGGTGGAACTTTCTCAATCTTAAATCTTTGTTGGGATACGCTACTATAATGCAACTTTCCGACTTACCTCTTTCATCGTTGCAGACTTCTTTCTTCTCATAATCAAAAATCGAACGAGCTGGCTTTTGCAATTGCTCTGGCAACATTTTATTTCACTCATTCTTGTTATCAGTTTCTTGGGCTGCCAACACTTCATAGTGTTGTACACTGCCTTCCTCCACCGGTGGACCGACTGTTACAGTTTCGGTTGCCGGCACGTCGTTAGAGTCTTGATTAACTGTTTCCGGTTCCGGTTTGGATTTCTTTTGTTTAATTTTTGTTCGAACCTTGTTCGCTAGACGTGACGTAGCCATTACCTTTGTAACATTACGACCGCGTAGCCAACGAGTTTGCCATGTGTCATTCTGTTAAAGTTTCATCGAAATGTGAAATTTGGAGATATTTTAGATTGAGAAAATTAGTTACCTCTGCAGCATCTTCAGCTGTAGACGGCTCTTCTTCCTTGGACGCTGCATTGTCATTAGTCGACTCTGATACTTCGGCTATTTCACTGACTACTTCATTGGAAACTTCAGCCGCAACAGCTTCTTCGACAGATTTTATCTCTTCCTCTTCCACAGTACCAGGTACTGCTTCAGCCAACTTAACGGCATTCTTCAATTTCTTTTTTGTTTTCTTCGATTTTTTAGTTTTCGTTTCACTGCTTTCCACCTCAAAGTCCAAGTCTTCATCTTTTCCCAAGTCGATGATGTCATCGTCATCGTCTGCTTCTTTGAATATTGGAGCATCTGAGCTATCAGTATCTGAGTCATTACCGGAACTGGAGTCTGAACTTTCCGAAGACGTTTCATCATCCACCTTTTCACTAGTAGCCTCCTCTCGGCTCACCGTTCTTCTATCGCTCTTTTTAGAGTTTACTTCGGTCTCGTCATCCGATGATAGAATCATAATTTGATTCGCTTCCATTTCGTCTTGATCATCGCCGTCGGTCAGCTCACCTTCTTCTGGCTCCTCCGGTTCTGCATCTTTATCTACTTGCTGCGTTTCGTTTGTGTTCAGCGGAGATTTTTCATTCGTTTTGTTTGACGACGATATAACTTGCGTTGAGCTTTCGACCGTATCGTTGGACGTGTCAATTTGAGTCTCACTATTACCAACACCGCTCTCTGTATGCTTGTCCACTCGTCTAGCTTTTATCAAATCTCTCAAATCGACCGAACTTCCCTCCTTGATCTTCTTCAAAAACAATTCGTCTTCCGTTTCGGGCAATTTTTCACGAACAACTGTCGGATATGTAATGTACTTAGGAACGCTAGAGCTGCCCGGCTCATCCGAATCACTGGAAATGCAATAGGTTTCCGGTTCTTGAATTATCGGTATAAGATCTGGCGATGGGCTACGTTCCGGTGCATCACGCTTCTTTTCAACCGATTCTTCACTTTCCACAATCTTTTCGTCTTTTTCATCGATCTTTTCATCGTCCGATTTCTTATCTTTCTCCTTCGGCTCAGTGTTATCTACCGATTTCGTTTCATCGTCATCTTCATCCGGATCGTAATCCTCGTTTTGCCGTTGTCGGAAGTTTCGCTTTAGTCGTACTGGTTTCACAGCTGGAACCGTTGGCTTAATGATTTGCATGCCATTGGTATCTTGAACAGTGTTCTTCGACGCGGAATTCGTTTGATCTTTGCTGTTGTCAGATGTGGTGGCTGTTGAATTCTTACCGGCTTTAGCCGATGAGCTGCCATCGGAATCGTTTTCGGAATCCAATTCTATTTTAGTAACCGGTTCCAGAGCTAACTGAGATCTGATTGCACGTGCGCGAGCCTGCAGCTCCAGAAGTTCCAGCACAGAAATTTCTTTTTTGCCTAGCGAGAAGGAAAGAAAAGGAATTGGTTATTAAGAAGCTCTGTTGTCTGTTTTTTCCGTAAATTTAGACATTCTTACCTGATCCCGAAGCCTCAGTTGTGCCATTTTTGTTATCTGCTGCTGTAAAGGTAAGCCAAGGTTATGTTTCATGAGTACAGTCGGTACAGTGGTTAAATGTATGTTAGCTTAAGAGTCGAAAACTTCTCCAAAAAATTTACCTTTTGCTTTCCCTTTAGACTTATTCGCACGCAACGCCTCGTCAGCAGAATCTGACGATATTTCCTCCAGCGATATGTGCTCTGAATAATTAATGTTTGTTCGTTTGAAGTGTGTTACAGCTTAGATTCAACTTAATACCTTCAATATTTTCAACATCCGAGTCTGAACTGTCAGTATTATCTGGACACTGAGTGGAATTGATGATTGATTGCAATCGCTTCTTCGAAATTCCAAGCAACTCATCCAGACAGTACTCTTGAATCGTTTCCAAACTTTTTCCCTGGACAAATTTAATTCGGTCACTTAACAACGTCAGCAGTAAAGTCCGTTATTTATACCTGCAGAAAATCGGGTGCAATTGATTTGATTGTCTTCGATTTCAAGCTCATGAAAATCTGACGAATGAGCTCGACTCTGTCATCTATGTAGTGACCCAACGGGTGTAAATCCTGACCACCTTCTACTTTAATGTCAACGTTTGCCTTGAGTTTAGTTTTCTTGTGTTCCGTAGGCATTTTTGATTCTGTAAAATCCTATCGCTTACGAAAGTATGAAAGGAAATCGAGTTGTGTTGTTTGGAATATCAACACAACATTCACGATATTAAAACAATCACTGACAGAAGATGTCAAATAAAATATACCAACATAACCATAAAAATTTCGTGTGCAGCTGACAGCTGATACGCTCTAAGGAATTTTACTGTAAAGGTAGTGCTAATGTACATTGTGAAATGTCTGCATGACTATCGGAGGACGTACCAATAAGTGGTGAATTACGCTACTTACAATACTCGCTTGTTCTGATAATGACTTGAGTTAAATTTTGTCCTCGAGTAATAACAATGGGTTGTGATTTTCGCCATTTTAAGAAGAAGAAGAATGACGTTTCAGGTCTATGACGCTCAGTAAATACACAATTTGTGAAACTATTTATGTTTCAGGCATGTAATATACGTTGAATAAATCGGTTTATTGAGTCTATATCTCAATTTCAATAGATCATTGAAGTGAAAAATCAAAAAGAAAATGTTGAGATTGGCGCTGGCGATCAGTTTCGACGGTCAAACCATGAACTTTCATCACAACCCATTGTATTGAACGGAAAACTATGATATTATCAAAGTAGTTAGTCCGACCACATAGATCGAACGACGGTGCTTGAGTTAGTTACATTTTTTCACGCTTGGTATATAAGTCAAAGTAATGCAAGTAGTGGCCCAATGGTGCTCTGGTGTACAATGAACCGAGTCTAGGAGAGAGAAAAGGGAGGATTAGGACTTAATTTTCAATCGTGATCATTTAAGTCAAAGTCCTCACGTCCAATAATCTCATGGCATGGCCCACAGGGGCAAGCTTGTTATTACGAAAGTCAAGTCAAGAGTAATAACAATTGCATTGGAACATGTCTCGGTTTTAATCTGCAGGTCTTTTGCATTTGTATGGATTATCTGATGGAGAAATGTTAGTCCGACAATGATCTGCGCAGTTAGAATCAGAAAAGCATATCCCATTAATTCCGATAAAATGTGTGCTATATTTATTTTGGAAATTCAACTTTATTTTATCTTTAGCTCTGTTTTGTGTTTTTATTTGATATACAGTACCCGATCATGACTCATGTCATTTAACTGAATTTTGTATTTTTTGGGTCACAAATAATACGCAAAGCACAAATAATCTACGACACAAATTATTTTGTGAACCGAACAACTGCAATACGACATATTTTGCCATAATTTTTCATTGAGAAATGTCAGTGTTTCCCGAACGATCACGGCAGAGTAAAAGTAAACCTGACAGGAGCGGTTCATTATTGAAACGTCAAATGAGGTACCTAATACACTGTATGAAAATGAACTCAAATGAACACTGATATAAGTTGAAAATTTTAATTCGCAAAAAACATACGGCTAATAGATTATTCAGGTCCCTAGTCAAACAAGCGCTCCTGCCTGGGTGAGTCTAATAAAGTACTTTGCGTCGAGTTTACCAGCAACGTTTTATGCCACAGAGGCATCTAAAGTTTTCAAATTTTGCATATTATGAGGCTAAGTGGCATTAAAGTCTTTTTTAGCGTGTGAGAAGTTTCCAGACAGAGCCGAAGGCGAAATCATTTCTTTACGATTTATGGTGCGTGAAAGGAATTACATGAAATTTTCCATGACTGTACGATTGATCAAATCTAATATGGTGAATGTGAAGTGTGTGTATTTTCAAGTAAATTGATGTGTTTTGTCTATTTCAGTTGTCCTGTGCACAAAACGTTTTTCGTACCTCGACAGGAAGTAGTCATTTGTGTACCTGATTTGCACGATTGATTTTAGGCAATTTCGCGAGTTGTATGCCGAACGGAGTGAAGCACGAAGCATGAAATGAATTTTTCCAGCACACGTCCTAATTGCTGAAAAAATCGTCGTTTCCTGTCTTGGTACGAAAAATACTATTAACAAACAAGAATAAGAATTAATTATACTTGGGACTGCTTCCTCAATTCTGAGTTGTGTGTATTTGGGTCCGACCCAAATTCGAAGCAGTCATAAGTTCTGAACATCTTGGACCGACCCAAATACACACAACTCAGAGTTCACGAACATCTGGGTCCGACCCAAATTCGAAGCAGTCATAAGTTCTGAACATATTGGGCCGAACCAAATACACACAACTCAGAATTGAGGAACATTGAGTCCGACCCAAATTCGAAGCAATCATAAGTATAAAACTGCTGTAGCATAACTCTTTATATTTGTCATGTACTTTGTACGCGTTATGTACTAGTAAGCATAAATTGTTACTAGTCTGAATTTTGGCGTTGGGGTAACTTCAGCCCGATAAAACAGGCAAAGAGCAAACAAAGAAAAGTTCATATAAAAAGACAATTGGCTGAAGTAAATTTATTCATTGCTGGTAAAATCTACAAGCAAATCGCACGTATTTACGTGATCAATTATTTCGTGAAGTTGGATTTTGAATCAAAATGAAGATATTCATTTTCTCTGTGGTAATATTATTCGCAATAAACATCTTTGCTGTACGAGCTGCCGATCCCAATGCTGAATTCAGGAAGGCTGGTATGTAATTAACGAATTTTATTACGTGTATGAGCCAGATTTAATTTACGATTTAATTTAATGTAAATTTCTTTTCACTCCGTATTAGATCTTAATCATGAGTAAGTCTTCAATGCCTACAAATAATATTTTACAAAATATTGTACAAAAATTCTTCTAAATTCTATAGCGGTCACTTGGATAACCCGGAAGTGAGGAAATTGGTTGAAGCATTGTTAAATGTATGTCCTAGAGAGACTTTTGGATCCATTGACCGTGTCACTGAGAAAATATTCTCCAAAGCCGATACAAACCGTGATAAGAAAATAACTCTAAACGAATTTAAGAAACATCATGACGTCTTCCATGATTGCAATCAGTAGTACTGTCGAATTGAACATTTGACTATGCCGAATAAAAATTACGAAAAGCGAATCACGTCAAACTTTTAGTTTTATTGTTGAACTACTCGACAGTCTGGTCCTAGTAATAGTATATCCTTTTGATAGAAGCAAACACGAAACTTAGAAAATTATTTTTACTTGCTCCAATAAACAGTGACCCCAATAGTATTAGGTCCTGTGTTGGGCTAAAAATTATTTTGTTCAGATCTTTATGTATTTCATTTTTACGTACCCAATCCAGTCAAACCATATTACACTCCTTGCAGTAGAATGCCCATCCAGTAGAGGACCACAGTAAACACAAATAATTGCTACGTGCAGTGAAACAAATGCAAAGCCTTTGAATCAATGGAACAAACGAATACGGCAATTTACAGGCCTCTCACACCTCCTTATTTCCCTATTTTTATAAATACCTCATTATTCCTCCTTAATTTATTAAAAAATCCTTATTTTCCTTATTTTTCGCAAATTTCATCAACGGAAATCAAAATTAGGAAAAAAAAATCTCTGCGCGACAAAAATAACATTTTTTCATATTTATTTAACAGAAAAAACTCTAATAGTACACTGGCTATGGAACAAGGCGTGGGAACGGGTAGGTCGACAAAATGTTATTGCTGGAATCGATGGCAAATAGGTCACTGATAAAGAATAGTTTGGGTGATTAGCTTGATTTTTGGTCATTCTCGGACTATGGGCATCCTAATCTCAAAAATTGTGTTTTTTGTACATATTTGACATCGCCTAGCGGAAAGTAGTACAAATTAAATTATAGTTACTTCGGCAATTCGTCAGAATATTTTGCACAAAACTATCCATACAAGTCAATTCGCTAAAAATACAGGGTGGTCAGTACCAAAATCGAATTTTTCTAATTTTTCGATAGATTTGAGCATTTAAACTTCAGATGTCAACGGCTAATCGTTAGATAATTAATGACCGGTTTACCGCCGGTTCCACGCCGCCTCTCGGCTCGAGAGTCTCGAGTAGAACTATTTGATTTAACATGTACATCTCCCTCAACATTGTCTCAGACATGCGTCCTTAATACAAACAATTCAAGGTTTTAGCCTTATTTAGACTCACCACTTCTTTCAAAATTTATACCTAACAAACAACAGTTGACGAGATCAAAATCCAAGCCAGCAAGTTTTTAAACTTGAGGGTGGGGTCAAGTAAGAATTCACGCCGTAAGCACGTCTAAAATTTCAAAAATTTTGTCGCATCGAAAACTGATTGAAAACTGCCACCCTACATAAACAGTGATGCGTTTTATTTTGAATTCTGAAGCGCACTTACAGTGATAATTGGTGAAGCTAAGCTTTGCTATAGAATCTAATTCAAGCCTTAAACGCGCCCAAAATATTCAACTTTTCATCGTGATAAAAGTGAATTTTACGATACAGCTTTACAAAAACGATACGTCAAAATAAACAATAATGCGTTTTATTTTAAAGTTGAGGCGGACTTCCGATGTTAATTGCTGTATCTTGGAATAATTTCGATTTTTATCGAAAATTTTTTCCTTATTTTTCCTTAATTTCAACTAACAATTTCCTTATTTCTCCTTATTTTTGTGCTAAAACCTCCTGAATTCCTTAATAATAATAACAGTCCAAATTTAGAGAGCCTGAATTAACAAAAAACAGTAAATTTAAACTCAGTGCAAGGAGCATCGGCGAAATATTTGAAAGAAGCAATCTCAGAACCAACAACATCGGCTGAGTAAGTTTAAATTTAAAGTTAATTTAAGTGCACATTTCATCAGCTGAAAAATGTTCAGACCAGAAGTCTCCGAAAGCTCCATTAGTCATTCTAAACTTATATCTGACATTAAGTCCTTTGGACTCCTACAGTTAGATATTGCAATGTACCACCATCGTTCCCTTGTAAATCCTCCAAAATTTTTGCATATTACCATAACGGTTCAAACGTAGTTCAAACATTACGTCCTCAGACAGGACGTTTGAAATTCCTTAAAAACCTTCCAGCTGACATGCCTATAGAAAATCGCTAAAATGAAAAAGAAAGAAAGGAAAAACAAACAGAGAAATCAATTCTCTTCCCTCCCACGAGTCACGTAAAGTGATTCATTTTGTCACAGGTTCCATAAGTAACTTACCTAACGTTCCAATTAAATCAAGTTACTGCGGGTTCTTATATTCCCAAGAAACGAATGGATAAATGCAAACAAACACTCTGTGTCATTTAATCATTCAATCTTCGCTACATCAATAAAATAAATTCTTAGCCTACGTCCATGCAACTTTTTTCCGTCCAAATTTTGGAGCACTGATTTGTAGAGCATCAAATTTATCATGCAGAACATTCTTGCCCGCCGGTGCAGCATCATTCAGAGATAGCCTAGAAGACGATCTACTCTCGTCTCTACTCTGTTCATTCAACAATTCTTTGAGTCGCATGCTACAGTTCTCAATAGCTGCCAAATGTTGTTCCTTGATCTCGATCAACTCACGTTGCCGCTTGATGTTGTATTCGATTTCGTCGTCAATGTTCTTCAGTTGTTCCGAAATTAATTTCTTCAAAAGTTTTTCCCGTCCATCAGCTTCTTGATTCCACAATTCTTCCTGCTGGGCGAGTGCATGTTTCGCTTCTGACTCGTACATTGCCTCGATTTGAGTTTGCTTCTGAATTTCCATATCATAATGCAGTTCGAATTTCTCCTTCAACAAGGCAATCTGTTCGTTTTCATAGCCGTAGCTAATCCTGTTCAACATGTCTATATCATCCTTCAAGTCCTGACGAATCGAGTCAGATCGTTGACGCAATATCATTTTGATTCGCCGCAAATTGAACGGACAACTGATGCGATCCTTTCGTTGTCTTGACACTGAATTCAGCTTTTCGAATTCGCTGGCAATGTCCTCTTTCCGTTGCATCAATTTCATCTCATTGGATCGGAGATCGTCGCTCTCCTTTTGACGCGCTTTGATCTCGCTGATGTGTTTGTTTTGAAAGGACTTTAGGTCGCTGATTTCGTCATCACGCTTATTTCTGCGTTGCATTAAACATTCTTCGTGCTTCCTGGCTTCCTCTTGAAGTCGTAATTGACGGATCTCACTTTCGCGCTTTTCTTGTTCACGTTCCAATTGATCAGCCACCTGAAATTTTGATATTTTTTTTTGTGAATTTAATGTACGAATGAATGAACTACGTTTGCTTTTACCTGTTTGTCCAGCCAATTCATTTTTGCCAGTGCTTCATGGTCTGACTTCGAATCCAATAATATTGAGTCTTGACAAAAACCATTCCGCCACTTTTTGTAGAGTCGGGATTCAAGTTCCAAGCGGCGTTTCTCTTCCTCCGTCCGCTTCACTGTCTCGTGTATGTTAGTTAACATCGAAGAGGATAATTGCTTGGAACGGGGACGATTGAGCTCTAAATGAATAGAAGATTTTGCTGTATTCGAAAGGCCATAAAACAGATGATCAACAAACCTTTCAAGCGCATTTCCTGTTCAACTTTCTCGTCATCCAGCAATTTCTTCAGCTTTTCACGGCGACTTTCCAGCGATTCATTTTTGATTTTGTCCAGCTCGCGTTGCTTGTTCACCTCGTCGGCTTGCTTATAAAATTCGGGAGCTGTCCATTGTTCGAAGCGAGACGTTATCTTTCCCCATTTGTCGAAGTACTTGTCGACAGCAGCTGATTTGTCGATTTTGATTTGCTCAATTTCGCGCCGTCGAACAAATGCAGAATGAAGTTTACTACCTCGCATGGTTACGTTGAGATAGGTCTGGAAAATGTAATGACTTGTTATTGTTATTTATTAGAATTTTACAGATTCTCAATTGGTTAATACCAAGGTATGGGTTATTTGTCTTTCAAATCATAAGGTCTGCAAAAACATGGTAATTTTTGCAATTAAAAAAAGTATCGAAATGTAATTGCCTCACAGAAGTTATGTCATCTTGTTTTTCTCAAACCATATTTATCAATAATAGGTGGAATACTCAGTCATTATGCCACTAACAATAATATAACAAATGCGTATTAATTGAGGGGAATCACAGCTCTTATGATTTTGTTTATAAATTTACTTTTATTTCAGATTATTCTGCAGCAAATAAATTACAAGTCGATGAACTAATGCGTTTTTTATTTTTAAATCGATTAACTCATTTTTTTCCAAAGCGTAGTAGTTGTGATCGCGAAAAACGCGGCTGAAAGTAGGTATTTTCTGAAGGGCAAGAGGTAAGCATCTTAATTACGCATCATGTGCTCTAACATACTTTCAATAGAAGATCTTAAACTCCGCAATTGAGGTCCAAAGTATTTAATTACTTTCATACAAACGAAATTACAATTAGTCCCTCTACACTACCAATAACAATGCCTCAATTGCGACTCTCTGAGTGAATTACTATACGCACCACGCATCAATAGAGTGTTAAAAGAGAACGTCAAAACGAGTGAGCCCCCATCGAGGTCAGGTAAATTAATTGGTTTCTTCCTAGTACCAGTAAAACCATAAATGGTTTTTTTCTCTCTTTTTCCGCTCCTTTACCACTCTATACTACAAAAGAAAATTTCTAGACGCCGTACAATTCTATTTAAATTTGGTTAGGGATCACCGACCAGCTATGGAATCTTTTTTTAAGGGATGGTCTATTAGCGACAAAAACCACTGAAGCACCGCCTAGTGTTGACTCATATCGTTTCGTGTAATAAAGTATTAGATTTTGAGTCAAGACTAGAAAATATTTCATGTACAGTAGTGCGTAAATGGATTTTCATATATACTTTTGCGCACTAGTGCGCAAAACTGACGTTTTGAAAAATTAAGATCCCACTCCTGTTCATAGAATCTTGTTGCTAACTTGTACCTAAACTGGACTTTTGCGCATACGATGTGTTGTCAACCTCGGCTTCGCCTCAGATTGACGATCTTCACATCTATTGCACAAAATTTCCATTTAGGCACATGTTAGCAAAATAGCTATTAATTCACTGACTGAAGTAATAGATTTGAAGGCTGTTTGTCGTTTGTAGAAGGTGAATCGTCTTGTGACTACTATTTTCTTTCTGAGCGAAACATATCCTAGTGGGATATGTGCGCCGGTAAGTTTTTATTCATTGGCTCGGCATGAAGATGGTGAAAAAGTGTATCGGCTGCTTGATTTCCATACATATTCAGTCGAAAGGATTAGCCCAAGGGGGCGAAATAATAAAGTAATGAACGTTCGTTCGAGGTTGAGATTCAAAAATTTTAATCGGAGGGGAGGAATTCAGATTCCTGTGAGTCGTCATTTATGCAACTCAGCATCATAATATTGGTATTGCTGTATGAATGTCGGTGCAAAGTTCACGATGTGTGTTACAACATTATTACACATCTAGAGACTAATAATAATTATTTTCCTAACGTCAGATTGAGTGGTTTCCAGCACGAGCCGGAGGCGAAAAAACCTCTCATAAATCACTATTCCAACACGCATAATTGTAATTGTCTTTTTGGGAATCCATTTTTTTCCAAAACCATTTCTAACTCGATTAGCGGAGCTAGTGGCAAAAAAACCTAACCATCCATTTCCATCACATTCTTTTCATAACAAGCAGTCCCTCAATTTTTTTCAATGATATCGACATTATTGTAACAATAATTTGTTTTGTATTAATGTCGACGTTATCAAAGTTTATATTTCTCACTATAGACTAGTTCCAAAATGAATCCAACCTTCGTGCTGAGTAGATCGCAAATTAATTTTTGTTGAAATTGTTTTAAAAATATGATTATACTAGACTTTTATGTGTGATATGCTGATGTGATAACGATACAGTCGTAATTATTATATTTATTTATAAACATTCATTCATACGAATTTGTGTATTTTTATTATTGTGAGTTGGATCTTCACCTATAGATTGATTCGCGAAAGTCTGCTAATTACGTTTGGTTTTTATTTTATTATTATTTCGAATTGTGAATTCATTTCGGATTTGTGAATTTAATTAAATTTATGTGACGGAAATAAAATGGGCAACAACAGAATGTTCGCAACAGTTACATTGGTGGTTATTTTCGTGTGTGAGTAAAAGCTTTCGTCTTTCTCGAAAAATGTTACCTGTGATTCACAGGCTGTGAATGTGAACTTTAAGGAGTTCTATGACCTTATGAGCTCAGGCCATAATAGAAAATTAGCGTTTTAAATTACTCAAAGTTTGAACAACTAATGACTGTCCAAACTGTTTTGTTTGGAGTAATTTCTCAACGTTTAGTAAAGCTAATATTTATGATGTATGTTGGTCGACCTCAATTTTTTTACCAGAATTTGCACAAAAACGTTAATTTTGTAATCTCTTATTTATCAGTCTGGCAACGAG
Source organism: Bradysia coprophila (assembly GCF_014529535.1). Taxonomy (NCBI): domain Eukaryota; kingdom Metazoa; phylum Arthropoda; class Insecta; order Diptera; family Sciaridae; genus Bradysia; species Bradysia coprophila. The sequence goes on along the minus strand of NC_050735.1, from coordinate 3,368,345 downwards.
ACTCTTTTTGTGTGCGAAAAATGTAGAAATCAAAAATTATTGCGGAAACTGTAGGTTAAATATTTAAAAAAAAATGGTAAAATTGTGGACGCTAACACAGATTTGACCAATTTTAAATCACTCAAACAGTGGTAGATTTGGTGTGTGTTGCAGTGGTATTTCAGCGTAATTTGTTCATGTGATCATTCGTATCAAGTTATTTGTTTACCGAGGGAAGAAAATAGGAAATTCCAACAAGAACATTTGCTACCAGAGCGGAGCGAGGTGCTATTAATAGTTTTTGATGAATAGAAACTATAATTATTTGTTTATCTAGGGAACCACCGCTCTGACCGCAAACATCACTCTTGTTTGAATCTCCTATTTCTCCTAAATGTGAACACAACGTTTTTTCATGTGTACATGGTGTGATTACTCGCTTTTCTCCACGAAACAAAAACATACATTCTCCATATCATTTTTGAAAGCATAAACAAAGTGATCTTGCAGAGTGGAATTAAACTCAGTAATTTGATTCCATGTAAAGCTAATACAGCCGATGTTACTCATAATTTCCGGGTTCTAAAAAAAACAGTTTTTAGGTCATTTTAGAAGTTGTTTGCTCAATATTCCTATTACGGTCACATTTCGAAAACACAATCGGGGATTTTTCAGGGCAAATAATTGCGAAGAAGTGACTCTCAATTTCATCACGTGTTTGTTTGAATTGCTTATATAATGCGATTCACATTACGATGAAATTGATGTTATTTACTTGGCTCTCAAATTGAAACGATTACGTTTGTTTTGTAGCATCGATTCGGTTTTTCCTTCGTCTAATGGGTAGAACAAGCTTCAAGCTACATTTTTTTGTTACATTAGAGTGCAATAACATAAACATAGCTCTTGAATTTTATTGCGCTTGACTTTGACGAATCATAACCAATTCAAATGTTTTTTTTTCTAATTCGCTCTGAATGATAAGATTTTTCAATTTATTCAGACTTCGTAGCTAACACAATATCTCTGGCAGTTGTTACCAGAAGTGAATGGGGAGCAAACCCATCAAAATTGGTCGAATGTACAAATGGATCAGCACCGCATGTATTGATTCATCACTCGTACATACCAGCCCATTGCAACAATACCGACGACTGTAAACGTGCGGTAAGTCGAAAAAAACTCCACTAAGGCAGGCACGGACTGGCTGGTTGAAGGGCGGAAATTACTTTTAGTAAAAAAGGAAAGGGCGCATCAGGATTTGCCGGATAAGCCCATGTGGTCAGTCTTAACCTGCACTAAGGGATTAAAGTATGTCACGCTCTGTAGGTTACATTAGGCTCACCTAGATATTTTGAAGTTTCCCTTACAATTTAGTGTTCGATCTTAAAAACGTCGATTTTAGCGTTACACACTTCATGCACGACCCCTGAGCTTTTGCTAAATCTTTCATTAAGGGTTTTTTCCGCAGATGCGATCTATGCAAAATTTTCACCAGAATGAACGAGGATGGAATGACATCGGATATAAGTAAATTGATTGAACCAAATATCGACGAGCAACAAACTGTACGGAAAATACTTACTAAAATTTCAGCTTTGCAATTGGAGGCGATGGACAAATTTATGAAGGAAGGGGATTCAGTGTAATCGGTGCTCATGCACCTAAATATAACGTTAAAAGTGTCGGTATCTGTTTGATTGGCGATTGGTCAGGTATGACAGTCAATCTAGTTTTTTTTATCGAATTCGGTACCATTAAACGTCGCCTCAATATTTCAGATGAACTACCACCGTCACACATGATTGAAAACGTCCATCGTCTAATAGAGTTCGGCGTTAGCACCGGAAAAATACAAGAAAATTACACTCTATTGGGTCATCGACAGGTGAGAAATACACAATGTCCGGGTGACAAACTGTTTAAGGAAATATCAACATGGAAGCATTTTGAAGCATTGCCACGAGTATTCACTGACGATAATGTTTAATCGATAAAAATATTTTCTTTATATAAATTTAGCGATAGTCTTTGATCGAACAAATGTTTTGCTCATTAAAAATGAATTTCGGTTGGGTAACGACCCGATGCTTCGTGAGTTTCATTAATCTGTGAATTTTCATAGACAGAAGTGGTTCTTCATTTCTATGAAATTTTTTTTTTTTTTTTAATTTGACCATGGTGTAACCAAAGACCAAATTATTCCATCCTATCCCTTTGAGAAATTTTTATTCGAAAAAATCAAGACCTTAGAATTCAAGAAATTTCGAGGAAACTAAGAAAATTTCGAAAAAGAATTTTCGATTTTCTTGATGTAAGAAAATCAAGAAAATTTTGGAAAATCGAGCCAGTGGCCCCATGACAAAGACCTTTATTATTATACCAATAAAGATCTCCATATAACCTTTGCATGTCAAAAACATACCAGACTCGGAACAAAAAGATACAAACGATTAATCCTAACCGCCAATATCACCTTAAGAAAGCGTACTAGATCGACGTGACGCCTACGAAAATAAAACAAAAATAAGAAAACTGGCGCAAAGAAAATCGGAAGGAAAATTTCGTCGAGAGCTCGGTTGATGTGGTTTAGTCGATCGCCAACAACAGAACCGATAATTTATAACATTTGACTGATCAAAAATTGAATAAAATTTTCTTTCAATTTCTCTCCGTTTTTTCTGTGAATTTATTTTCGTCATTGAACCGTGATTAATCAAAGTGAAATTGGTTTTGAATTGGAAAAGCGTGATAATCAAAATATAAATACGGTCGAAGTGATATGGTAAATGGAATGAAAAAAATAGATTTTGTGGTGCCAACAATGCGGTGCTCTCGAAATTAGTTCATTTTGATGGATCAAGAAAAGAAATATCAAGTTACATAAAAATCAATGTAGTGTTTGTTCGAAAATTCACCAACAGAAATTTTGAAGAGAACAAAAATCCTCTTAGTGATATCATTGCTAATATGGAACACATTTTTTTTTTCTTTAGAGGAAACGTCTGTGATCGAAAGCAATAAAAGAGTAAAAATACATTTTCAATTCAATTTAGATTTCAATTTATCAAACCAATTGTCGGTGAACATTCACATTCAGTTTCCAAAAATTGAAACCGAAAAGAAATTTATTCCGTATTCAATTTTCAACATTCGGAAGATTCATAATTTTCAAACAATTTTCCCGTTCATTTAAAACAGTAGAAAAAATAAAGACGACGAGATCGGGTCGGGTAAAAAAGCATACATAAAATATAGGTGTAAAGAAATGGTGGAACGGAAAATATTTATTTTTAGGCTTTTCACATCATCATATTGTACATATTGAAAATGTCGCGTGAATAACGAGATTTAACATTTCGCTTAGCGGCTAATACTGACTATTCACGTAGCACGTATACAATAAAAATGTGTGCCAAGTAAATAATATTTTCATTTTATAATTAAAAAAAGTCCATGAAAAACATACCGAAATCTCAACCATTTTCCTATTAGATTTTCAATTTTATTCAATTGATCGTTTCTATTGAAATTATTTTGTAATTTACTTCGTGAATGTTCCATTAGCATGGCATTTTCTTGTTGCTTCTGTTCATTCCGAAAATTCTACTTTTGTGATTGGGTTAAGAAAAAGGCTACGACTGTGTTCCTGCTATTATTGTTAGACATGGAATATTGTACGTTCAAAATTTTTAACACAGAACGAAAAGTCAAAATTGTGTGAATGGAATGAAATTTAAAATGTGGTTACTGGATGAACGTAAAAATAACTTCAGAAACAACGGTATGGCAACCGTTTGTATTCTATCAGTAGATAATGTCAGTACAATTATTTTCACTTCACAAACGGTAAATGTCTCGCCATTATAATCATAGTACATTACGCATTTGTGGGATTTGGTTATCTACAAGGTAGGAATTTGTATCCCGAGCCGAAGGCGAGTGCAACAATACTCCGATTGGATAAATAAATTATCCCACAGAAACGTAAGGTATTTTACACAACTCCTTAAGACTCACATCATATTAGATGATAGGATTGGTCAATTAAGGAGGACACATAAATCAAAAAGGTCTCGAAAATGAGGGGTGTCATAAAGAAAGCATTCGTAAAAAGTTGGTTTGTACACATGTTTGTATTTATAGCAAATAGAGTTAGTAATACCTGTATGACGATTCGCAAAAATTTATCTTTACATTTGTCTCAAGGGTCGAATTAGCAATTGATTAATTAGTAATTTTCGATTCATCATTTCTTTAAATAAATTTGAAATGAGAACAAAAAGAAGGCGAGACGGTAGGTCGGATAATTTTAATTCATTCACGATAGCTCTTTGTTTAGAAAAAATTCAAATCGGTTGCAGTCTTCTTAAAAAAATTAGCAGAAGGCAAGTACTTTGGTACTCGACTGAACAGTGAATATTCGACGAGTTACATCAAGTGTTTTGAGTACGACGACGGTTTCGTACATACATAATATTCGTAACTTGACAGTTGCGTGTATAAAATTTCATAACAACTGTCAAGCTATGAACGTATGAGAATCGAGGCCCAGCAGAGTTTCCACGCTTACACAGAAAATTGTGTGGAAAGTAAATGTCAAAACGCAACCAAGTAATTGCATCCATTAAAAGCTTCACGCTTCAATCGGCAATAAATGTGGAAGTTGTTCAAACGATTTGTTTATTTTCTATTCGATTTAATTTCCTAAGCAAAAATGTATAAATTCGCAGTCGAATAATTGCTCTATTGTATCACCAGACACCAAAATAAAATGTTTCATTACGTATCCCAGAAATACAAAGAAAAAAAGTTTTTTTATTATTATTAAAAAAGTAAACAAACATTCTATCCCCAACACCAGTGATTCAAATTTTTTTTTTTTTTATATATTTAGCTCAATTTCAAACAAAATTTTGAAATTGCTACGAATAATTTTGTTTTTTTTTTGTAAAAAAAAAATTCTCTAAAATTTATTTCGCCGATTCACTGTTATATCTTCAAACAGCTGGTTACGACGCTCCGATTTAACAAAATGTGTTGGTAGAGGCTACCATATTATACATGGATTAGTATTATACTGCGCAAACTTCATCCGATTTGAAAGAGAAAATGGGATAAATGAAAGAGGAACGCATAAGAAAATTGTTTATTCTGACCGTGACGTTGGTTTTCGAGATGTATGTTCATACCGAACGGTATGATAAATTAATTTCTTATTTACTCGGAGAGTTCCTTAAAACCACAAGTCTGGCTAAATGGTACACGAAAATACACTGAAACATTCTCGATAGCGTCACAGTGAATGTGACTATATGAAACGCGTATGATTGTCTTAAAAACAAATTGAATATTCCAATGAGAATAGGAGATTTTTTTTATGTAATAAAGTCTGTTTGATTTAAATATCACCTTCGTGTAAATGTATAAACGTTACATTTATACCGGCAGCCGTTGGTGGTGTTAGTTCATCTTCGATTTTAGTTTTTCATTTTCTGTTCACATAACAAAAAAACCGAATTTTATTAATAAATTGGGGTGAAGGTCGGTGTATTTGGATGTTATGATTCGGTGAAATTTATTAATTTAATTTCGAAGAATTTAGATTTTCATTCAAATGAATAGAAGAAAGAGACGAACGACAATGCGAATGCTTGCAATGGAAATTATTTTAAGGTTGTTCTAGAAGATCTATGGCAAGTAGTTCTGAAAAGATTTTTATTGTGTAGCAAACATTTTAAGAAACGAATGAGCGACGTACAATGCAGGTGGTTGAGTTACCAAGGCGAAAGGAGTTCTGAAAGAACAGATTACATTGCTGCTGTGTCTGGGCCCATGAGTTCTCTAATTTTTCTTTCACTTATTGTCCTTCTTTTTTTCTAAAAAGAAAAATACTTCGAAGTCTCTCCGTTCCTGTACGACCTTTTTAGCTGTTCCACGTTTTTAGACGGTGACACACACTACATTGACTTTTGTAATTTCAGTCAGTTTAAAGCTTTTTTGTTTAATGAAAGTCGTCAATTGATTTTATTTGGAAAATTAATTTACGTTGCAAAATTAATGGCAAAATTAGATTATTTTCTGCGTCAAGCCATATGCACTTCTTTCAAAAATTTAATTGCTTTGCTTGATGTTATTTTTAATATTTTTTTTATGCGTCAATTGATGCGCCAATAAATAAATAAAAAATATGTTACTTCAAAAACGTACGTCCGTTTGACGAATACAAATGGATTGAAGTCAATTTTGAGCGCACCCACAATGTTATTTTTACAGCAATGATATCACAGCCACAAATTGATCATTTTTTCGCAAGCATAAATCAAACATTGTGAAGTGTTTTGAAGACAAACTGAACCAGTAACTAGTGATACAAAATATTATGCCGATAACAAACGTGAATTCGGGTGCAGATAAAGGCACTGGTCGAACCACTTTTCGTCCACCATGGGTTAAGGGTGGCGAAGCACCACAGCCAGTGCCGATGCCAACGACACCATGGTCGAAACGAAATTCTATAACGCCGGATCCATCGAAAGAAAATGGTCAGTCATCACAGAAAGATGTTAAACTACAGTCCCGTGAAGTTAAAGTTCCGGTCACGACAACAACAAAAAGAACTCCAGCCACACCGTTAAAGAAGAAGGAAGTTGAGGAGGAGAAAAAGCCGAGTGGAAGTGCTGCTGCTGAAAATCCAGGAAAATTTGCGAGACCAGTTTTGAAGAAGGTGGCCAAAGTGGAAGAAGCATCAAAACCACCGAGTAAAACTACAACAGCAGACAAAAAATCGGTACCAGTAGGTAAGTCGAAGACACCGGTCGTAGAGGAATCATCCGAAGAGGAAGAAGAAAGTAGTTATGAAGAAGTGACAGAAACGGAGACCGAAACAGAAAGCGATAGCGATGAACCGCCGCCACCACCACCAAACAAAAACAAAAAGGGTAAGCGTAATTTCTGAACATTTTTTCTTTCGAACACAAAGTTTTTTCTTTGACAATGACCGAATTGGAATTGGCAATTGGCACACAATTATTTTTATTCAAGAGAACTGAAAAGGGGCTAACCATAAACGAACTGTATCCAGCCCTCAATTGTTTTTAGTAATGAAACCAATGGCTTCCAGCTAACTGCTTCTATTCGATAACTAAAACGAAGTTTTTAATTTCATCGATTGCTTCCACTTACCAAAAGAAAATTGTTTATAATTCCCCTGAGATTGGATTTTGTCAACTAAAATGTTTTTATAACAAAACATACCACTCATACCATTCATCAGTGAGATCATCGGTTTGTTTCATACAATCACAGATATGGATTACAAATCGGGGTAGTCCTTTGATCGATAAAAGTTTTCGTACATTTTCATATGATTTCGGTATTAATTTAAAATGCAGATGTTTATGTCAAAATCTTACACAAATGAACCAAGAAATGTTGGTTTTCAACAGAACCAACACCGTATAAATCTGGCGTGTAATTAAACTGATTTCAAAACTTTACATTTATTCCATCAAAAAGAGTTGGAAGTGTGAAAAAGATATTAATTGGAAATGACACTGATTATCACAACAAATATAACTATTAAGTCTGCAAAAAAAAAAATCGAATTGTGAATAATATGAAAGATAATTGGATAGACCAGTGTTCCACGACACTATTGGTCATTCACTCGAACTTGAAACCTATGTCAATGTCATTTTGATATTACACTACCCGATACGAAAAATATTTGTTTCCTAATGAGGATATCTTTATCTTGACACCTATGTTGATTTTCTTTGATATGAGATTAACGAGATAAGGTAACAATTACCCTTCTAGGGGTAACAAATTCAAGTCAAGGATCAACGATTTTTCGTATCGGGTTATGTAATAATATGGCGCTGGTCTAACAATGTAGTTGTCGAAATATTTATCAATGAAAATATCTGGAATTAAAGTTTATTATCAATCAAAAGAAAAAGAAATTATTTTTTTTAGCCAACATGAACATTTTTCTCTAAAAATACTCTAACCCCGATTTGTTTTTTCCGTTTATCGTTTTTCTTTCACCATTCAAACCTTGCATTGTATAAGCATGGGACACACAGAAAGATATAAAATGTGTCAAACCAGAAGAAATAGAGAGAGACGATGTTTTCATTTTTGTATAGCGTGTAAACATATTTTTATAAATTCGCCCACATAATGTTATTTCTCTGTTTGCCAATTACGAGAAATTAAAATGATTATACAATGACAAATGGTCCGTGAAATGTTTTGAGAATTTCAAGAACGGACAATTCATTACGTTCAACAAATCAACACTGGAGTCATTGAACATCTTCATTGTACAAATTCACTCCGTTTTATTTGTGAGCTTCTGTCCATAATTATTGATTATTGATTACAATCTGTCATGTAAACATGTCCCTAAACATCATTTCATTTGATAATCTCACATAGTCATTTTGTTCATTATTCGTGCACAATCACTGCTAATATTTGTACATAATCATAATCCATACAAATTTTCAAACATCCATAGCACCGGCCAAAGATGAATCACCTAAACAAGTAGCAGCTCCCACTAAACCAGTACCAGCACCAGTAGTAAAACCGCCTTTAACCCGACAAATATCCGCTAGAAATGCTCCTGTAGAGAAACCTGCTATCCCAGCAACTCATGCAAAATTTACTCCCCCAAAAGCCCCTTTTTCTAAAAGAGTTGTACCGAATAAATCCGTTGAACAAACCACTCCACCTTCACCTGAAACAAATAAGTCCATTTCTCCGAATTCAAAGATCCAAAACGATGTTCAAAAGGATCTATCGAAAGGTTCTCAGAAAGAAAATGGTAAAGAACTACCAAAGGAAAGTCCAAAGGAGATTAAAAAAGATTCTTTGAAAGTAGCTTCAAAACAACCTTTGAAAGAAGCTTCAAAAGAACCTTTGAAAGTAGCTTCAAAAGAACCTTTGAAAGAAACTTCATCAGAACCTTTGAAAGAAGCGCTAAATGAACTTTCAAGACAACTTTCAAAAGAGCCTTCAAAAGTAGCTTCAAAGGAACCTCCGAAAGTAGCGTCAAAGGAATCTTCAAAAATAGCTTCAAAGGAACCTCCAAACGTAGTTTTAAAAGAACCTTCAAATGCAGTTTCTAAAGATGTACCAAACGGAGTTTCAAAGGAACATTCAAAAGACTTTTCAAGTAAAAAATCACAAAACCAAACCAATGAAACCACCCCCATTGATGACAAAGTTGTAACCAAAAAGCCCTTTCTTAAACAAAATTCTGTAAAACCCATCTCCCAATCTCCCAAAGAAATCCTAAAAAATGAAATTGCTACAAAATCAGAACCAGAGATAATTGAAACATCAAAATTAACGACCGAACCGACGACAGAACAAACAAACGAAATAAACAGACCAATCAATAAGAAATTTGGACTAACTACTGGTAAATCAACAGAAACAAAATCAGCTCCAGAAAAGACTGTGTCTGAGAAGGTCGTACCTTCCAAGCAAGTAACCCTGAAACCAATTCCCGAGAAGACTGTTCAACCGAAACCAGCATCGGAGTCGAAGATACAAAAGCCTGAATTAAAGCCAATACCACCAAAACCGGAGCCAGTTCCCGAACAAAAGCAAATTCCGACTAAATCATCACTAAAGCCGATTCCTCCGAAGCCTGAACCGGATACAACGAAGGCAGCACCACCACCACCTCCTCCACCTCCTTCTGGAATGGGTTCGAATAAAATATTCTGCTTTTTACACATTCTGAAATGTTGGACTGTTCTTTAACCAGTGTCAATGTTAGGAATGTGTAGGTTGCATCTAATATGATCACAGATATCAATTATTCTACTCTTTGTAGGTATACCGCCTCCACCACCTCCACCTCCAGGACTATCAGCTCCGCCTGAGTTTGAACGGAAACCGATGACAGAGAAACACAAACAGATGTTAGAAAAACTAAAAACGCGTCCTCGTAGACGTCCAGATTGGTCAGACATGATGAAGGAAGTAGAGTCCGGTCGCAAATTAAAACATGTTCAGTGTAATGATCGTTCATCTCCAATAATATCTTGCAAATCGGTGACAAATATTCAAGGACAGTACATATTCGAAACTGAAAAGGCAAACGTACACAACGTGCTACTGAAACAAATTCAAGGCGGTGTGCGCCTGAAGCCTACGAAAACAAATGATAGAAGTAGACCGATTTTGGAAGGTCTGAGAAAGTTCAGACGACAAATGACCATTGAAGAACAAATTCAAAAATCCGAATCAAGAGCTCAACTAAATGTGGTAAGATTGTTGCTATTACGAACACAACTGAATTCAGACTTTATATGGTTTAGGAAGTGCCTGTGGAAGAATCAGAAGATGAGATGGACGATATTGATAAATTACGCGATGATTTACAGTCAACGAAACAGATGCTAGCACTTGAGCTCCGAAACAAAGAAGCACAAGAACGTGAAAACAAACGACTAGCAGCTAGAGTACAAATATTAGAAGCAGAACTGGAGCGTGAGAAATGGCAACCAATTCCATCAAAAACAGAAAATAAAGAAACACCACCGGCCAGTGAGGCATTACTACAGTCATTAAAGAAGGAAGCAGAAGAGGCTCAGAAAACATCCAAATTACTGGAGAGGAAATACCAAGAAGGTGACAAAACTTAAATGTTAATCAAGAGGAATATGATGTATACAACAAATTTGAACTCAATTTTAGCTGCTGATCAATTGGACGCTGTTAAGAATGAAAATGAGAGACAGAAAATTACTATAGCTAACTTGGAACGCAGACTAGCACAACAGGTAACGTCTTCGTTTCGTACTCTGTATGATTTCGTGTTTCTTCACAGTGCTCGAGAGTAAATTTAGCTTGTTAAATCAAAATTACACCGGAAAAATTAATTTCCGGGAAATGGGGCTTGTCGGTGAACTTAAGTTGTCGGCTAATTGCTACCGCATTAACATTTAAGTAATGATCATTGATCAAGCAATTCAATCGAATCTAATGTTGGCACAAGTATCTAAAATGTAGATATTGAACAGATAATTGTTTTGTAAATTAGGATACGAAAATAACGATTGACTTAGGTCATACCATAGCCTGGCTGGTTCACATAAAAATGTATAGCAAAAGACATATTCATTTCGGTCTAGATACCCGACTAGCTTTTTAAAATTACTAGTGAACAGCTTGGAAAAAAGACGAATACGTCGGCTTAAAACAAGGAAAAGAAACCTACTTTACAACTGTTGTCTGCTGAAACTTCACTGGCACTTAGCCCCTTCTTTACGGGAAATTGCTCAATCTAAAATACAGTCGACGACTTTGAAACAGTTGATGGATTTTGTTTCAGCTGATCCACTGAGTGGATTCCAATGATGCAAACAAAAGTTCTTACACTTGTCTATATTCGCGCAAATATTTTCACGAATTTTCACAAATTTCTCAAAATTTGAGAAAATAGCAAAAATGTGAGAAAAATCGTGAAAATATTTTTGCGAATATAGGCACTGGGTGGTAGTTCTAAAACCGTTTAAGGACGTAAAACACTTTTGTTTGTATAAGTGGATCAGCTGAAATGAAATCAATCACTTATTTCAAAGTCACTGGCTGTAATTTACCTTGAAAATATGAGCAAGAACTCTGCTAACAACCTCATCCAGCAAATAATTTCGTATTTCATTTTAACGCTAAGCAATTAACATTTATTAACCGTAAAATAAGGCTTCAGACAATGAGGATGGCAGTGATGACGTCGTCATTAATTTGCATAATAATCCGTCAAACATATGGGGGAATCAAAACGAATACGTCTACAGTTATTGTTGGAGTAACAAGGTATTCGATAATTGTTTGTAAGCGTCATTGTATTCGTCATCGTCACTCTTGTAAACAAGGAATTACGATTTGTGTTAAAAACATAAAACACAACCCACAAAGACTCCCATAAACTATTCGAACATTGAACATTTTTGTCGATTTGCGAAGAGCCAGATCGATCTTACAGAGTAACCTGATCAGAGACAGTACACTAATACATGCATCATATTTGCATGACTGCAATCAACTATAATTGTGTGATTGGAAACTTTTCTTTAGGGTGGTAGCATGATCGATAACCGTCGGCAAAGTGAAGCCGGCCAAAAGGATAGCTCTCCAGAACCCGAGTTGGAGCTATCTGAAGAAGAAGAAGACGAGGATGAAGAAAAGAAAGCAGAGAGAATTGCTAGACGTCTCCAGAGGGAGGTGAAAATGCTGTGCACCAAACTGATTCGACTAAAGGACAAAGAGCGTGCAGCAAAGCGCGAACGAGAAAATCTACGTGATGCTATCAAGAAGAATGAAGGTTTATTGAAGTAAGTGGCGAGATGAATCCTAGTTTCAGCTTAAACATCGATGGATTCTTCGTTCACGTGCCTGATGAAATAACCGAAATTTTTCACAATTTTCTTAGGATCGAACATAAAAAATTCAAAAAGCTTCAACGCGAAGTCGATAAAATGGCAGCAATGATGAAAGACGATGACGAAGGGAACGGTAGTGACGATGATACCAAGCCACCGGCCGAAGATGTGGAAGACGAAGAGGACGAGGAGTCCGAGGAAGAGGACGAAGAGGACAGTGATTCGGAAGACGAATCGGAAGGCGGAACCGATAATGAGAGCGAATCCGAAGCAGAGGTAAAGTTTATAAATTTGATTTGACCTTCATGTTTAATTAGCCAATGTGTATAATATTTAGGATGCCACGGACGAGAAAAAGAAGATCAATTACGAACCTAGAATTAAGCGCCACGATGGACGCGTTTCGGCACTTAAGAAAGGAAACTATTTACTGCAAGCTAATGTGGATCGTTTACAGGATGAAATAAATAAAATGCGAGAGAAGTCGGTGACGTTACAACGTGATCTGGATTCAGTGCTATCAGAATTGGGCTAAAAGGCCGTAAAGAATACAGAAATTACTTTTCTATTTTAAATAGTGGATAACTGAGTCTTTGCTTGTTCTGTGTTCGCGTATTATGCGTATGTCTATCATATTGATTCATCGTCCATCAATGGATTATAAACCAAAGTGTTTATGTTATTATACCGAAATGGCGAAATTTTTCTTTGGAGGTTATGCAGGATGTTCCTCTCGTATTATACGCTTTTTTGAATTCGGATCAAAAGCTTCTGTTTATAAAAAAAATTGCAATTTACATTTTCTTTAAATAATATTTTGTGATCGCAGCCTTATCGAATAAGAAAATTTAATAAAATTTGGAAAAATGCATCAAAGTCTTTTTGTTTGTCATTTTCAACTAGAAAATTTGGATTCATCGATCCCACTTAAATTAGAAAATCGAAATTGGATCTTACCGATTCTCGTTGGTTTATCAATTTATATTAAAATGTTGCATTAGTTAAACAATGCACAATAAAAAGATTAAAAAATTTTCGGCAACCAAAACACAAAATACACACAACAAACCGTTTAAACGTAAACAATCCACTGAATGTAGTGAAGCCACTGAACCCCACTGAAGGTTCTTTTTCAAGCCGACGCGACATAGCCATGAGTATGTTCCCTTAGCATATCATAAAAACAGCGCCATGCTATAAGGCTGCATAGGTTTTTGCAAGGTAAATATAGTGAGAAAGTAATGCCATATATAACCGAATCAGATGTGCGGTGGCACGAAAGTTCGATACAAACGCCATCTCATCCCTTCGTTGAAAGCAAAAAATGGAATAGAAAGTCGGGCCATCTGTTGTGAGATAGCGAAAATATTTTTGTGAAATCCAAGTAAATCGTAGTCAACCATTTTAAAAAAGATGTCATTGGCATCGAACTTATGTGCTAGGCCGCGCGTCTGAATGGCATTACCTCCTCACTACTATATTTACCTTGGGTTTTTGTTCCAAGTAAACACGAATATTCACTGGCCGAACGAACACGCTTTCGTCCATAGATATCGTTTTTCACATAAATGTTGATGAGGTTATGTCTCCATGGATGAAATTTGACATTTCGTATGGTCTTGTCGATGGAGTGATTGATTTATAAAGAAGGGTGTGACGTCTTAACCTTTTCTTTCGCAAAATAAGGGTGATTTCTCAACTCAATTTGGTTAGCAAGAAACTCATATGTTTGATTGTTTCTTTAAGTTCCAACAGTTCCACACTTCCATCAATGATCAATAAATTGTGTTACAACAGTTGTCTCGCTCTACGCGTGCTCGTAGAAATACGAAGTGCCAATGTAAATGAGAATCTTGAAATAGTGTAGAACGAAGAAGAAGAAAAAGAAAAACAAGAAGTCAATCGGTCAAACAGCTTTTTAGCCCCGTACGAAGTACGAAGGGGCTTATAGGATTACGATGCCGTGTGTAATTGATGGAATTCGAAGCAGACGGTAAGGGCAAAGTGTTTGCCTATGTTCATAGATAACGAATCCGCAATAAAAATTTTGTCCTTCCGTCCGTCTGTCCGTCCGTCCGTCTATCCGTCCGTATGTCACGTCGATATCTTGAGTAAATCAAATCCGATTTCAAAAATTTTTTTTTTCCCTGAAAGATAGTCAAAATAGTGAGGCTAAGTTCGAAGATGGGCGATTTTGGGTCGACCCTTCCGGAGCTGGGGCCCAATAAGTGCCTAACTGTTTTTCGACGATATCTCCAGACATTTAAGCACTACACTTGTAAGTGATACGTCAAATGAAAGGTATTTACAATACCGATCGACAAAAAAAAAAGTTTATGGAAATTGGATGACCGACTCGTGAGTTAGACCCCTTGGTGTGAACTAGGTACAGGGCGGCAAGCCGTTTTTGCTTGTAGGTTGGCCAAATTTGAAAGTATTTAGATGGATTTTGCTTTATTAGATAGGTATTGACCGTACCAATCAGGGAAAAAAAAGTTTATGAAATTCGATCCACCGGAGCGTGAGCTAGGTCTCTTGGAGTGAGCTTATATGTGGCTACTCGGCCGTACAGTGAAGGTGGTGTTTTTTGTTAATATCTCGAGTAAACTTTGACCGAATTTCAAATTTTTTTTTGTTTGAAAGGTACTAACGAATGTAAAGCAGCCGTACTACTTTCCACCTCCTAACAAAATGGCCGTCGGCCGCCATTTTGGATTTTTGTAAAATCAATATAAATCGGTGAAAATGATACTTACTTAATTTTAGGTCAATTCGAAATTTGTGTTACATTTGAAAGGGACGTCGTACGGGGCTTCGTAATTGCGCTATGCGCAATTTTTAAGACCTACACATTTCATAAGAATTTTACTTTACCGACGTTTACGGGCGCAGTAGGCTTACGGTAAGAGTAGGGCGACGGACGAACTAGGGTCACGTACGCAATAGATGTACGGGTTTGTACGGGGCTCAGTCGCAGCAAACGCTCCGACTGTTCTGACGGCTCGTTTATGCTCAAAATTCATAACTTGGTACTACCTTTCACGAAAAAAAAAAGTTTTTCAAAATCGGTTCGTTAGTTCCTGAGATATCGAAGATACGCCCTTTAGTCATGTTACCGACGAAATGTAATAGATTTGTATAACCAACTTCACAACTTCCCAAACACTGTTCATCGTTGTTTTTTTTTTGTACGAGAAAAATGGATTATACTTTTATTTATTCAAGTGACACGATTTGAAAACAAAACCTCTGCTCTTCTTACTTCTCATTGTGCGAACCGTTCAAAAATCAAATTCAAGTTTTTGCGCGAGAAATACAAAAACGTTTGTTAACATTTTAGTCAAACTTACCACTGATCCTGTAACATTAAAAACTTTGCTTTTTTAAAGTGCCAAAATTTGTTTGATACACTGTCCCGTTTCAGTACTCTATTTAGAGTATTTAGTATTTTAGTACTCATGCTTGTTAAGACGCAATTCCGAAATGATCACGACACGTTTAATATTTTGTTTATCTTTCTTTTTGCATTCGTACCGATACGACCGCTTTTCACACTTTTTGGTCAATCACAAAAAATGAAATATATTCTCACAGCGAAATCGACAGTGATCGCAGTAATGGCCAATTAACCAATGAATATAAACCACTTAGGTATGGTTATAATGTCTCTTCGGAGGAAATAACGATTTTAAAAACGGATTCTAACGCACCCATTTTCATATTATTTTGACAAAAATAATTAGTGCGTTTAAGATAAATCGACAGATTGAAGAATCGGCCATACCTGGTATGTACATTCATTGAAATTAAAGTTTTTCCATTAAAAAAATTCAAATCTGTAAATTTGCGCCAAATGTTCTGACACACTATTAAAATATGGATTGTGAACGGAGTCGTAGTTGCACCGGCTTATTTATTTTTTGTCTAATCGTCTGCCAGGATAAAAATCCAATGTCAATACTGACGGACATTGTGTAGTGAAGTAAAAATAGAGGAAAATGAACAAATTGAAAATTTAATATACCGATAAGTCACTCAACTCCAGGCGTTAGTGATTTTAATTTGTGGAGAAAGATATTTCATTAATCACTTTTGAAAAAAAATGTGCACAAACGACGTCTACGTCTAGCACTCGAAAATGCTGATCGATTTCGATTCAGTTGGTAAGTAAATCTAATTAATTATTTGTCTCGGCTAAAATTAGACGAAACGTTGTTGGTGGTTGAATGTAATTTTAATAAACGAAAACATTTTCCATTTTGTCATTAGCACTGCGCTGTCTACAGTAAGCAGACGGTTCACTATTGATTGGTAGACTCGAATACACGATTTCCTCAATTATGTGCTGTATTGATTGAGCGACAACTATAAGATGCCTGAACACTTAGAACTACAGCAGCTTGTGATAAATGATTCATCTAGTCGAAACTATCGCCGAATTCTACGAGGATGGACCTGTCCGTACATTGGCCTAATCTTCGCCACAATTTCTTCGCTGTTCTTCTCACTCTGTTCGGTGATTGTGAAGCATTGCGTGACCATCAATCCGGTTGAACTGGCATCATTTCGATTCATCGGCGTTATGTTACCAGCGATTCCCATTGCATTGTACACAAACGAACCATTCTATCCGAAGGGTCAACGGATCATTTTAACGCTTCGTTGCTTCATTGGATCGACGGGTTTGCTATTGAGCTTTTATGCATTCCGTCATATGCCACTGGCGGACGCTTCTGTTATAATATTTTCAACACCAGGTGGGTTATTCGATCAATATTCGACTGTCGATAGCAGACTCTAATCCCATTTTCCTCACAGTTTTCGTGGCAATATTTGCACGACTGTTCCTCAAGGAGCCGTGTGGTCTTTTCAACGTGATAACTGTAATCGTGACATTAATTGGCGTAGTACTTATAACTCGACCGTCGTTTTTATTTTCCGATGGCGTTGAAAGTTTGCTGGACGAAGATCTCATCGATTCAACATACAGTTCAAATATTTGGGGACCAGTGTCGGCATTATCAGCAACCTTATTCGGAGCGAATGCTTACGTGCTTTTACGAGCACTAAAAAGCGTCCATTTTGCAGTGATTATGAGCAACTTTGGTGCATTCGGTTTAGTCTACTCGATTATAATTGCCGTTTGGCTGGGCGGTCTGTGTTGGCCCATTTGTGGAACCGAAAGACTATTGGTGGTAGCGCTAGCTGTATTCAGTTTCTTCGGTCAAATCCTATTGACGTTAGCATTGAAACTGGAACAGGCCGGTCCGGTTTCAATATGTCGATCTTGTGATATTGTATTCGCATTCGTGTGGCAGGTGATATTTTTCAAAGAACGGCTGAACGGATATTCGATCATCGGTGCGGTCCTAGTGACGTTCTCGGTTATTTGGACTGGAGTTAGAAAGTGGTTGATTTCGCTGCCCAGAGAGTCAACGATCCGGAAGAGAATGAGATTCGTCATTTTGGAATGATGTGTATACGCGTGTATACGTGCGTGACCAAAGAAAGAGAGTGAAGGTTTTAAAATCTCGATCACCAAACCAATACCAAACCAATACTAGTCATTAATTTTAAACGCGTGTTGTAGGTGTGTTTTAGCTATATCTAACATGAAATGAAATTACTTAATAAATTTGGTATTAACAAATAGTACGACCGGTTGAGTTTGCCTTTGCAGCGTTCCTGTTCCCATTTTCCTATGAGAAGACCAAGCATTTTGAACAGACTCTGGTCTGTGAACTGAGTTACGCCTGAGATGATATTAAGTATTGATTTGTCGGTCTACGTATAACCTAAACATCACGTCTTATTCGTC
This sequence comes from Bradysia coprophila, assembly GCF_014529535.1. Taxonomy (NCBI): domain Eukaryota; kingdom Metazoa; phylum Arthropoda; class Insecta; order Diptera; family Sciaridae; genus Bradysia; species Bradysia coprophila. The sequence continues at coordinate 3,350,138 of NC_050735.1, read as the reverse complement.
TAGTTGATTTTATCAATCATTAAAAATGAGAGAGAAGTGGTGATTTACGGAACGGAATTAGAAAGGCACTACTGGCAGAAATTACATCGATAAGTGAAGAACCTAATCAAGTTAAAATTACTACTGTGCCAGTAGAGTCAGCGGCGGATATTTGTAAATATTATTGAATTTTGAAAGAATTTCTCTGGATCTCTATGATTTTAAGAGAATTTTCTCAACCGTTCCACCTGAGGATTTTATTTTTAGGATTTCCGTGGAGTTTTCTTAGTTTTCTGTTGATTTTTTTGATCAAACGGTTTTGTAGTTTCCAAAGGGTTTTTGGAAGAATTATTTTTGATTGACATAATAGAACATTCCACGTTTATCTGCCCCTCGACTAAGGTGGCCAATAGGTTTTTTCATCAATTGTATGAGCAAAGAGATTTTCTAAAATTTTGTCCATACACTGCCCGATGGGTTTTTTTGCAGCCATTCTGGTGCTTAGTGCTGGAGAAAATAAAATCACAATAAAAAAATCGAAATCCCGCTCATATCGAAGGACACAAAAAATCAATCTCTTCGCTGTACATCGTTGAATAAAGAATAGTGATAGGGATAGGCTTGGGCTATGATTCCATCAGGCAAATTAATAATGTCCAAACAATTGAACTATGAGCTGCAGATACAGTCGACGAAAGTAAAAGTTTGACATGAGTTTGCTTCAGCTGATTCACTCATACAAACAAAAGTGCTTGGACGTCTTTATGAAATGGTTACACGCACCATGTAGTGTTAAAACCGAAGGCATATGATCAGTTTTTGTTTGCTGAGTTCGTCTAAAAAGAGCTCAAAAAAATTCGTGTTTAAATTTCACTGCCGTTTACTGTAAGCGAGATTGTTTTTGTACTGCAATGTGAAGTATTTCCATACAACAGCGGTGTTCATAACATGTGCCAAAATGCTTGTTTGCAAACACGATGTGATCTCTCATAACGTGTGTGCAAAACTAAATGTGACAGGCATGACATCGAAATTAGACTGAAAAGGTGAAATTTTTGACCCTACACCAACGGGGACCAAGGTGCCGCCAAGCCCGCCAAGTGAATCAATCCGTCTATTGGCACTTTTAGTTGTTCGTCGGTGTAAGTTGAATGAATGGTAGGGATTCAATAATACTCACAACAAGAGTGAATGAGTTAATTATCACGCTAGGAAAAAAAGGGAAAGGTGTTTTTGTTGGTTCGTGACGAGGTCTGTTGGCTTTTCAACAATTTTCTTAAAATAAAATTTCTTTCGATTCCATGAAAATATTATTGTGGAGTTTAAATATTGCATTCGTGATGTTTATTTTACTTCTCCTAGGTTTTTTTTACATAATTTCTTACAGCTACTACATTTAATGGTGGAATAGGATTACATCACACAAAAGACATTTCTTGTTATTATCTTGGTTTAGATTTTTTTCTTTATTTTATGTTTGTAATTGAATCCTTAACTTTATTTTACTTTGAGATTCGTAATATTTTGTCGTCTCTACGTTTCCATTTTTTTTTTTTTATTATTTCGTATGTAATATCTTCGTATAAAAGTGTAATGTAAAAAAAATCAAAAGTTTGTATCACAAATTTCGTTTATTTCAATGTGAAAACACGGTTTCCTTTTTTAAAAAATATTTTCATTTTTATTTTCTGCTGTTTGATTGTTTTTTATTCCAAAATAGCGAATCAATCGCCAGAAAATGGTTAAATTTCTCTACTCTATTTCCTTTTCAATAGACAAAAGATTGGATCAAAGTTCAATAATGCTTTCCAGAGGCAGTCGAAATTTAGACAAAAGACTAAATAAAAGTTATATTATCTCCAGAAGCGGAGCCTCTAAGGAATCTGAATAGACCAACTTGATAGAAATTTAGAAGTTTGAACGTTAAAGTAGTTAACAAATATTGCGAACAAAAATTACAGTTAATATCAACCAAATTCGAGTCTAAGTTTGCTCAAACTGACTTACCAGATGATTCATTAATACAATCACACTGCTTTCGAGTCCTTATTCGGTTCTGCACCTACAATGCTCTTACGCATGACTATATGAGGCTGTTATTAACAGCCGTATAATGACGAAAGATTGGTGTGTAAAGCAGCTGATGAAAAGATAGTCACAAATTAGTTTGACATTAACTGTACCGAGAGTATTACAAATACTTTACAATTTTACTTTCTCTGTGACCTTACTTTATCTACCAAATATGTTGGAACAGTTGTTTTAAAAGTTGAAACTTTAAATTTTCGTGTAAAATTTGCCATCCGAGGTGAAGCAAAATTCAACCAATTTTTTTCCTGTGAAGGTGCCGGTGGTACTTAAACTAGAATGATTTTGTTTTTGATAAATGTCACCACACAAAGAATGGTTTATGTGGGATACTGTGAGAAATAGTAGATTACGCACCTCCGTCCTAAATGTTTATTAATGTGCCACAGGTGTACATTATCCAAATGGTCAAGACGAAAATTTTGGACAGAAGTGTAGGCAAATAAAGTGAAATTGCTTCAAAATCAATCGTTTAAAACAGCTAGGGCACTTTAAATTTTCGAGTGTAACAACAATTCACGTTCGATGGTAAAGCAAAGATTCCTTTTTATTTGCCTTCAATTCTTTGACTCGAGAAAAATCGGTATAAAAGTGGAGATTGGTTCGTGATGGTAATAATAATATTGAAAGTACAAAAAATGTTGCATTTTTACCACTTTAATAAATGTAGTTAGGTTGCTAGAGAGGGTTTTTAATTCTAATTTCAGGTGATAATTTTCATCTGTCCTTGAATGAAACTAATGTAGCTTTTGTGACCACTTAAGTTTAGTCGACATTCTGTCATACAGAGTGAGAAATATGGAAACGGATCATTTCCAACACAGTTTTTGTCATTCATTCCACATGCAATATTCATCACATTGCTAAATGTACGAATACATGACCGAGAACGAAATGTTAATTCACAAGGCCTAGGTTCAAAATCCATGCATTACCAGATACGAAAAACATGTGTTCTACGACGGTTATTTTTTAGCACTAGCAGGGTTCTCTAACGATTTGAGGCGTAGAGTTTATTTCACCTGTTACACATCATAGAAAATCCAAAATATTGTCTAAATATGAGGTATTCGAGCCCATTGAATTTCATTGAAAAACACTATTACGTTGAGCAGGTCTGACACGTAAAATTTTGTAAATTTTCGACCTATTAGACACGCTACATCAACAACCGAAAATTTTATTTTTCAACTACATCCGTCATTTGACTTCAATAGCTTCAATATGACACCGATTTGGATTTTCTATTACGAGTATAGAATAGGCCTAGCCTCGTTTAGTAAAGGGCTCAAAATTAAAAGTCACAGAACAGAAAGGCTCTAAGAATTTGGTCTAGATTTCACACCATTAGGTGTAACCTACTGATATACATGTGGGCTGTATAATAGGTTGATTTAAGGTATTGGTAAAAGTAAAATTGGATTGGTAGACCGGACCGGGCAAAAACAATCCCTCGAACGTAATTTCCTTTTTGTGGATATTGCATGCGGAACAAGTTGGATTATTATTAACATCGTAAATATTACGCCTGCATTTTCTCACACTGTATTCAATTTAAACAAATTTCAATTATAAAAATCGTTTATTTTTGTGGTTTGTATGTGCCGAAAGGTTTTTTTTTTATTTCCTACAAAACTAAAATTTTATTAAATTAAAAAAAAGTTTAAACAAAAAAAGAAAAATTCTTGGGAACCTTACAGGATTTTCTTGGTTAAGGAAAACAAAACAAAAAAATTAAATTAAAAGAATTCTCTGCTCAAAATCGTTTTTAACTTTACCATTGCTTCGAATTGATTATTATTTTTCTTCGAATTTTATAATAGTAAAACTTAAACATCCAAACTGAATGGAGGGTACAATAATATTCAAGTACATTTAAAGTTTACATTAAACTACACCATACAAACGGCTGTGAAAATCACTTCAATTAAACATATTTTCAACAAACAAAAGAAGAAAAAAATTCTTGACCGAAAAAAATGATATTTCCATTCACTATTTACTTGATAGCCACGAAATCAATAAAATCGCGTTTGATATTACATTGGTTAGAGTTGATGTTGTGTGTGGTTTGTGTGTTTGCGTTATTCATTATTGTGATTTTAAATCTTTTTTTATATCAAAAGAAAAACTTATTATTCCAAGTTTCGAAATTATTTTGGTTTTTCAATTCACGATTTTAATCCATCAACAAAAAAGAAAGTTGTACGAGAACATGGTTGTCGCTTCCATTTTTGTTTTATATTTAAATAGGTAAGTTAATTGTATAAGTTCATTAAATATAGAGTTTATTATCGTTTAGAAACAAAGAAGACAACTAACAGGTCAAAGTAGACTGCATCGGGACAGCCAACTATCCGCTTTTCTAGCTGGCTCAGTCGCTCGCAATTGATGACCGCCCTTCGGTGGATTATTCGCTTCCTAAACGAAACAGTGGTGTTTTAGAAGACAATATGGACACCAACCAGCAAAAATGAGTGATCAACTCTCTTACCATTCGTTTTTCCATTTTAGCTTTAATATCACTGGCAAGGGTAAAGAAGGCCTCCTCAACGTTAACACTAGCTTTTGCCGACGTTTCCATGAATTTAATTCCGTATTCAACAGCTAATTGCTCGCCTCGTTCTTTCGTTACCTGGAATAGTGGATCTCATTAGATGATGAATCATCATTAGACTGGAAACACGTCTGTAAAAACGTTTCATAGAAACTTGCTTTGGGGAAAACATATAATCGACTTTCTTAATGAACCTTAAATTATTCTCTTTTTATCTTTAAAGATGTTTCAAAAATTAAATGAAAGAAGTTACAAATATGGATTAGTGTGGACCGTTAAGCGCACCATTCTGGTCACCAGAATACGAATAGAATTTCATAGAACGTTGAGGTCCATTTATTAGTTAGAAATTTGAGGTTCATTGGAACTATTGATATAAACAGACTAAATTACGAAATTCATTTGGATCGCACACTGTGGAATTAAATTGAATTTGTGGGTTTGTTGAGACCAAAGACTAATCGCAAACCATCAATAACGAGAAGCCTAAGAATTTAGTAATTTCATAGAGTTAGAAAACGAAGTAGTCCATCTCTTTGCGTTAAGGGGACATCCATAAATCATGTCAGTGCTGAAGGGGGAGCAGAAGGCTCGGACTTAAGTCTGTGTAAGGAAAATCCAATTTTCTAAATAAGGAAATGTCGAACCTGACCCAGCCGACACAATGATAAACCCTTTCCCACAGATGGAGATGTGAAGGCACTTGATCAATCTAAGAAATTAGCACTTCAAGCAAGAGTACAAGAGTCGAAATAGAGTACTGAAACTGGACAGTGTATCAAACAAATTTTGGCATTGTAAAAAAATGTGGAACACTTTATCATACAAAATAGTATTCTATTTGGCAGCTGTCACTTTTGCTTGAAGTTCGATCCACGAACGCTTTACCACGTAAGTTTTAAGATTTACGGATGCAAGCAATACCGTCTCTAGCAACTTAACTACATTCATGAGGGTGGTAAAAATGCAATGTACCCGTTGCATATTACATGTAAAATTAGAAAATAGCCAACAGTGCCTGATTCTTCAAATAAAGAAATAAAGACACCAATGGTGCAAAGTGCAGTTTACTGTCAAACGTAATCCACAGAGCCATAACTACCTATTAGACTATTAGATTAATAGAGACCTATTAAAAGAATGAACAATTTTAATCCAACAATTGCAACCCAATACATGTGATTCGTTCCGCATTCGAATCGACTTTTCCATAGAGATCATTCATAAATTACGTAACCCTCTGTCACGATAATGGAATCTTCAATGACTCGATAAACACGCACTCTACGACAGGGCCTTTTCATAAATCATTGAGAGCCGGCTCTCAAGGATTTATATTTGATTATTGACGCTCTCATCTTTCAAATTAATCATGCTCGTCTTCATTTGAAACCTGATAGAGTCAAGAAATAATCGAGAGTCAGTTAAAACGCAAGGCTGAATCAGCAGTTGCCAAAACCGTTCGAAATGGTGGAAAAATTTGGTTTTTGGACGTTCGCAGTTTTTGGAAATTTTTGGCAATGTTTTGGAAATTTTGGAAAAATTTCCAAAAATAGGCCCTGCTCTACGACGTTAAAATTATGTTCTACTACCCCATTTAGAGGAGTATAGTCGGGGATAGAACATAGTTTCAACTTCGTAGAGTGCGTATTTATAGATATATTAAAAGTTTAATTGTGAAAAAGCGTTATGTAATTTATGAATGATCACATAATCTCCCTACGTAAGCATAACTATCACATGTTGCTGTTGCAGTTGCAGTCATGTTTTAAGGTATTTAGTTTGAGTAGGATTTATTTGGATTATAATGGTTGGATCTTATAATTTTGTACATTGTACTCATTTACCCCTAGTGTAAACTCTAATATTTCTTCCCGGTAGCTCAACACTCCCAGTGCTTTACAAAGAACAATTCCATTTTCTCTTAAAAATATTTCTTAAAAGTTGCGTTATGAGTTTCCATCATTAATTTGACTTGAAACACGAAAATATACTCAAGCAACGTCATAATCAATGTCGCCGCATTCAATTTACATCATCAGCACTCAGCACACAAACTATAATTGCCAACACACCCAAAAAAACAACAAATTTATTGATACAACTTGACTACGAACGGCTATATTTTAGCTATGCACATTTTACGATGTTTGTACAGAACCGAGCCGATTGGCTATTATTAAATTGCAAAAAAGAAAGTCGACGAAACTATGGGAAAGGAAAATCAAAATTTCGGTTTATCATACGCACCTGTCGCTTTTCATTCAATTCGCACTTATTTCCTAGCAACATCTTTTCCACATCAGCCGAGGCATTTTCTTCGATATTTCGAATCCAATTTTTAATATTTTCAAATGATTTTTCTTGTGTAATGTCATAGACGAGCATTATTCCCATTGCACCTCTGTAGTATGCAGTTGTACTGGAAAGATTAAAAAAAAAATTGTTCGAAATGACCTTTGTTGACAGTAAGCATTTTCTCCTTTCTATACTCACATTGTTCGGAATCGTTCTTGACCGGCTGTGTCCCTATAAAACAATTGTAAAATATAATAAATTTGCATGAGCACGTTGCATAGACAACATGTGAGGATTAGGGTGTTTCAAATTTTTGGAAATTTTCATCGATTTAAATAATTTGGTATTGACACGTATCTGTATGGGAGAGACAAATCAAATGATCCGTTGAAGCTGGGCGCTGGGACATTTAGATCTAAGTAAAGTAGAATAGACCGTGTGCGATTTTGAGAAAAAAGTTGCATATTTCAATAAGAAGATTTACCATGAAAACCTTCGAAAAAAAATATTTAATTTTTTTATAGAAATTATTGAAAAATGTTCTTGCCATCCCGATGCCATCCCACTTATTAGAATATTAGTAAGAATCCAATTAGAATGAATTAGAATGGTTCGGACATCCTTTTAATCTCATTCAAATTACAGCTTTTAAAGTGAGATATAAAATCCAGCAGACATTTTTCAGATATTCCGTTTACATTTTCGATTGCGTTGCGCGACTCGGAAACAATATTTTGTCAATTATGATGTTCTAGAGAATTGTTTAGGATTCGATAAAGAAACGAAATCGACATTCCTCCGAAGGATCTGAACCAATTTTTTTTAACGTGAGTAGGGCTAATTTTCAGCCGAACCTATTCCGAGAATTAAAATTCTCGCAATTCTTGCAGTTTCAGATAATTCTCGAACATTTCAAGGAATTTCACGAGTTTTCAAAAATTTCTCGAAATTCTCGAAAATTGGCATCGAAACTCCTCGGGAAATTTCACCGGCCAAGTGTTACCTCGGGAAAAACAATAACCAGCGAATCATAATTTGGGTCAAGTAATCAAGAGTACACTACTAATCATGAATCGTTCAAATAAACAATAACTTTTGGTATATTAAACTATGAATGGATTGAGCGAAATGATTTATATTTAATGGAATATCCACAGAAGTTAATAGACTGAAAGACTATTAAGAAAAATAAGGAAGATCAATATACCAAGATCGATTTTTGACAGTCGTTAAAGAGGTTCAATTGGAAGTATTTTTTTTTTAAATTAATTTAACAAAATACGTGATTTGCACATGACGCAGGCCATGATACTGAGAATTATTTCACTAAATTTAATTTAAAAAAAAAATTAACAAATTTGATGCAAAGTAGTGAAATATTTTTCAATATTAGGCCCTGACATGACGAATAGTAAGCAATACACTAGCAGAATCATTATGTTCAACAAAAGTGTCAACATTTGTTCCATTTACACGTTTTTTTACGCATTGACTGAGACTCACTATTGTCAAAAATTTGTAAAAATAAAATAAAATTGAAACACCCTAACCCATCACATCTCATAATATTATACGCATCGGACTCACCATATCTGAAGTTTAATTTTTTTTCCATCTAATTCGATTGTCCTTATCTTAAAGTCAATACCTAAAATAGAGGAAACGGAAGTATTAGAATGAAATCGAGAGCTTATTATGATCGAGACCGCAAGACACAGTCTATTATTGTTGTTTATTCATTTTGAAACGTAAGATAAGAGTGACACTTTTTTTTGCTTATAGAGAGCTACATTACTCTGCGACATACAATTACAGAACAAGAAAAAATAAACATTTTTTATAAAGCAAATGAGAAATCAAAGAGTCAAGGTTAAGTACATGTATATAATAAACCTCAGCCTTAACTTCGAATATTATATATGCACTTTACAGCTTGTGAGTTGAGTGAAATTGATTTTAAAAATATAAACAAAGAATTTACATTTCTCTATACGACCGAGAGATGTGTATAATTAGATTGATTTTTCTGTACAAAGTACGATGTTTGACGATTATATTTTACATGAACTGTTTTTGTGTCTTTGTGTAAAATATAAATTGTTAAATTTTAACCGTTACTTGAAGTAATTTACATTAAATTATGAAAAACGTCACAATAAATAAACTTAAACAAAAATAATCGATACAACCTTTGACTTGAGACTGATTCATTCAACCCCTCCCCGACTACAAATTTATAATGACACATTATTATAACGAAAAAAAAAGAGAGAAACAAAATCTATCAAACTTTTTTTTAAGAAGAAGGATACGTCATCGTCATCACATAAAAATTATCTTTTGTTTTAACCAGCACCACACAATCTGGATATAAAATGTCACAGTCACAATAATTTCAATCAAAATTCCGATTTTCGGCCACTTTTTTCTATTCACATTTTTGGTAAGCGCTGACTGGTTATGTAGCTCCATATAATATTATTCTTGTCTACACACTCAATTTACCTATTGTGGAAATGAAAGTTGTGTTGAAAGCATCTTCCGAAAATCGAAATAAAATGCAAGTCTTTCCAACGCCCGAATCGCCAATTAAGAGTAATTTGAACAGATAGTCGTAGGTTTTTGCCATTATTTGAGAATTTTTGGATTTAATAAATTTCTACTTCTTCTACTTCTGCAAATTTATTACACACAAACACACAAAATTGACTTTTCTTCGTGTTTCCTAGTCTGGCCAAATGGGAGTGACAGATCTGTGGTTTGTGTCATTCCCGAATCGTTGCTGACTTCATTAACCTTCATTGTGAATTTTTTTTTGTGAATTTGTTAACGATTTTTTTGATGTGGTTACGTTCAATTTAGCTTCGTACGGTACAGAGATCATTTTGATGGATTGGATTTTTTATTTTCTGGTTTTGGAGCTGATGCTCGGTCGTTGGAGGGAGTTTTTGGTGCTTGTGTGCGTTTTGTGTATGGTTTGAGGCGCTACGACAGTACTCAAGATCACGTTGAAGAATTGTTAGGTTGTGACATTATGACGTATCTGAAGCGTCAGCGCTGCTCGTTTATGCATGGCCTTGTTCTGTTTAGGGAACGGAAGTTTCTCTTCAACTGATGGAAGGTCTGCGCGTAGTCAGTATGCTATTCCGAGGCATGTTTCGGCCCAGTACAACAGGTCGTTCTTTGTTAGAACCGTCGCTGACTATAATGCGATTCCCGTCGGTGTGAAAATGCTTAACTCCCTGTTCTGACGCGCGTCTGGATCTTTTTCGTCCTCACTAAAGTCGTACTCGATCGGTTTGTACGGATTGGGCTTGCATGTCGGCTCTGTGATTGGGAAAATTCGTTTTTGGACTATTTAGTTTCGATTCATCGTATGTTACACGTTCTTGGACGTAGTGTCTGGTAGCACCTCGGAGTAAAGTTTTGTTCATTTATGTTATTATTTTCTTGTTTATTGCCGCATTGAAATAGTTTTGTGTCTTTAATGTTTCTCGTTTTAATTTATTTTTTCTTTCCGTTGTGTTGATAGAGAGAGTTTAACAGTGTGAATTTAATCGTAAGGATATTTGTACAAGGTTTTTCCTTTTTGTTCTGTGATAAAGAAAGTTGAATTGAATTGAATGAATTGACTGCACATCACGGCATTACTCACTTTTGAGGAGGAAAAAAATTCTGAAAAATGTTTACATACAAGCGCGGAATGTTCAAAACCGTCACATTTTCCGTTCATGTGCTTTACTTGAGTTTCTGATTTCTCCATACAAAAATACATGCAAAATTCACAAATAGCCAATAAACCACAAAACAGAAAATGTGTCGGTTTTCAAAGTTCCGCGAGTGTAAAGGGTTGTGCACAATGACTATTATGTCATTGGTTGTGCAGGCAAAAAATTTAAGAATTAAATATAACATTTAGTTACCGCATATTTAAGCTGCGTTCTTTCGTTCATGGGATATATTCAAGGTTCTGAAAGAACAGGTTAAGACAACTCTGAGTTGATCTCGATCTCGAAAAACAAGGGTGACACCAAAATCGATAAACGCACTCAGCACAAATTGTGTGTGAAATCAACTTGAATAAAATGTTTTTTAGGAAAATTCGGAATTTTGTTTTTGTTATGTTGCCTTTTTCATGTCAACTTCGTAGCCGCTGAACTCAATTTGTGTGTCACCGCCTTCGTGATCAACTCAGAGTTGTCTTAACCTGATTCTTTGAGAACCTTGCCTAAAGCGTGCATAAAAATGTTATCATTTTCTAATAGCTTTCAAATTAGAATCATTAGAATACGCTGGTGTGACGTTCGTTGAACTTTATTTATTTTTGAGCTTTATAAAATACGTCGTTTGATGAAGGAGATATGAATTTGAATATTTCGCAGTGTATCGATCGTACTTGACTTCTTTGTTTCGTTTTCACTTTCGTGGGACGTTACAATACGTGACACTTTGGCTCCTTCATACATTAGTGAATCTTCTTAGAAATCACTGTCTATCGCAGGTATAGTGTAAACATAATCATTACAGTCATCTTAAAGAATATTATTGATTCACAAAGAAATTTGTTGACAAGTTGGGGTTGTTAATCGGAAGAGCATCGGGAGAAACATATTCCACAGATACAAAGGATGCAATGCGACATGCATTCTTAAAACATTAGGAAGGAATAAATCAGTTGATTTTTACTTAATATAAAAAATAGTTAATATTAGTTGATGAAAAGATCGTTTTTACTGTCTGCGGTGCGCTTATATTAAATAAAAATTTTATGGAGCAAGGAATTTGATCTTACAATTCTAATTCGACAGTGTTCCACCGGTTTTATCAAAGCTGTAAACTTTGGTTAAAGTTTACAGCCTTGGGTTTTATGGGGTTTTTGATTTTTATATATACGTTGCATACAAAGTTGTTGTGGCATTGACACATTCAAGGTTGAAAATGTAGAGGTTTCCACAGATTATTGAGGTAATAAACCGATAAACGAAAAACGCCCTCGTCGAAGTCCTCGTAGTATATTGAGGTTGGACCTTGGACGACTGGCAACAATGGTTATTTATGAAACACGAATCGTGTGCGAGGCGAAGCCGAGGTTGACAAGACATCGTGTGCAATAAAATACCAGCATACGATTCGTGTTTCTTATAACGTTTTATGCAATTCAGTGAGCGAATTCCCCAAGACTACAAAACCACAAAAACAAAATTTTCACTAAAAAAACTGAAACTGAAATTGACATCTACTGAAAAACGTGTTACAACTGTTGCAAAAACAGTTGTTCTAACAGTATTCATAACAGTTGTTACTACATTTGATAAATATGTGATTTATTTTGGGTGCGATAAATTTTTTTTCGCACTCATTTAGCGTGCGCTCATTTTTTTTCGCACTGATTTTTGGATGAAATAAAACTGGTTCATATGATACTGCGTTAGTATCGAATTCGCTCACTGATTTGCTCAAAATTATTTTGTGCACTCTGCGAATAAAATATAAAAGTTCTTTGTCGCATTAGTACTGATCTCGACGGACAAAAAGTTGATTTTCTATCATCGGCTCGTATTTCCTTACTAGTATCGCAAATAGTGATAGACTGTTATGACGAGAGAAAGAAATATAAATCATACCACTTACGTTAACTTGCCTTGCAAGATGTGTTATGCAAAAATTCAATGACAAGTCTCCCAAGGCAAGTTAAAATAGTTAAAATAGTTAAAGTCATAAATTAGGAAGTTTTTCGCAGTGACAGTATCGCTAGGTACTCTTCTCTGCGTTTCAGCGCAGAAACATCAAAAATTTTAAGATAACTGTCCAATTGATTGGCATAACCCCCTAATATAAGACGTTAGTTATAATCAACCAGTCTTCTGGATCGCTCCAATCATAACAGTCTATTGTTTGAGGGGAAAGCACTCAAAGATGAATGCAGAAAAATTGAGTTGCACCAAAAAAAGAGTTGCAAAAGAGGTGGTGGTTTCTATTTCCATTTGTTCATTAGCTTCAGTTTTATTTAACGCACTTCAATAATAATAATAATAATAGCGTATAGTTATTGTTCAGCCGGGAGGACACATTGTTAGGTGACAGATTCGGCTACCATTTGCTGCTATAGCTAGTGAAGATACTTTTACATGGTATTGTAATGACCTAACACTAGGGACCACATGCTTAACGTGAATTCCGAACCACACCTTCTAAGTATTTTTACAATCTGAAGGATTTTTTGAATATTGCGCCTTCAAGAATGAGCACGACAGAGTAAAGTTAACCAGGCAGGAGCGCTTGTTTGACTAGGGACCTGAATAATCTATGGTAGCCCTTTATATTTTTTCAATTTATGCCAGTGTTCATTTGAGTTCATTTTCATACAGTGCATTAGGTCACTTTTTTGACGTTTCGAAAATGAACCGCTCCTGCCTGGTTTATTTTACTCTGCCGTGAGCATGAGTAGTGGCACATACTCAAGGTAAATATAGTGAGGAGCCTCACTATATTTACCTTGCACATACTAAAGCTGAAGCTTAAGTAAATTTGGCAGCTGTGGACTATGTTCACTTTTGCCTGAGATACGCTAGCTTATTTGGTCACAGTTCCTCATATAAGTTCCCAATTTTAAGACAGAACCCTGTCTATGTTTTATCAGCTGGTTTATTGTTAAATAAACTTAAAAAAAAAGAGAATGGAGAACCGTATAAGATAGCGAAAAAAGTGAATAATTAAATACAATTCTCGCAAATACCTCATGTCAACAATCAATTTCAAATAAAGTTTTGACGATCGATGGAGGGAATTAAATGTGAATAAAAACGGGGTCATAAAAACAAATATTTTAGCAACAAAAAAAAACTGGTTTAACTATAAATATTATCAACAGCTAAAATCCATGTGAAAATTAAATTTTTGGCAATTTGGTACATTTCCTATGTCCACATCATTAGCTCTGCGGCTAAAGTCTTCTGGAATATCGAAAACAATATGACCAAAATAAGCAATGAACTCTGGCTAATGTGATCCAACGAATAACATTCAAATATTTATAGTCATAGTCAATCTGTTCAAAACACTTGGATTAGAAGAAGAAGTTGCAGGCACCTTAATTACATAAGTGATGATATGGTTGTTGTCACTGATTGTGCGTGAAACCGGTCTGACTAAAAATACGAAAGACTAGTCCATGTGATTAAAATTAAATTGTCGTTAAAAATGTTTACATCCAGTCATTGCAGTTCAGTCAATGATTATATCATTCATTAGTTGATACGGCGTGACCGATCTGCGACTTAAACTCTAAACCGGATATATTTTCAAAGTTTATTCAGTACAATTAAAGGTTTCGACCCGACAGATATATTTGCTGTCTGGGGAATTCTTGCTGTCATTATTCAGAAGTGTGCCTGCCCTGTGACATCGAAAATTGTACTTTGAGAGTAGCGAAAATCTGAGTTCTGTTTGTGTACATTAAACGGAGTGACGTTGGCTGTTGATAAATATTCAAGTACCAGACAGTCTGTGCCGTACCGTCTGTGCAAACAGTTAAAGGCGTGAGGTGATTATACAGAGCTATAAAGCGTCCATAGCAACAAAAGCGTCAGAAGACTGAATACGTTGATCGAAAGTTGAGCTGAAATGATTTCAAAATTAAAATCTTACAACAACACTCAAGTGTATGTAAACGAATCATCTGCTAATGCGACTGGAACCACGATAGAACTAAAGCAATTAAAATTTGAATTCTCAAGAATTGCCATCATCTCCGTTCATGGCGATCCAGGTGATTAACCTTTATTTTGAATGAATTGTGATATCGCGAAAACATGAACCAACGCGAGGAAAACTGGGGTGTATTTAGATCGTTTGATAAGTTGTTACGAAAACCGTTTTTTTTTTAATAACTCGAGAAAGACAAGATTCTAAAGGTTGAAAAGTCGGCCACTGAACTGCCGGTCCTGTTCACCTTTTGTAATTATGTTGATCAAGAGTTATCACTAGACTGTTTTCAGTTTTCACGATCATGTGGCCATTTTTGAAATTCTCGAAAAATGTCCTGAAAATACGGTGTCGGGGAATCTCGCACACACGATCATAGTATGCGTCCTTTTACGACATGTAACGAAAAGTCATGACTGTGCGAGATTCACCACTTAGAGGTGAATCTCGCACACCATGAATTTGTGTGGTGTGCGAGATTACCCTACCCCTTGCCTTATGGTTCAAATTTTCGCGATATAGATTTTAAGCCCAATTGAATATAATTAATAATGTGAACGTTTTAATTTTCCGACAGCTATCGACTTTGGGAAAGAAGAAGCAGGTGGTCAGGTATGTTAAATGAAAAATTGTAAAATTAATCGATTGCTAATATCGGACTTTAACTGGTTCACAGAACGTCTATGTGAGAAACATTGGAGAGGAGCTAGCAAGGCTTGGCTGGGTGGTTGACATGTTTACCCGAAAAGTGAGCCCACATCAAGAAACCATCGTCCAACATTCGCCCAATTGTAGAACAATCAGGCTACAGGCTGGACCATTATGTTTTGTTCCTCGAGACACTCTATTCGAGCATGCGCTGGATTTCGTGCAAAACTTTTTAAATTTCGAATGTCAAAACAAAATCCTTTATCCAATCATTCATTCAAACTACTGGATCTCGGGATGGGTTGGTATGCAGTTGTGCCGCATTCAGGGTAGTAAGCAATTGCATACTTACCACTCGCTGGGCTGCATCAAATACATTACAATGGGCAATCTTCCGAAAGTTGCCGAAACTCGACTCCAGGTAGAAAAGGAACTTTTAGAGAAGACTAATTGTATAATTGCCACGTCACCCGAAGAAGCCTTGCACATGAGAACTTATGTGAGTGAAAAAGGAACCATCGAAATAATACCGTGCGGTACTGACATCCAGCATTTTGGAAGAACGAGCCGAAGTCGTGCTAGACAACAATTGAACTTCAATTCAAGCGATAAAATCGTATTATATGTCGGTCGTTTCGATTATCGCAAAGGCATCGAGACATTAATTCGTGCAGTCAATATCAGTAAGTTCAGAAATGATTCGTCATTGAAATTGGTTATCGCTGGAGGTTGGACAGAAGGTGGTGCAGATGGCAAAGAAAGAGAACGTCTTATACAAATCGTCAAAGAATGCAACCTGGAAGGGATCACAAACTTTGCGGGTCAATTGGGATCTTCAAATCTACATCTTTACTATGCAGCCGCTGATTGTTGTGTCGCACCATCTCATTACGAGCCCTTCGGACTGGTGCCAATCGAAGCCATGGCATCGTGTACACCTGTTGTTGCATCGAATGTCGGTGGTCTCAAATATACCATAGTTCATGGCACAACTGGTTATTTATGTCCGCCGAAAGGTGATGTCGAATTCGCACGCGCAATCGATACGATTTTAAGTTCTGATGAGTTGAGAGATACATTGGGAAAGAATGGAGCGGAAAGAGTTAGTATGATGTTTAAGTGGCAAAATGTTTGCGATAAGTTGTCTGTGCAATACAAAAAATATGCTGAGGAATTGCATGATTTGTGTTAAATAGTGCAGCTCTTTTATCCGAGGCTTTATACTTGGGGATGTCACGTAGATCGCCATTTTATTAGATACGCGGGAACACATAAAAAAGGATTCATCTACCTCCCCAAGTATCCAGCCTTGCTGTTATCGCTGATCCTCAGAGTCAATCATTTCTATTTTGTAATCACTTTTCTACCCGAACTGTTTTGTATTTTTTTTTAGTTTGTTTATTGTAAATTATATATTTTATCAGATGATTTAAAGTTGAAAATTTTAATTTTGTAATTCATATTTCAACCAAGGTTCACACAGAACACAGAGAAATATTGGGTGTCGGGGAATCTCGCACACGCGATCATAGTATGCGTCCTTTTACGACATGTAACGAGTGTCTTCGCTATCAACTCAGAGGTGTCTTAACTTGTTCTTTCAAACCTTGGTTTCAGGGGACTTTGAATTTCAACCGAAAGGTAGGTATAAAATGTATACTATACATTCCAATTAAACAAGTATGTCGCGCTGTTGTGATCCTTTTACAAACTGTCAGCTCCACCTTTTACATATGGACACTTTGTGCAAGTGCCCGTGGCGCCCGAGAAAATAAAAACGGGCACCCAAAGAAAAAAATGAAGTTTATGACACTTAAAATCAGAAGAATTTTGTTGTTCAAAGCGATAGTGACTCTTAAAAGGTAAAAGACCGCTGCCTTTTCACATAGCGTGAATCGTCAAGATTATTTTTTGCCTTATAGGTCTGTTCCAAGGTTATTTGAGCTGTCAAAGTGCCATAACCAAAAAGTTATTGTAGATAAATTGTTCACAAAAGCGTTGATGTTATGGCAATGTGGATGCTCGGGATGCTCTCGTTCGTTTTGGAAATGCTATTTGGAAACTAATGATGGAGTAGTTCATGAAAATGTCTGGGAAATGTTTGAATAATCGACAATCTGCAAAATTATTGAAAAAAAAACCGGCTCGAAGTTTAAAATGTGCGTCTGAAAATTTTGGTTTTATCTGATTTCTTGATGATTTATTAGTTGAAATTATCGGTTTTTTGTGCCGGGATACAAAGTAACGAACTTGGACTAATACTAATCAATAAATCCAGAGAAATGATAGGCACGGCTGGGATAAAACACGAACGGATTTTGTCTGAAAAATTTGAAGACGTTGCGATCAGAACGTTAATTATGTAGTCAAGCTATAAATGTCGTTAACGAAAACGAGATATATCGTTATTAAAACCAAACTCTCAAAATTTTACATACAACATACAACTGTAAAAAAAAGTTTGACAGTTCAACCGTTCCATTAAAAAAGAAGTCAGGCGTGTTCTATCTCAGCCATGAGGGGCCGCGCTTATCATTTCTCTGAATAAATCACATAAAACAAATATTTTCAGTCGAAAATTTAAAACTACGCGTCGCATTTTTCAATCATACCTTTTTGTGAACCAACTTCACTCCTATGACAGTTTATGAATATGTTCACCGAAGTGAAGTTATTTCACAAATTATTTCCAAATATAGCACAAAGAACAAACGTAGGAAATTCCTAGCAGTCACCTTTCACTATCTTCTCACTTCATGATTAAAGAAACACATCCCCTCTGTGAGCTATTCGCGGCTATTCGTTTTATATGTTGTTGGTCAAGATATCGTTCGAGCTAATAGAAAATGCCGATGGAGTAGTGAAATGGAGAGTTTCATTTTGAACGACTGTAGGCAAGTAATTTGAGTTTTCGGAGATCATCATCATATTGCCAATACAAAAGTTACGTTGTTGCACGAGCATAGATCACTAAAATGACCGCTGGCGTGACGATCGACGGTTCGGTTTTGTGTGAAACTAATGACAACCAACTTTGCTTCTAAGGGAATTCCCCGTATTTAGTTCATTTACATTCATTTTAAAGAAATGGACGCACTCACTTATTCATTACTATGTGAAATTGTGAAGTTGGTTGCAATTAGTTTGCACACTTTTCCCCACCATTCCTCACGTTTCCGTCATCAGTTTCACCAAACGAAGAGATCTATAGAACTCATATAAAATAGTCCATTGTCAATAATGTCGTTTGAAACGCCAAGGTTCTGAAAGAACAGGTTAAGACACTTATGAAGGCGGGTGAAACACAAATCTTGACAATTCAGACATGTATATTGTTTGAAAAGTCAACTTGAAAAGAACTTTTTTTTGTTAAGTTGAAATCGCCATATAAAATTTTCTAAACCTAGTTTGCAGGAAAATTTTGATCACACCGCCTTCGTGATCAACTCGAAAGTGTCCTAACCTGTTCTTTCAGAACCTTGAAATAAGCTGTCATTTTGACAAAGCTAACCGCAATGTCAAAAATTTTTTGTGAAGGTTTCATTTTTTAAGGTTAGCTTTGTGAAATCGACAGCTTATTTGACGTTTCAAACGATATTCCCAATGATCTATTTTATGTGAGAAGAAGAGACATTGATTTATTGAGACGTACATACCAACCTTAGGAACTTAATTTATATGAAAAATTTTAACTACTTGTCGAGGAGGCCACTTTTAAAAATTATGGTCTGGTGCTTGGTTCAGTGCTATGAAATGATTAATACCGCTCAGTTGGAGAAATTGGATCACGAAATTTTTCCAATGTTCTGGGTGTCTTAAACTCTTCCTTCAAACCCTTAATTTATCCAACGTCAAAAAGCCTCACACGCATGTGTTGTGCGTTTTTATTCACACCAAGAAATCATGACTCCAGTATTTACGAAAAAAAAAATCAAGGCCTCCTAATTTTATTTCTTATCTTCATGCTAGGATCAGAGATCAGAGCTGTGACAACGGTTCAGTTATAAAACTTTTGAAAGTGAAAGAACGCACCCGTGAAAACATTGAACGCACTCACTGCTACTGACAAAAAATGTTGAAGTTTCCATTTTGCTGGTCCATTGTGACTTTTTTTCGTGGTCGCATTTTGTGACTTAGTCTCGTTTAATCAAAGAATAACATTGCAAGAAAAAAAGTGTGAAGAAAATGAAATTTTAGTGGAAAAATCCATAGAAGTGTTTTGAAAATGATAAAATGATAAAAACCAAATGACTACAGTGTAAAAATGGGTGCTAAAGATTCAAAATTGTCGTGCATAAGTTATGAGGAGGCTATCAAGCGTGGTAAAGTGTTTTTTTTTACAAAAAAATTTATTGTACAATCTATACCAGTGTAGGTCTGCCAGTTTTTTTTTTCTTCTTCCAATATAAAAAAACACAAAAACGCAATAAAACAACTATATACAGCAGCTAAACTAGCATAATGAAAATGACTAGGAAAATTCAATGAAATGTTTCTTTTGTTGTCGCCTGATTTTGGACAAAATAGTACATTGAATGACAAGGGGCGAAAGTAAAAAAATTCAACCGTGTGCGAGAGTTGGAGCCCGCGCCGAAGGCAAGGGCTCTAATCGCACAGGTTGAATTTTTTTACTTTTGCCCCGAGTCGTTCATACTATTTTTTTTGATAACAACATTGAAAATTGATACGTATCGCAAACATCGCAACAAAATGTTGAAATAAAAAGGCATTTAGCCAGAAAATACGGGGGTCCAGGGGGCGGCAGCCCCCTGGTATATGAAAAATGTAATAATTTAGCCATCACAACAATAACACACACAAAAATTAAGATATAACTAACAAATCATTCAGTAACAAAAATTATCAACTTTGTATGCTAATTTCAATAAGAACACTGGCGCACAGTGTTTTACAATTTTGATCAAAGTATTCTGCATAATATGAGCGGATTTTGGTGACAACTCGACTCATTTCTCTCATTTTCTGTGACGTCAGTCACTTTCGCTGTTCGTTCAGTTGCGTTCGCTCTTCGTTAAGTACTTTCTCCCCGTGGGATGCATTTTTTTACTTTCGCCCCTCATATGCGGGGCGAAAGTATCATTTTTCAATGTTGGTATCAAAAAAAATAAATTATTTCGCATGAAAATTAACTTTGATTATAATTTTGTTGACTTAATTCACTCTGTTTCTGTTCGTATACACATTGTCATACATTACGGGAAGGTTGCATTGCAGTGGGGCGTGCAAAGAATTTTGTTATTTTTTTCCTTCAAAATTATAATTTTTCTTCACCAGTCATGCTGAAAATGTTTTTTTTTTCTATGCAGTTAATCCGTCTGTTTACAATCGTCAATTGCCTTAAATTCAATTGTTCGTAATCATAATTCGGTGTTAACAGAACCATTTTTGTTATAATTATGCATGGACAAAAAACCTTCAAACCAAGTTACTTATATTTATACACATTAGCCGAGCGAAATGTACGAAAGTTTTTCGAGACAATTTATGGAAATTCTTATCTACAAAGAATGAGATAATTTCTGTATAACAAAATCGCGATGTGTTTTTTGTTCGTTTATAATTGCCTGTTACATGCTGAAAGTTTAGCAGAGGTCTTATCAGTTGAAAAGGGAAATTTGTTTAATGTAAATAAACAAATTCTATGCAAAAAATGGGAAAACATAAAATGAAGATTAGTTGGTTTTCCACATTCAGACTGCTGATCTTGAGCTTAACAGTGTCACTGTCAATGTAATGATTTATTATTTGAGTCTGAGAAATTGTTGGGTCACTAAAGAACATTGTCAGTGATTGACAGTGATGCACCTGTTGATTTTGTGAACTAAATATGTTCATCACAAATTACGAATGCTCAGTGATTTTAGACTAACCCTAATCGTACGATTTTTCTATCCAAAAAAAGATATTTGGTGTGAACCATACGAAATCCATAACACTACCCTTCTCCAAATGCTGTATGTAATTTGTGTGTCACAATTCGCTTGTTCCCTTTAAGATTTTAAGAGATTTTCGTAGCAGTTTTGAGCTAAGAGTAATTATACCTAGATAGGAAATTGGTATAATTACTCTAAGGTTTTGAGAACTTTTTTCACGAAATAGTCTCGCTCTTGAACGCTTTACAATTGACCCAAAATGTACGTGAGTAAGGAGTTGTTTTGCAGTGGCTCTGTACGTTTACATCTAGTAGAATATAATACCACTCACACACGCACTTGCGAGTGAGCACACCGGAATATGATCAAATTATTATTAAATATTATCATACGAATACTACTACAAAGATCAGCTGGTGATTAATCAGCTGTTGTAGAATTTTGCACATTAAGATTGTTGACCAATTGTACGTAGTGTCGAGCATCGCGTGAAATAATCAGTTGGTATATCTTATGAGAGCTAAACTCAACAGTATGTAATGTGCTTTAAGTAAGATTCTTAGAATAATGTTTCCCAAGTCTGGTTGAATCGGTCGCTTCCATTGTACTCGAACAGAGTTCAATGGGATACCCTTGTAAATTCGATTAGTTTTTCAGAACTTTGACATCATGCGAATGAATTTCCGTCAGACGAAGGGGCATATTTTACAAGAATCTACCACGTTTATCTGTTGATGTCATTCAATATGGACTAGACATGATTAATTTGTATGATTAATTTTTATAAAAAACAACAATATTTACGCAAAAAGTCACGTGTGTTTCTGGTATTAGAAGCGCTACATCTCTTGCAATTATTACGGGTGGATTTTGACAGCAATGCAAATGACACCTAACGCAAAATTCCACCTGATTTGTTATTTATTCGATGACAAAGAACATAAGTCATTTCAGATGGAATTTTGCAACAGGTGTCTTTTGCATTGTTTTGTGTCCAGCAAATGCAATTGTTGATTCAATTCAAAAAAAAATGTTAGCGTGTACCACTTAAGGTAACTCCTATTACGAGCCTATCAGACAACTGATAACGTTTCAACTGTTATTTCGCTTCAAGTTGTTTCGGTTACAAATTCAATGAAAAGAATTCGTTGATAAAATCGATAATACCAAAAGAAATTGATGGAACAATAATATTCTCGCAAATTCTCTTCACAAAAACAAACAACAAATCTCAGTTCGCGCTTTTTCTGTTTGGTTTGACAAACAAGAATGACTTGTTGATACACCGAAACAAACGTGTCCTAATGAAACGAGAACATTGTTAATATATGGATGGTGAAGTAAATAACGAAAAAGAAAAAAAATTATTTTCGGTATAACTAACAAGACGGCATTCTTTCATTAACAAATATGTAAATTTCGTTGGTGATTTTGTCAAACAACAAGTATGTATGACGAAATATGAGAACAGTCTCATCGTTTCCATATATAGATACTATTCTGCATGTGTATGGTGTATCTCTAATGATATATCTGTGCTACGTAGGTCGCAAAGAAGAGATAGTGAACAGAATCACCGAGCATTTGTCGCATTCGAATCTACAATCTATAAGATTCGGGCAATGTTAGATAAAACAAAAGAAAATGATTAATGTTATCACCAAATGAGTGTTACATTTAATTATTATCTATTTCTGGAATGAATGTCTTCATACTGGTTTCATTTGTGGAAATATGGTGAACATTGAGCAATTTGGAAATTTATTGTCGTTATCCATCTAGTTTGATATCACACCACTATCATAATGCTACGTGTGTTCTGTTGTGGTATATGAAAGTGAAATTATTTCTCGGAAACAGTACAATAAAAAACCGACAATAATTGTATTAGCAAACTACAGTAACGAACGATTTCTCATCTTTTAAATATATTTGATTTGCGCCATATACGCTTTTTTTTGTAGCACTAACCATCTGCGCTACCGTTGAATTTTTCATTCATATAAAATCTGGTTTCGTATATAAGATTGTTACGTATGCATGCGGCAATAAGTGAAGGGAAAAAGATTGAACCTGTGCAACCTGTGTCTTGCATAGGCATCTTATATGCATATTGCATCGACTAATCGAAAACCATTGTTCCAAACCAAAATGCTGTTCAATTGAAATCAATTTTCTGTTTTGTTTGAAATTTCCCTACGCTAAACACACAACGGAGAACTTTTCCTTACACATCCATTTACCTCAATTGAACAGCTAAGAACAAATTTGTTAAATTTCATTTAAATTTGAATAGACATCGTGCTATATGTATATGTACATATATGTGCTTCGACTGAAACTCATTTAATTAACTTTGATTATACCATTTATAAGTACTTCCTTCTGTAACGTTGTATGTGGAGACATACATAAATATGCTTTGGGTATATATTATCAACTCGATAATATCACAAAGTCAACACACATTTGCATGCATGAGACGAGAGAGAGATGTGCGATCTGTAATTTTGGTTAATTTTCTTCTATAATACGCGACGGAAAGTAAATTACGGAATGTTTCGCAATTAAAATTCACTTGAATCGTACGTTGTAATTGTACAATGGTATGTTAATCGATGTCAACGTACATTAAATTATATGACAACTTGGAGAGGAATTTGGTAGCAATTTGGTTAGGAAAATGAATAAATTTTAATCTTGACATTAAATTACACGATCGACAAATTATTCAAAACGAAATGAGACACTTTGATGTTCCTGTCCCTGTCGAAATTTATTCTGATCAGAAGTTTCAAGCTAGGATGAAATAGGCGAGTTTTTTGTCCAGCATATCGGCAAGACAAGTGTCCCACGGTGGTAAAACAGTTACCAGACCAAATTGAGTTTGTTTCCGACCCAATGAACTTACGTGAAACGAACCGAAAATATTCTTCATGTAATGGATCATTTTCGCAGGAGGTAAACTACTAAGTAATGGTCAACTTTCGTATGGGGTTGGCAATAAAAACTATTTTCGTTGGCAGAACTAGTCAAAAATTCAGTTTGGCTTGGCCGACACGTTAGATCTTTCGGTAATTTAATCTTTCATTCGACTCTAATACCTTCTCTTTTCCACAAATTTTTAGTCATTACATTCGATTCCCAAGAGTGTCAACCTAACTTTCATCTGTTTCTTGAAATCCGTTTCCGTGTAGTACGAGAGAGATTCTATTCAGAGACTAAATTTAGGGACGATGACTTTTACAAACATTAGCTACCAGACACACCCAAACTTGGCAAACAGCTAATTTCCCTATTAAATAGGAATAGTTTAGCAACTTATGTATACAAACTGACCAGTTAACTGTGGTACAGTGTAGAAGAAAATTCAAATCAAATAACTACCAACATCAAAGCCGCATCATAAACATTATTGTATGTGATTCGTGACAATGCCAATTTAGGTTAATTGTGTTGTGTATCAAAATGAGAAGTTATTAGTGCTCATGACAGTGCTGCAAATTGATAAATTAAGAATGGTTATAACTATTAAACGTTTCTCTGTCTCTCTCTTTCTGGCACACTCTACATGTTCTTTATTGTCGACCTATAGAAGATTAAAAAAGGCAAAACAATGACATTGAATGATTTGGTGCTTCTTGTTGTTAATTGTTTTCCATTTTGTAAATTGCTTACAGTAACACAAAGTGAATTACGACGCATTAAGGAAGCGTTCAAAAAATCGTCCGGCTCGAATGGATCGTCGTTGAGCAAAGTCGCCTTCCTGCAGGATGTTCTATCCGAAGGGATTCCGCCGGTGTTGGCTGATTGGCTGTATGTAGCCTGTGGCGGTACACAAAAGGGCATTGCATTCAAAGAACTGTTATGTGGCTTAGTACTACTGACCAGGGGAACACCGGATGAAAAAATCAAGTAAGTGAAACTGGGTGATGAATATACAATGCAAATTTAAATTTTGTTTAAATCATTTTGTTCGGATTGTGTGTGACCATGAATACATTAGAAATGATGAAAAATTTTGATATTTCCAATTCGACTTGGAATTTATATAGATTCAAAGTCAAGGCGTGTATGTATAGTATTCCAAATACATTGACGAAATAAAATGCGCTTATTACGGCCATACATTTATGATAATATGATGTGTAACAGTGCGGATTTGAGTGCAATAAATTTCAATTATTTGCTGTATAAGCATAATGAGACAGTAGTCTGACATTGTTATATAAATTGTATGATGCACACATGGAATCGTTCCGTCCATTTGAATGTGTTGCGGATTAATGAAAATGGAGAAAAGAAGAGGAACAGAAAATTGTGTGCGATAATAATTCTATGGTGCTGGCTATTTTGTTTACAGTCACTTTGATGTAATAAGTTATTTATATTTTATTATTGTTTTATGTATATATCGCTGTACGTATGTGGTTTCGCGATGATTACGTATATAATATACACAATTTTCTATTGGAATTCTTCATGTCTTGCAACAATAGTTCGGTTATTTTTATGGCTTTACGTTTTTATTGCTTTCGTATGATGATTTTACTTGCGTTGAAAGTAATGTGATTTTTTATTTAAACCTAATCTGATCGATTCGAACGATAACAACTTGACCGATGATTATTTTTTTTTTATTCAACATTCACGTACAATGCTTATTCATTTCTTTGTTTTTATTACTTCATTTTGGTAGCAGGGGCGTCGAATACAGTGGGTCTTTTTTAGTTCTGAACACACGGTGCGGCTGAACACAAGGCTGAACAGCTTAATGTTGAAAGATGAAAAGCCATCACTACTTTTGCATAAAATCTCCACAAGTAGTTTTGCAGACCTCCCACTTCTCCTTTCCATATTCTCCTTATTTTTGATGAACCCTCCTCAATCCTCCTAATTTTTAGTAAATTCTCCTATGTTCCTACTTTTTCGACAAAAAAACCAATGAACATGGGAAAATTACCTCATTATCGACACAAACTTATGCACATTTATTGGCTGGAACTAGATTAGTGAATACAACCGTTTTAAACGAAAAATATTCGCTCGCTTCGCTCACATCGGGACCTATTTTTGGATTTCCAAAAACTGCGTACGTTCAAAAACCGTGTATTTTTCCATCATTTCGAACTGTTTTGCCAACTCCTGAATTCAGCCTTGCGTTTTAGCTGACTCTCAATTATTTTGTTTGATTCTTGACACTATCAGCTTTCAAATGAAGTCGAGCATGATTAATTAATAAGATGAGAGCGTCAATAATCAAACAAAATCATTGAGAGCCGGCTAAAACACAAGGCTGAGCTCAGGAGTTGCCAAAACAGTTCGAAATGATGGAAAAATTCGGTTTTTGGATGTTCGCAGTTTTTGGAAATTTTTGGCAATTTTTTGGAATTTTTTAACAGTGAAAAATAGCACTTTTTCACCGTCGGTAGATAAAATAGCGTATTCACCTCTGTCCAAATGTTTATTTAGTCACTTGGGGTTATAACATTCGCCTTCGGCTCATGCAATAACTCCCCAAGTGTCCAAATAAACATGTAGACAGAGGTGAATAATCTACAGTCGAGGAAATTTAGATTTCGGGTTTTCGAAAGGTATTAATCTTATTTAACCCACACTTTATCCCACAACAATGGAATCCACAAATTTAAATTTAGTTAACACAACGGTCACAATGACGGCGCTGCAGTCACGATTTCAAAATGTGATATAGGGTGGCTAATTAAATTTTGGTTTTGGTTACATTTTCTCTTGGTTTTTAATTATTACATCAGGCTTCTAAATTAAGAGTAAATTTATGCAATATAAACCGTTTGAGTTTGAAAAAAGATGTTTTGTATCAGTGAACGATATAGGAAAGCGTTCAGTGCGTCTCAACATACAAAAGAACGTAAAATATAATTGTACATTTAGCCACCCTATGTCCGTCATCGCTTCTATTGTCTTCAAAAACATATTGTGTGCTTGTCATGATATGTATCAGACGTTTGTTTATTTATGTGTCTCATCTAAAATGCTGGCCAGCAAAATTTTGATCATTAAATTCAACGGCCAAATTGATCTAAATGTTAAAATAATTGTGAATAATAGTGAAGTTAATGTGGTTTTGTTTTCTCTTCATAAAGGAATTTGCATCAGTTCGATGTAAAGTGCGGAGCACCATTAGAAAAAAAACTTGTCGCTGAAGAATGATCAAAAAGTTGCTGGACGCAATAGCTTCAACTAATGCTTTGCAGGATATAGAATCAAAATTAGAGAAACACCAAGAGCCGTCCATTTGAAATCTTCATCATCATCATTTCAACTAAAGGTTTTTTTGAAGTTCGCTCGCAGATTCGGATCGGAACATCTCATTCGTTTTCGCTAAAGCTCGTAGCCGTCATTAATCATGATTCCCATGAAGAATCGCCAAAAATAAAAAAATTGGCAAGGGATGAAGAAACGCCGGCAAAAACAAAGAATGATAAATTTGTCTTTGTTGCGTTTCTTCACACTTTGGCGATTCTTCGTGGTGATTAAACAAATCCTTTGAAATTTATCCTTTTGCGAAATTTATCTAAAAGGCGTTATTTGTTCGAAGCTAGTGAATCTATCCTTTTATAAAAGTTACGGAATGCTGCCTGGTTCGATCCTAAGGAAACTCTTATTTTACGTCAGGTAACGGCATCTTGTTCGATCCTAAGGAATTCATACTTTAACGAAAGAAATAAAAATAATAAATAAATAAATCTCTTCTTCTCTTCACACTCTATCGATTTTTCTTGGCAATTCATCATTATGGTTGATTTGTTAAATCAACAAGAAAAATCGCCATAATGTGAAGAAAAACCAAGAAATATCGCCAAAGAGTAAAGAAACTCCAAGGATCATAGAGAATTGAAAATTTGTCTTTATGGCGTTTCTTCACACTTCTGAGACTTTTCTTGATGATTGAACAAATCAACTAAATATGATGAATTGTCAAGAAAAATCGCCAAAGTGTGAAGAAACTCCAAAATATGACAAATCGCCAAATAATACAATATTGTCGATTTGACTATAACTTTTATTTAGAAAAAGATTGTACGGGACAGTATGTACTGCATATCATAAATTTCCTCTCTCTTGTGTTTATCTGTGTTCTACGAAGCCAAAATATAATTTCGGACTACAAGTAAACCGTCTCGACTGCCCAGTAGTTATTTTCCTAAGTTCCTAATGAGTGCAAAAAGGCTATTTCAACATTAGTTAGGAAAGCATAATTTTTATGTGAATGTTTCTGAGGTTTTCCATCTTAATATTTTCATGAAGTTACAAATAATCCACAGAAAATTTTATTACCCTAGAACGAGGTCGGAAATACATCAAATAAATCAAATAGAAAACAGACTTGGAAATTGTTATTTTGTCTAAAAGTTGATATTAAAATTCTTTCGAAATCGTAAATCGCATAATTGCAAGAGCAGGCATCTCAGGATTATAAATCAGTAACTTTGAAGTTCGTCATATATTCATATTCTTATCTTATTCCTGACCAGATTCTGTTTTCATGATTGAGCTCAATCATGAGCTTCACTTATACAAAGAGTTGAATTTATTTCCTATGCCAAATTGTAATTTGGCGAAAAAGAATGTTCCGAATCTGCGTTTCGTTAAAAAAAAAGCCTTTAGTTGAAATGATGATGATGAAGATTTCAAATGGACGGCTCTTGGTGTTTCTCTAATTTCGATTCTATATCCTGCAAAGCATTAGTTGAAGCTATTGCGTCCAGCAACTTTTTGATCATTCTTCAGCGACAAGTTTTTTTTCCAATGGTGCTCCGCACTTTACATCGAACTGATGCAAATTCCTTTATGAAGAGAAAACAAAACCACATTAACTTCACTATTATTCACAATTATTTTAACATTTAGATCAATTTGGCCGTTGAATTTAATGATCAAAATTTTGCTGGCCAGCATTTTAGATGAGACACATAAATAAACAAACGTCTGATACATATCATGACAAGCACACAATATGTTTTTGAAGACTATAGAAGCGATGACGGACGTAGGGTGGCTAAATGTACAATTATATTCTACGTTCTTTTGTATGTTGAGACGTACTGAACGCTTTCCTATATCGTTCACTGATACAAAACATCTTTTTTCAAACTCAAACGGTTTATATTGCATAAAGGTACTCTTAATTTAGAAGCCTGATGTAATAATTAAAAACCAAGAGAAAATGTAACCAAAACCAAAATTTAGTTTATCCACCCTATATCACATTTTGAAATCGTGACTGCAGCGCCGTCATTGCGACCGCTGAGTTAACTAAATTTAAATTTGTGGATTCCATTGTTGTGGGATAAAGTGTGGGTTAAATAAGATTAATACCTTTGGAAAACCCGAAAACTAAATTTCTTCGACTGTACTATTACTTGGCGCCTTTTGAAGAAAGTTGATTTTAGTGGTTGTACTGTACATACCTATGGTGTAGAATTTTACATTTTTATTTTTATTTTTAAGGCTTGAGGGTATGTTCCATCTAGAATTGATTAAAGGTGGGATTTCCCGTGATAGCACATGAAAATTGAGTTTTCGGTATTGGCTGTCATTTTCGGGTATTTTCTTCTGGACATGTAAATAGGAAGATACTAAATTGGATTGATAATTACTACTAGAGACTGTAACAATACAGGAAGCTCAAAATAGTTAGCAATTTTTATGCGACTTCTTCTTTTTCCTAGATCCACATCAATACATGTTAATGTAATTCGGATTTACTGCGTACACAAGCACGCTTAGAGCGAGATAACTAGAGCTGCATGCACAATATGCAAGTGTGCAACGTATTGAGAGAAGTGGACAATTATTGAGAGAAGTGGACTTGTTGGAATTAAAGAGACACAATCAAACATATGAATTTCTTGCTAAGTATTTTGAGATTTCTGTAATTTGGTGTACTTTGCAGTTACAAAATTTTACGACTTCACCAGAAAGATATCGAAAAGTGATAGTCGGCAACACTTTCCAAAAATTGTTACACTTTGGAAGCTATGGGTCATAAATGAATTGCTGTTAAACGAATATAAGGTTGATGTAAAATATTCTTCGGTTGCAGACCGAGTCGACAAAATTGCCATGAAAATCCCATCAACGATAAATCGCACTCGAAATTTTCTACATAATAGGGTTGCAAAATAGGTACAATACCACTAAAATCAACTTTCTTCGAAAAGCGCTAAGTAAAATATTTTAAATTCATGTCAAAACTTCTCGTGGATATCCCCTCTAGTGATTTCATGCAAAAGTAGAGATGGCTTATCTCCTTTCAAAATAAAGTTGGTCAGCCGCACCGTGGACATATTTGAGATTTTTTTAGAGTTTTGAAAGTCATTGATATTCCCAGTCAATTAAATGTTTCTAGGTTTGGCGCAAAATTTGAAAATGCCCCAGCGAATTTAAATTTTACGCCAAAACATCATCATTCCAATATTGTGACCTCGGTATAAATCTTTCGATCTACCGAATTCGACCTACTTACCGCATCTAATCTAATCATGTAAGCAGCTCTTCTGAAGTTTATACACGTTCACATACTTGGTACCTCTGCACCTCTTTAATACCTTTAATATCAAAACAATATACATTCTAAAGCTGGTGGCAGTTAATGCGCCTCGACTTATTCCTCTTTTAAGAAACAGAAAAGACAATAAAAAATTGATGGCAGGAATACAATTTTTAACTGTTGCATGTCCCATAAATTTGTTGATATTTGTACCGCTTCAAAACTGTCTACAAACTTTCTGAGGCAATTGTTCTCTCCCCCGGTGTTCATTTAAATCGTTCAAGATGGTTAAATTTGCAATAAATTCATTTCGTAGCTCAGGGAAATGAATACAGTAAATAAAGAAGCTTCCTTCTTTCACTTGACGAATTAATATATTAACGAATGTACGTTCACTTTATTTGTAACACTGTTAAAAAATTGGATTATATACTAAATGAAAAGAAGCTTCCCGTACACCGGGGAAATACGTTTTGTTTTACGATAAATTGCTGACTCTGGCTTGATTCAATTCACATGTTCATTGCTTTCATTTTTCCATGCGAGTTCTGTACCAAAGCCATTTCTTGTCGCGACTCGATTCGAAACAATCCTAAGCATACTAAAATAGCTCGGCTGCAATATCTACTGAAAATTGATTTGAAAACGACAAGTTTCAAACGATATTTTGAAATTTTCTTTAATTTTTAATTTTTATAACATCACAATTGTTGTAATTGAAAGGTGTACTCGTATTGTTCCACAAGTGTTAGTAGTAACAGACTCTGACTCATTAACATTTTACACCACTCCATAGCCTTCTAGTACGAACGGTGCTTAACTATGATTGCAAAAAAGTAACACATTTTCTGTATTTTCAACATAATCAACATTAATAAATAATATTTTCAATTATCCGCGTGGTCCTAATTTTCTTAAGTCCCATCACCCCTCTAATTTATCAAAAATGTTATTACTGAAAGCTTTTTAAGATGTTGAACATGCTGTAGGCAGAATTCAAAATCTGAAACAAAGCTCAGATTCAATGTCATTCCAGAACCATTCGAATGCAAACACCATATCATACCCTTGTAAATGTCTCCAACGTTAATGGATACAATTTGCCAATCACAATCTCCTGTGGTTGCTTCAAATATTCACCAAAAATGATGACGCACTTTTTGGTCGATTGGGGCTGGTTGTACCAGTCCGACTCAAATAAGCTGTAGGAGAGACGATTACTTGACAGCATTATCTCATTCCCAAAGTACGTGATCATAAACAGTTCGGCAATGAAGTATAAAAATGCTATAACATGTACACAACGTTCCAATAAATTATCACCAACATCCTACAACGATACAAGCGAAAATATACAACCGCCATTACGTCAGTTCGATTCATACAAATGCCAGGCAATAAATTGATCCACAAATGCAGAGGCCGCTGGTGCCAAACTGTACGAAAAATAGATCAGAGAAAAAGGATTCCAATTCGCTTGCCAACAAACAAAAATTATAGACTGGGCTCTGTCGATAACAACACACTCACTCCCTAATGTGTCGATGAGCATCGATTGACTCTTTTAAATCTTTAAAAAAGTTGTTTTGCATTTGCATTTTCGTCATCTTTTCTTCAGTATTTTTGTTAATGCTTCCCAAATTCTTCAACTCACTTCCTAGCAATTGATACCTCAGAGAACATATCAAGAGTAAATACCAAATTATTGTGGTGAAAAAGTCTATGACTACAGTTAAAGCCATTTCAGTAAAGAGAAAAGTGGTTGCAAGCCAGAACGCAATCTCTTTGCTTCTCCAATCCAATGGAAATGCAATTTCCAAAAATAAAGTTCTCTCACGTCCAAGAAACGATAAAACGGTTCCTGCAGAACCAGCAACAGTTACAGTAATTACAAACACCAATACAAACTTCATAAATCCTCAAAGATTGTCGTTAAATCGATTGTAGTCGACATCACTTCGAATCGAGAAGGCACAAACTCGATTCAACAAATCAAGAATTTGATTCTGTTTCCAAATTAAGAGCCAAAATTTTATTGCTGCAACTGAAACTGCGATTGATGTTTCTGTTAAGAATATAGTTGTATCCCTATTTTCATTAGAAATTGCTCCAATCGTCAATGATAGGACAAAGAGTGGATAATAAAAGGAATAAAATAACTTAATTCGGAATTCCTTGACCGTAGGTTTATCTCCACGATGCCAAACGCCAATGAGATAAAAGAACGAAATCATTCGTGCGATAACGTTATGAATTTGAATAGAATGCATCCTTCGGCCTAGTAATCTTGAACGTTTCAGAAATTAAAGAATACTAAACTGACGTGTTGAAAACTCCGCATTCGAATGCTAAGCTGACGTGGCTCAAATTTCATGCACAAACACAATGTCCTTCTGTTCTTTGATGTAAAAATAAAATTACAAGTTTCTTGTGTCAACTGTCAGACCGTGTACTGGAAAGGTTTTTGCCGTCATTTTTTTCAATATTTCCTTGTGGTAAAATTATGTCTTTGATATGCAGAACGTCTTCACTTCCTTTGAAAATGATCCATTTCTTTATGATTTTAAATCATTTAGTATTTTCTTTATTCGTTGACTATTAGCTCTTTTCATTTAATGTAAATTGGTTTAGAATTAAGGAAATTCGATTCCTTGAAGGGAATAGAACCGAAAATGTCGAGTACGACATATAGTTTTAAGTTTTAGTCTCTGCTCTTTTTGCTACTTCGAGTAGAGTTCCTCTCGTCATAATAAAAATTACCTACATCAGTTGTAGCGACTCAAGCATTGAATTCGACCTTTTTTTATAATCGGACCGAACACTTCACCTGGTTGCAAAAGTATAAAAGAGATGTGAATATCGTCTTAAGAGTGACAAATAAAAAAAATGAAATTTTCAGACTTTTCAGATTTATCTTTTATTGGTATGGATTCTCAAATGCTAATGATAAGCCTAAAAAACAGTAACAATCAATTATGCACATCTACATGTAAGTGCACACTTTTTAATATCCCAAAAAACTCTTGTCGATGTTACAATCATCTGAGGTCTTAGTGCTGTGCTACAGTTAAATTACACAGTTTATAAATTCTAAATGGTGCCAATAATATTTGTTTCTTCTATATGATACTAGTAGCACTTTGACTATGTCATCAGCAAAACACAATTTTATTTATATTTTATTTTATACTTGTTCACCTTTCTCAGCCAATTCCAAGTACTTAACGAAAGTTTCATTGCTGAAATCTCTTTAAAATGTTGAACATGCTGTAGCCAGAATTCAAAATCTGAAACAAAGCTCAGATTCATTGTCATTCCAGAACCATTCGAATGCAAACACCATATCATACCCTTGTAAATGTCTCCAACGTTAATGGATACAACTTGCCAATCACAATCTCCTGTGGTCGCTTTAAATATTCACCAAAAATGACGATACACTTTTTGGTTGATTGGGGCTGGTTATACCAGTCTGATTCAAATAAGCTGTAGGATAGCCGATTACTAGACAGCATAATCTCATTCCCAAAGTACGTGATCATAAATAGTCCATAAATAAAGTAAATAAACGCCAGGAAGTGTACAATACGTTCCGGTAGATTTTCACCTACATCCTACACAGAAGTAAACGAATAATAAAACGATCGCGAGTGCGCGAGTTAAAATCGTACAAATGCTAGGAAATAAATGGATCCGCAAATGCAGAGGCCGCTGGTACCAAACTGTACGAAAAATAGATCTGAGAAAAATGATTCCAATTCGCTTGCCAATCTGATAGACAAAAATAATAAACTTGGTACAACTTGTTAGAACGCAACACAATCGCACACCCCCTAATGTGTAAGTGATCATCAATAGACGCTTTCAAATCTCCAAAATACTTGTTTTGCATATGCTTTTTCGTCATCTTTCCTTCGGCATTTTTCTTAATGATTCCCAGATTCTTCAACTCATTTCCCAGCACTTGATACCTCAAAGAACACATCAAGAGTAAATACCAAATTATTGTTGTAAAAATGTCTACGACTACGGTTAAAGCCATTTCAGTAGAGAGAAAAATTGTTGCAAACCAGAATGCAATTTCATTGTTTTGATAATCCATGGGAAATGCAATTTTCAAAAAAAAAGTTTTCTCACTTCCACGAAACGATAAAATTAGTGACCCTGAAGAACCAGCAACAGATAGAATTAAAAAAACCAACACGAAATTCATGAATCCTCTCAATTTGGCGTTAAGTAGATTCCAGTCGTCGTCACTTCGAATCGAAATGACACAAACTCGACTCAACAAATAAAGAATTTCATTCTGTTTCCAAATCAAGAGCCAGAGTTTCGTAGTCAGAACTGCCACTTCGATTGCTACTTCTGCTAAGAATATCGACTGATCCTCTTTATCATTTTTAATCGCCCCAACCGCCAATGATAAGGCCAAAAGTGGATAATAAAAGGTATAAAATAACTTAATTCTGAATTCCTTGACCGTAGGCTTATCTCCACGATGCCAAACGCCAATGAGACAAAAGAAAGAAATCATCAGTTGGATCACTTTATGAATTTGAATAGAATGCATCATTATGGCATTACTCCTTATACATTTGAAAATAAAACCGAAACTGCGGCTAAAACTTGATTGCGTGGATACACGACACTAAGCTGACGTGGTACAATTGCATAAATGCATTGTTCCTTATTGTTTGAAATAAAATTACTTAATTACAAGACTATTATATCAGCCATATCATTTGCCGGAAAGGTCGGAACTTTTCAATAATTCAACATTAGTTTATAGGAAAATGCCATTCCTTTCGCTCCTTCGTGCATTTCAATATTTCTTTTTTCATTTGACTTTAAATGAAATGACTCATGGCCCTATGAAAAATGCATCTTAACAAAAACAAAATTCGTATGCGTTTATAAAATTTGATGTCACCCGCCTTCGTGGTTGTCTTAACATGTTCTTTCAGAACTGTGTATCTGTATTGGTCTATTCCAAGGCCATACGAATTGTCAAATTACTGTCAAATTTCATCCATATAGACATAACCTCATCAATATTTATATGAAAACCGATCTCTGTGGATGAAATCGTGTTCGTTCAGCCAGTGAAAATTCGTGTTTACGGTTACTTGGAACAAGCCTATAGGTTTCTTCCAATACGTGAAATGAAATGTCAAATCGTCATCTATAGAGCCATAACCTCAATACCATTAACAATGCAATTGTCAAAATAACAAAGAAAAATAAGTTGTGGTTATGGTTCCATGGATGACATCGGTTCATGTTCGGTTCATTTTGTTCGGCTCTGAACCGTTACTTGGAAGAAACCTATTCCGAATATTGTTGTTTGCGATGGAGGGCCGATCTTAGTGATTGCAGTTGAATTAAAACAACGGAACCAATATTGCAATTGGAATTTAGTGTATAGTTTGTTTCATGAACGGATGAACGGTTTGTTTAGTCAATCAAGCATGGTTGAAGAGAAGGGTTCCACTCAAACAATAACAAAACTCGTTTAAATTAGCTGTCAACCATTCAAAAATATTGCAAATAATGTGTATCTTTAGGTTTGATTGTGGCAGCGCCATTACACTATATTTCGGGAAGAACTATCAGATCTTTAGATCGATTTTGTTCATCTCTGAGTCAGATGAAACAAATATTTCGAAAATTGGTGGGCGAATAAAACTAAAATTTCAAAATTCTGCACAGGATTTCTCAACGTATCAACTGTCCTTCACGTCTCCTTTTTTCATTTCTCGTAAACGCCATCTTATTTAGAATATAAAGAGTGGTTTCTTCGAAGGGAACAGAACCGAAACTGTCGAGTACAATTTGCTTTTTTATTTAAGGAAAATGAGTAGCGAGTCAAGCTAGAACGTCTTTGTATACACGCTTATCACCAGTCAGCATACATTCTTGAATTATTTTGCCTCATGCTTAGTATCAGAATAAAGTATTCGCATTTATTTTGAAAACGTACCCACTTATATCGGACATATTTTCCGAGGAACGTTTCATATGTGCGCAAAAGGTCCACAGAATTAAAAAATATATATTTTTTTTTTTAAATTCCTTTATTAACTGTTTCTACATGCATCCAAAACTTAGCAATAATGCAAAAAAACAATATAAGTATTTTGAAATGCTAAGTCTAATCGTATGATTAGTCTAAGCTCTAGTAGTTGCTGTTACAATCATCTAAGGTATTAGTGCTGTGCTACAGTTAAATTACACAGTTTATAAATTCTAAATGTGCCAATAATATTTGTTTCTTCTATATGATACTAGTAGCACTTTGACTATGTCATCAGCAAATTTTATTTATATTTTATTTTATACTTGTTCACCTTTCTCAGCCAATTCCAAGTACTTAACAAAATTTTCATTGCTGAAAGCTTTTTAAAATGTTGAACATGCTGTAGGCAGAATTCAAAATCTGAAACAAAGCTCAGATTCATTGTCATTCCAGAACCATTCGAATGCAAACACCATATCATACCCTTGTAAATGTCTCCAACGTTAATGGATACAACTTGCCAATCACAATCTCCTGTGGTCGCTTTAAATATTCACCAAAAATGACGATACACTTTTTGGTTGATTGGGGCTGGTTATACCAGTCTGATTCAAATAAGCTGTAGGATAGCCGATTACTAGACAGCATAATCTCATTCCCAAAGTACGTGATCATAAATAGTCCATAAATAAAGTAAATAAACGCCAGGAAGTGTACAATACGTTCCGGTAGATTTTCACCGACATCCTACACAGAAGTAAACGAATAATAAAATCAAGAGCCAGAGTTTCGTAGTCAGAACTGCCACTTCGATTGCTACTTCTGCTAAGAATATCGACTGATCCTCTTTATCATTTTTAATCGCCCCAACCGCCAATGATAAGGCCAAAAGTGGATAATAAAAGGTATAAAATAACTTAATTCTGAATTCCTTGACCGTAGGCTTATCTCCACGATGCCAAACGCCAATGAGACAAAAGAAAGAAATCATCAGTTGGATCACTTTATGAATTTGAATAGAATGCATCATTATGGCATTACTCCTTATACATTTGAAAATAAAACCGAAACTGCGGCTAAAACTTGATTGCGTGGATACACGACACTAAGCTGACGTGGTACAATTGCATAAATGCATTGTTCCTTGTTGTTTGAAATAAAATTACTTAATTACAAGACTATTATATCAGCCATATCATTTGCCGGAAAGGTCGGAACTTTTCAATAATTCAACAATAGTTTATAGGAAAATGTTATTCCTTTCGCTTCTTCGTGCATTTCAATATTTCTTTTTTCATTTGACTTTAAATGAAATGACTCATGGCCCTATGAAAAATGCATCTTAACAAAAACAAAATTCGTATGCGTTTATAAAATTTGATGTCACCCGCCTTCGTGGTTGTCTTAACATGTTCTTTCAGAACTTTGTATCTGTATTGGTCTATTCCAAGGCCATACGAATTGTCAAATTACTGTCAAATTTCATCCATATAGACATAACCTCATCAATATTTATATGAAAACCGATCTCTGTGGATGAAATCGTGTTCGTTCAGCCAGTGAAAATTCGTGTTTACGGTTACTTGGAACAAGCCTATAGGTTTCTTCCAATACGTGAAATGAAATGTCAAATCGTCATCTATAGAGCCATAACCTCAATACCATTAACAATGCAATTGTCAAAATAACAAAGAAAAATAAGTTGTGGTTATGGTTCCATGGATGACATCGGTTCATGTTCGGTTCATTTTGTTCGGCTCTGAACCGTTACTTGGAAGAAACCTATTCCGAATATTGTTGTTTGCGATGGAGGGCCGATCTTAGTGATTGCAGTTGAATTAAAACAACGGAACCAATATTGCAATTGGAATTTAGTGTATAGTTTGTTTCATGAACGGATGAACGGTTTGTTTAGTCAATCAAGCATGGTTGAAGAGAAGGGTTCCACTCAAACAATAACAAAACTCGTTTAAATTAGCTGTCAACCATTCAAAAATATTGCAAATAATGTGTATCTTTAGGTTTGATTGTGGCAGCGCCATTACACTATATTTCGGGAAGAACTATCAGATCTTTAGATCGATTTTGTTCATCTCTGAGTCAGATGAAACAAATATTTCGAAAATTGGTGGGCGAATAAAACTAAAATTTCAAAATTCTGCACAGGATTTCTCAACGTATCAACTGTCCTTCACGTCTCCTTTTTTCATTTCTCGTAAACGCCATCTTATTTAGAATATAAAGAGTGGTTTCTTCGAAGGGAACAGAACCGAAACTGTCGAGTACAATTTGCTTTTTTATTTAAGGAAAATGAGTAGCGAGTCAAGCTAGAACGTCTTTGTATACACGCTTATCACCAGTCAGCATACATTCTTGAATTATTTTGCCTCATGCTTAGTATCAGAATAAAGTATTCGCATTTATTTTGAAAACGTACCCACTTATATCGGACATATTTTCCGAGGAACGTTTCATATGTGCGCAAAAGGTCCACAGAATTAAAAAATATATATTTTTTTTTTTAAATTCCTTTATTAACTGTTTCTACATGCATCCAAAACTTAGCAATAATGCAAAAAAACAATATAAGTATTTTGAAATGCTAAGTCTAATCGTATGATTAGTCTAAGCTCTAGTAGTTGCTGTTACAATCATCTAAGGTATTAGTGCTGTGCTACAGTTAAATTACACAGTTTATAAATTCTAAATGTGCCAATAATATTTGTTTCTTCTATATGATACTAGTAGCACTTTGACTATGTCATCAGCAAATTTTATTTATATTTTATTTTATACTTGTTCACCTTTCTCAGCCAATTCCAAGTACTTAACAAAATTTTCATTGCTGAAAGCTTTTTAAAATGTTGAACATGCTGTAGGCAGAATTCAAAATCTGAAACAAAGCTCAGATTCATTGTCATTCCAGAACCATTCGAATGCAAACACCATATCATACCCTTGTAAATGTCTCCAACGTTAATGGATACAACTTGCCAATCACAATCTCCTGTGGTCGCTTTAAATATTCACCAAAAATGACGATACACTTTTTGGTTGATTGGGGCTGGTTATACCAGTCTGATTCAAATAAGCTGTAGGATAGCCGATTACTAGACAGCATAATCTCATTCCCAAAGTACGTGATCATAAATAGTCCATAAATAAAGTAAATAAACGCCAGGAAGTGTACAATACGTTCCGGTAGATTTTCACCGACATCCTACACAGAAGTAAACGAATAATAAAACGATCGCGAGTGCGTGAGTTAAAATCGTACAAATGCTAGGCAATAAATGGATCCGCAGATGCAGAGGCCGCTGGTGCCAAACTGTACTAAAAATAGATCTGAGAAAAAGGATTCCAATTCGCTTGCCAATCTGGAGACAAAAATAGGAAACTTGGTACAACTTGTTAGAACGCAACACAATCGCACACCCCCTAATGTGTAAGTGATCATCAATTGACGCTTTCAAATCTTCAAAAAACTTGTTTTGCATATGCTTTTTTGTCATCTTTCCTTCTGCCTTTTTCTTAATGATTCCCAGATTCTTCAACTCATTTCCCAGCACTTGATACCTCAAAGAACACATCAAGAGTAAATACCAAATTATTGTTGTAAAAATGTCTACGACTACGGTTAAAGCCATTTCAGTAGAGAGAAAAATTGTTGCAAACCAGAATGCAATTTCATTGTTTTGATAATCCATGGGAAATGCAATTTTCAAAAAAAAAGTTTTCTCACTTCCACGAAACGATAAAATTAGTGACCCTGAAGAACCAGCAACAGATAGAATTAAAAAAACCAACACGAAATTCATGAATCCTCTCAATTTGGCGTTAAGTAGATTCCAGTCGTCGTCACTTCGAATCGAAAAGACACAAACTCGACTCAACAAATAAAGAATTTCATTCTGTTTCCAAATCAAGAGCCAGAGTTTCGTAGTCAGAACTGCCACTTCGATTGCTACTTCTGCTAAGAATATCGACTGATCCTCTTTATCACTTTGAATCGCCCCAACCGCCAATGATAAGGCCAAAAGTGGATAATAAAAGGTATAAAATAACTTAATTCTGAATTCCTTGACCGTGGGCTTATCTCCACAATGCCAAACGCCAATGAGACAAAAGAAAGAAATCATCAGTTGGATCACTTTATGAATTTGAATAGAATGCATCATTATGGCATTACTCCTTATACATTTGAAAATATAACCGAAACTGCGGCTAAAACTTGATTGCGTGGATACACGACACTAAGCTGACGTGGTACAATTGCATAAATGCATTGTTCCTTGTTGTTTGAAATAAAATTACTTAATTACAAGACTCTATTATATCAGCCATATCATTTGCCGGAAAGGTCGGAACTTTTCAATAATTCAACATTAGTTTATAGGAAAATGCCATTCCTTTCGCTCCTTCGTGCATTTCAATATTTCTTTTTTCATTTGACTTTAAATGAAATGACTCATGGCCCTATGAAAAATGCATCTTAACAAAAACAAAATTCGTATGCGTTTATAAAATTTGATGTCACCCGCCTTCGTGGTTGTCTTATAACATGTTCTTTCAGAACTGTGTATCTGTATTGGTCTATTCCAAGGCCATACGAATTGTCAAATTACTGTCAAATTTCATCCATATAGACATAACCTCATCAATATTTATATGAAAACCGATCTCTGTGGATGAAATCGTGTTCGTTCAGCCTAGCCAGTGAAAATTCGTGTTTACGGTTACTTGGAACAAGCCTATAGGTTTCTTCCAATACGTGAAATGAAATGTCAAATCGTCATCTATAGAGCCATAACCTCAATACCATTAACAATGCAATTGTCAAAATAACAAAGAAAAATAAGTTGTGGTTATGGTTCCATGGATGACATCGGTTCATGTTCGGTTCATTTTGTTCGGCTTTGAACCGTTACTTGGAAGAAACCTATTCCGAATATTGTTGTTTGCGATGGAGGGCCGATCTTAGTGATTGCAGATGAATTAAAACAACGGAACCAATATTGCAATTGGAATTTAGTGTATAGTTTGTTTCATGAACGGATGAACGGTTTGTTTAGTCAATCAAACATGGTTAAAGAGAAGGGTTCCACTCAAACAATAACAAAACTCGTTTAAAGTAGCTGTCAACCATTCAAAAATATTGCAAATAATGTGTACCTTTAGGTTTGATTGTGGCAGCGCCATTACACTATATTTCGGGAAGAACTATCAGATCTTTAGATCGACTTTGTTCATCTCTGAGTCAGATGAAACAAATATTTCGAAAATTGGTGGGCGAATAAAACTGAAATTTCAAAATTTTGCACAGGATTTCTCAACGTATCACACTGTTCTTCACGTCTCCTTTTTTCATTTCTCGTAAACGCCATTTTATTTAAAATATAAAGAGTGGTTTCTTCGAAGGGAACAGAACCGAAACTGTCGAGTACAATTTGCTTTTTTATTTAAGGAAAATGAGTAGCGAGTCAAGCTAGAACGTCTTTGTATACACGCTTATCACCAGTCAGCATACATTCTTGAATTATTTTGCCTCATGCTTAGTATCAGAATAAAGTATTCGCATTTATTTTGAAAACGTACATATATTTTCCAAGGAACGTTTTATATGTGCCCAAAAGGTCCACAGAATTAAAAAATATATAATTTTTTTTTTAAATTCCTTTATTAACTGTTTCTACATGCATCCAAAACTTAGCAATAATGCAAAAAAAAAACAATATAA
The DNA here is from genome assembly GCF_014529535.1 of Bradysia coprophila. NCBI lineage: Eukaryota > Metazoa > Arthropoda > Insecta > Diptera > Sciaridae > Bradysia > Bradysia coprophila. The sequence continues at coordinate 3,307,682 of NC_050735.1, read as the reverse complement.
GTATTTTGAAATGCTAAGTCTAATCGTATGATTAGTCTAAGCTTGTATAGTAAACTACTATAATACGTGTTCGTTATCGGTATAAGTAAAACTTAAGTTGTTCTCTTCTCAAAGGAGAATTAAACTCTGTTTTATTCAATCAATCATTACAGTTTTGTGTTTATGTTATAATTACATTGTGTAAAACATCACAATTTCAGTTTCCCAGAGTTCAAGAAAATGCAAAGTTTGCTAAATTTCATCATAAATACAGTATTCCTTAACTAATCTATAGTCATTCCAAAGTCATGTTCCAACCAAAGAACAAAGAACAAGTGAAACGTTGCTCGATTACTCTTACGCGAAAAAAAATGCCTTTAAATCGCTCTACGGATTCGGTGGAAACCGTAGTATGGAGAGTCAAAACTCCGCAATCACCGATAGATTTAACAATACCAATTGCTGCTGAAAATCGTACGCTTCGTGGGCCAACCAATTCAACGTTACCAGTTCCCTCTACGTCACTGGCACCTTCGTCATTGGGACCAAATGCAATTAGTGGTGGTCAATCAATAAGTTCCACTGAAAATGTTGTGGACTTGTCTCAACAATCATCAAATCAGAACACCATCACCGTTAACGCACTTGGTGAAGTTCAAACTGGAGTTACGGATGCTCAAATCGAGGCATCAAAGCGTAACCGAGAAATTTGCATGGTCTTTGGGCGCGTTATTTCTTCCGAACTAATTCTCCGTGCAGGAGTAATGTGGCCACATTCCGTGTGGACAATCACTGGTTTAACTTCCCGATCTTTCGTAGTGCGATGCCCGCACCCGTATCGTTATGCAACCCCTTCAACTACAAGCGGCGCATCAATAATAGACACTGGTCGTATATTGTCGGTACTCCGGGTTTTGGAGTCAGAGTATGATTTTACTCTCGACTTATTTTGAGGAACATACTGTATTTTTGATGCAATAAAATGTTTTTTAAAGTTCACTTATGCATTGTAAACCAATTACAACCATTACTGAAACAAACATTTACTACGTAACTGTATACTATCAACGATGAGCAACATGATTTAAGTTATCAAACTTTCAACAATAAGTGTCATCATAAACGTATGTATCAAACTAAAAAATGTTTCATCATTAAGTTCCATAATAAACAATGTAAGTATGAAAAGGAATTCACCAATAATCAACGTAAGTATAAAGAGAATTTCACTTTAACTGTGGTAAACTAAAATTATACAATTATAAACTGTAATATGATGAATTCAGTTAATTATGCAAACCGAAATTCATTGTTAGGGTTCTCAGATTGCACTTCACCTTGAATTATTTTATTTTCAACGTCATTCATTTTGAATTTCTTTCGTTTTGAACACTCTTTAAACAGAATGCAAATTGCTCCAGCTATCATCACGAGTATGATAATATATACCAATATATAGTGGTGTAAGTGATGAGTGTCAACCGTTGGTTGTAGAAATAATTTTCGTTGATCTGAAATTGCTGCTTGCAAATTATTCAATTCGTTAGAGATGTTATACGTTGGAAAACTCTCCATGGGTTGTTGAATCAATTGATCAATATCCATGTCAATATCTGTATTAGCATTCAATGCTGGAGTTATAATGATTGGCTGGTCTTCATCATAAATATTTTCGGAGGCAAATTCAAGGTTCTCTGTTTGTATCATGCATTGCCGAGAAATAGCAATTATGCCAGAACCTTGCACAGTGCATGATGTTATGCTGTCTTTGCATATCATATTTAATATGCTTTTGTTTTGTACTGAAAATATAAAACTATTAGGCGTTATTAGTTTAGACCACGCTTGATTTTTCTTCATTATAGTTGTATGACATCGAGGCGGTATTTCTTTTGATGCATGAGTAAGAATTGCCATTTCACATAATGCCTCGTCCTGTTGTACAGTATAGACTGGATATTTTTGTTTACAAATAATTACGTTTCCATCGAACTGCAAGCATTGTGCATATAGTTGAGGTGTTAACATATAATATCTGTCTTGTCGTTTGTTCAATGCAATATACTGATATGGCGTTGTTATTGCTCGAAATGTGTTGTCATGTTGAAATGGAACAGGAATTATATGGTGCAATGTAAACATATCTCTGCTTATCAATGGGATGGTAATTCTCAATAATATTCGATTCGTTGATACTCGTACGGTTGCTTCTAACAAATTATAGATGTGTGCCAAGTTTTCCGGGATATTGTCACCAGGTATCATTAAATCGTTCGTAATATTTGAAGATATTGCTATTAGGTGTTGTTTAAGCTGGGCAGGGCTAATAACAATCGGTGATACTTTGCCATGATGGACGTGTGTGACTAAATCAAGCATTGCATTTTGTTGCGTTAATTGATTTTGAATTAATGATGTTATTTGTATTGCCAGCATATTAAACGTTGTACCGTGGTTTGTAGTTGTTTGGTTATGAATCAGCTCGATTTGGTTTTTTAAATACAATATTTGCTGTCTCATTCCTTCTTCTTGTTGTTTAATAATGTTTAACGTTAGATCTTGAATTGTTGTTTGGTTACCGATTACTTTAACCAGGTAATTGTTATCATTTTTTAATTCTTCGATCTGCTTGTTTATTTGCTGAGCATCATTGTCATCCATTACTCCGGTTACCACTTTTAAACCAGTTCCAATGAAATTGATCCATCCTCTACGCTTTCTAGACAACAATTTTTCGTTTGGCGATTTATCTCCGATATCATCGAGTACTCCCCTCCGTTTTCTCAACACGCTTGTTTGAGAAAACGATTTAAATATTTCGTTAGTTGTGCTTAATGATGAAAATTGTTGTTGCAGCACGTCAATTGTTGCGCTGCAATATTTGTCTCTTTCCATTCGATTGCATATTTCCTCCGATTTTCGTATTAAAAATTGAATTTGCTCTTCTTGTTTCCAATACGGTTCCATTCGAATGTATCCTGTTATTATCCATTTATCAGTGCTTAATCCCATTTTTCCGTTTTGTTCGAAAAATAGTCCAGGGCTATGCTTCAATGGTGTGTAGTCGCATTCTTTAGCACTGATTCCAAGTATTAGAGCAAACAATGCACATAGGAACAGGATACTTCCTTTCAATCCTTTTGCTCGAGTTCGACTAGCAATAGGTTGAAATTCTTCTGCTTGAGGGTTCAATTTCTTTTTTTCTTTCAAATTTTCATTATTTGCTTTTTTGACTGCTGATTTTTTAGATGTTGGTTCATTGTTCGAAAAATTGTTCTCAATATTTATGCCGTCATCATTTGCAGTTCCTGGTAATGGGCAAATTTGATGAATTGATCTAGTGATCATACGAGTTTTCAATTGAATTTTGCTTGTATCCACTTTTTTCGTTTTATAGTTGATTGCATTTGATGCGTCCGCTTTTGCAACTTTTATTTTTGCAACTCGTATTTTTCCATGCTCGTCTGTTGTTACTTCAACGATTCTGCCTATTTTCCATTTCAACGGTTTTACATGATCCTTTTTTATAACTACCATGTCGCCCACTTTTATGTTTTCCTTTTCAGACTTCCATTTTGTTTTTCCTTGCAGTTCTGATAAGTACTCGCTTGACCATCTGTCCCAAAATTGATTCCTCATCGCTACCAATTTGTGCCATAATTTTGCTTTCGAACTGTAAGGTAATAATCTGTCATCAATTGTGTTGAGTGGTGCTCCTATTAAAAAGTGTCCAGGTGTTAACGGCTGGATGTCATTTGGATCGTTAGACATTGCTGTTAGTGGTCTTGAATTTAAGATTGCTTCTATTTCTGCTGATATTGTTCCAAGCTCGATAATTGTTATTTGGACTGAATGTAGAATTTTTGTTAAGTGAAGTTTTGCTGACTTTACTGCGGCCTCACTTAAACCGTTGAAATGCGGACTTCTTGCTGGAGTAAAGAACCAATCTATATCTCGTTCCACACAATATTTCCTGATTTTTCTTTTCCCTTTTTCACTGGTTATGATTTCGTACAGCTCTTCCAATTTATTATGCGTTCCTCTGAAGTTAGTACCATTGTCGCATATCAATTTCTTTACCAATCCTCTACGGGCAATGAACCTTTTTAGACATCCAATAAATCCGTCAATGCTCAAATCTGGAGCTGCTTCCATGTGCACTGCCTTTGTTGTTAGACAAACGAATATGCAAACGTATCCTTTAGTTATTCGCTTGCCTCGTGGTATGCTGTGTATGTCAAATGGTCCCATGAAATCCAAACTTGTGTGCACAAATGCTCTTGCTATGTTAACTCTATCTGCTGGTAGATTTCCCATAATTTGCTGCATTAACATTGGTTTCGATCTCGTGCATAATACGCAATCTTTAACTATCCTTGTTGCCAATCTTTTTCCTGATTCAGGCCAATAATACTGCCTGGTAAATGACAACAATGCTTGCGCTCCTGCATGATGATTCCTTTTATGAATGTCCTCCATAATCAATCGCGTTACGAAATGATTTTTCGGTAATATTGCGGGATGTTTGTGCTCATAACTAATTTTTGCTTTTATTAATCGTCCACCAACTCTTATTATTCCATCTTCGTCAATGAATGGTGTCAATTGTCCAAATTTTGATTTGCTACCAATGCCTTTTTTAATCATTTTCATTTCCACATGAAATTCTTGTTGTACGTATTGCAAAATAACCTTAATAGCTCTTTTTTGTTCAATGGCTGATATTTCACTTGAATTGTTTGTTTTATCCTTCACTCTCAACATGTAGGCCACTACATTTTTTAATGTTTCAAATGAATTTTTGTGATTGATTCTGTCAATGAAGTGCTCCGACGAATTCACTGTAAGCACTGTTTTTACTTTCTTTTCTTCATTTGGATCATTTACGAATGCTGGTTTTGCCTCTGGCCAATCACTTTCTGGTTTTATTAAAAATTCTGGACCGTGCCACCATAATTTCGATTTCTTTAGGTCCTCTGGTAGTAAGCCTCTTGAAATTAGGTCAGCTGGATTCTCTTTAGTATATATGTAATTCCATTCATCAATATTTGTTTTTCGTTTGATGGTTGCCACTCTATTGGCTACAAACGTTTTGTAATTTTTGTCTCCCTTCACCCATGAAAGCACTATTTCTGAATCCGTCCAATAAAATGCTTTGCTAATATTGATGTTTAAGGCTTGCTTTAATTTTTCCCCCAGTTCAACCATTGTTACAGCTGCACAAAGCTCCAATCTTGGTAGTGTTGTGGTATTGATAGGTGCTACCCTTGATTTTGAGCAGATTAAGGAGCTTTGAATGCTGCCATTACCATCAATTGATCTCAAATAGAAGCAAGTGCCATATGCCATTTCCGATGCATCGGAGAATCCATGCAGTTGAATGTCTATTGCGTTTTGAATTATTACTTTTCTTGGAAAGGATAATTCATTCAATTTTAATAATTCTTTTCTGAATTTTTTCCATTTGTCTTGCAACTCTTCAATTAATTCCGTATCCCAATCCATATGGATTATGCATAGATGTTGCATAAACACTTTTGCCATTAAGATGACTGGATTTACCATTCCAAGAGGATCAAAAAGTTGCGCACTTTCCGATAAAATTGTTCTTTTAGTAATTTTTGTATTTTCTTTCGGTGTATACGATATTTTAAATATGTCATCCTTCGGTACCCATTTTATGCCTAAAGCTTTTGTTTCTTGCTTTTCTGCATTAATATCCAAACTAACTTCTTGCTTATCTTTTGGAATTGATGCCAGTAACGTAGGACTATTTGAACACCATTTGTGCAACGTAAAATTTGCTTTGTTACACATTTCTATCATTTGTCGCTGAAGCTCCACCGCTTCTACTATTTGATCACTTCCAGTCATTAGATCATCAACATTGAAATCTCTTTTTGCTGCTATGAATGACAATGGATATTTTTCTTTATGTTGTTCAGCCAATGCGTGTAAACACTTTATTGCCAAATATGAGGCGCAAGTTGTTCCATAAGTAAGTGTGTTTAATTCGTAGTACTTCAACGGTTGATTTTCGTTTTCTCTCCATACAATCATCTGATACGGCCTTTCTTCTTTGCATACTTCCACTTGTCTGTACATTTTGGTTATGTCAGCGGATAGCGCATATTGATGAGTTCTGAATCTAACCATTATCGAAAATAAATCTTGCTGCAAAATTGGCCCGTTGGCTAATATTTCATTTAGCGATATGTTGCTAGTTGATTTTGCAGATCCATCAAATACTACACGAAATTTGGTAGTGCTGCTGCCTGGATTTCGTACTGCATGATGTGGAATGAAATAGTTTTTTGGATTAACTAAGTTCTTTCCAATTTCTGTCATGTGCCCAAGTTTCTCATATTCTCTTAGGAACTGCACGTATTCATCTTTCATGTTTGGATCGTTTTTAAATTTCCGCTCCAAATGCTGAAAACGGCGAATTGCCATTTTTTCCGAATTTCCCAAAATGGATGGATGTTTTGTAAATTGTAGATGGACAATGAATTTTCCTGTTATTTTGTCTCTTACTGTAGTGTTTTGGAAAAACTTCTCACAAGATTGCTCCAGTTGGGTTAATGGTTTCTCAGTTTGAGTTTTTTCTTCGATTGCCCAAAACTTCGCCAACTGGGTTTCCAATGCACTTTCGGTAGCAATGCCAACATATGCCTGAGATGGTGTCAGTCCTAGCACTTTTCCTGTAACTATCCATCCGAACACACTTTCTTGTAAAGTTGGTAATCCATTACCGATTGATATTTCGCCACATTTTAACAATTTGAAGAATATTTCTCCTCCTAAGATCAGATCGACTTTTGATGGTACGTTGAATTGCTTGTCCGCTAATTGAATGTCCTTAGGGATGTTCCAATTAGTTATATCAATTCTTTTTTCTGGCTGCTCAGTTGCAACCGTTTTTAACAAAAATACTTCCAAATTTTCCTTAAAGCTGGATACTGGTGATTTTACCGTAATAACTGTTCGTTTTTTCGCATTTGTTTTTACTTCACCTATTCCCAACAGCTCCATATTTGCGCACTTGTATGTTAATCCCAATTTTTTCTGCATTCGTTCGGTCATTAAATTGAGTTGGGATCCGGAGTCCAATAATGCTCTTACTTGCACTGGTGATCCATTTTTATCAATTATGTGCACTGCCACAGTGGCTAAGAACACATGTTCCACTTCTCTTTCGTTATTTCCTAATAACACTGTTTGCACTTTTTTAGCTTCTTCTATATGTAATAAGCTATTGTGTTTTTTGTCACATTTCGGGCAGTTGGATCTTTTACACTCGCTGGTTTTATGTCCCTTATTTAAACAATTGAAGCATCTGTTTTTTCTTATTTCCTTGATTCTCTCGGCAGGAGTGCTCTTTAAGAAAACAGGACAACTCCATATTTTATGCTCTTTTTCTTTACAATTGCAGTAATCACTATCACTTTTATTGAAGTGTTTGTTGCCTTTTTCGTTTTTATTTGCAACTAGCGCAGTGCTCACTTTCGATTTATTGTTTTGGTTGCTTTGCGGTTTTTGATAATTTTTACCACTTTCACTCGGTGCTTCATATTTGCTGCTTAAGTGGTGAATTCTCATGTTCATAAATTTCATGAAATGCCTGTAGCTTCGCAATTCGCCAACTTCCGTCAATGTATTTTCGTAAATGTTCATACTGAGGCCATCGATTCGTCCTTCCACTGCGTAGTAAAACATGTACTGCAGAAGAGCATCATTTATATTCATGTTATCGATTATCATATACGCTTGGTTGATGCTATCATACACTTTTTTCATTTGCTTGATTGATCTTGGATTCATTTTTTCTCCTTTAAAAATTTTATCCAGTGCGGTCTTTAAAATCGTATGCTTGTCGCGAAATCTACGGTTCAATATATCCCATGCGGCTTCATAACTTTCGTCTATGACTGGTAATGCCTGAACTAACGTTTTTGGTTCACCTTCCAGTTGTCCTTTTAAATATGCCAATTTTTCGGAGCCACTCATATTTGATTGATTGTCAATCATTTTCATGAACAATTGTTGGAACGGTTCCCATTCCAAGTAGTCACCTTTGAACTTCGGAAGTTCCAACTTTGGCAGTTTCGTATTTGATGTCATTGTGTTCTTATCTTCGATTGTTTTTGCGAAGATTCTGCCCATTCCACTTTCCATTTTAAAGTAGATATGAATGTCATACCCTGGCGTGAACATAACTTTAGAGTTCATTTCCGTGATCATTTCCCATTTTTTGATGATCATTTGGCGCATTGCTTTTGCGTCAATCTTGTCCATAATAGCTTCATTGTCATAGTATTCACGAAGCATTTTATCAAAGTTAGCCAGAGTTGTTTTTGCAATATTCACCACCATTGCAGGATCCTGGTTAGCTGAGACCATACTTATTATAGCTGGATCCGTAATGCCGCTTTGTGGATTTGGTCCTGGATTTGTATCCTGACTTTTAGTTAATTCCTCAAGGTGTTGAATTAATTCTTCACGATATTCCTTCACTATTTTTTCAATTTTATTGTAATAGTCGGAACTAAAGTACAAATGCGAGCTTTCTACCTGATCGCTTTGTTTTAATTCAGTGTTGTTTTTAAAGAAAATTGCCCAATCAGCATCAACTCTCTGAATTCTTTCTTTTAAGTATTGTACACTTTTTCTTTCCAACGCCAATGCTTGGAATGCTTGCACCCTTTGTTTCATGCGATCCCCAATCACCTGTTGCTCATTGAGCATCGCCGTGGTGTCTGACATTTTTTACCGGTTTTTAATTTATATTCGTTTCAGCGTCTCTATGTGACTGGTTTAGAGCTGCGATTTATTTTTCCAATCAAGCCCAATACTTGATTTATGCTCCCTTCAGTAGTTCCAATAACTGCCCAGAGCTTTGACTTTCCGTTGTCAACCAAGTCCAAATACTTTCCTTTGCTCCTTTCGTAACGATTGCCTTAGAGCTGAGGGTTTACGGTTGCCAACCAAGTCCAAACGCTTAAAGAATTCCTTCAGGGCTGCAGTCCCTTAGAAATTCTTTTTACAATTTATTACTGTTACCAACGCTTTACACGTCAAACGTCGGGGTCACCAAATTATGTATAGTAAACTACTATAATACGTGTTCGTTATCGGTATAAGTAAAACTTAAGTTGTTCTCTTCTCAAAGGAGAATTAAACTCTGTTTTATTCAATCAATCATTACAGTATTTATACTAAATCTAAACAAAGAACTTATTGTTATGATCACTTATAATTATCGTGGGAAGTATGTCAAATACTTGTTTTATAAACATGCAAGTGACATGTTTATAAACATTTAAATTTATTGAATCCGTTAATGAGAATTATAACGAATTTCTAGGAATCAAATTCATAAATAAACAAAAACCGAAAGATTTTGTTATTCCAAGAAAAATCATAAGTTTTCATTGAATCTGCTATGCATAATTCACATTATGCATGCATCTTCACCTGGATATATAAAATCGTTAATGCATTGCGCATGCGCGATCATGAAGATGCGCGCGCATATAGTAATTATTATATGCGATTCGATTGCATTAAAGATTCCATTCAATTATCATGTGCAAGCATTAACAAAGCTCTAAGCTCAAATGTAATTTGTTTTAAGCTTCAAAAACTAGTAGTTGCTGTTACAATCATCTAAGGTATTAGTGCTGTGCTACAGTTAAATTACACTGTTTATAAATTCTAAATGGTGCCAATAATATTTGTTCCTTCTATATGATACTAGTAGCACTTTGACTATGTCATCAGCAAATTTTATTTATATTTTATTTTATACTTGTTCACCTTTCTCAGCCAATTCCAATTACTTAACAAAATTTTCATTGCTGAAAGCTTTTTAAAATGTTGAACATGCTGTAGGCAGAATTCAAAATCTGAAACAAAGCTCAGATTCATTGTCATTCCAGAACCATTCGAATGCAAACACCATATCATACCCTTGTAAATGTCTCCAACGTTAATGGATACAACTTGCCAATCACAATCTCCTGTGGTCGCTTTAAATATTCAGCAAAAATGACGATACACTTTTTGGTTGATTGGGGCTGGTTATACCAGTCTGATTCAAATAAGCTGTAGGATAGCCGATTACTAGACAGCATAATCTCATTCCCAAAGTACGTGATCATAAATAGTCCGTAAATAAAGTAAATAAACGCCAGGAAGTGTACAATACGTTCCGGTAGATTTTCACCGACATCCTACACAGACGTAAACGAATAATAAAACGATCGCGAGTGCGTGAGTTAAAATCGTACAAATGCTAGGCAATAAATGGATCCGCAGATGCAGAGGCCGCTGGTGCCAAACTGTACTAAAAATAGATCTGAGAAAAAGGATTCCAATTCGCTTGCCAATCTGGAGACAAAAATAGGAAACTTGGTACAACTTGTTAGAACGCAACACAATCGCACACCCCCTAATGTGTAAGTGATCATCAATAGACGCTTTCAAATCTTCAAAAAACTTGTTTTGCATATGCTTTTTTGTCATCTTTCCTTCTGCCTTTTTCTTAATGATTCCCAGATTCTTCAACTCATTTCCCAGCACTTGATACCTCAAAGAACACATCAAGAGTAAATACCAAATTATTGTTGTAAAAATGTCTACGACTACGGTTAAAGCCATTTCAGTAGAGATAAAAATTGTTGCAAACCAGAATGCAATTTCATTGTTTTGACAATCCATGGGAAATGCAATTTTCAAAAAAAAAGTTTTCTCACTTCCAAGAAACGATATTACTGTCGACGCTGAAGAACCAGCAACAGTTACAAATGCAAAAACCAACACAAAATGCATGAATCCTCTCAGTTTGTCGTTAAGTAGTTTCCAGTCATCGTCACGTCGAATCGAAATGACACAAACTCGATTCAACAAATCAATAATTTGATTCTGTTTCCAAATTAAGAGCCAAAGTTTCGTAGTCAGAACTGCAACACTGATTGCTACTTCCGCTAGGAATATAGATTGTTCCTTTTTATCATTTGTAATCGCCCCAACCGCCAGTGATACTGCAAAAAGTGGATAATAAAAGGAATAAAATAACTTAATTCGGAATTCCTTGACCGTAGGTTTATCTCCACGATGCCAAACACCAATGAGATAAAAGAAAGAACACATCAGTTCGAACACTTTATGAATTTTAATAGAATGCATCCTTATGGCATTAGTCGTCCACATTTGAAAATAAAACGAAAACTGTGGATTAAAACTTGATTGCGTGGATACGGACGATATTAAGCTGATGTGGCTTGACACAATTGCATCAATACATTGTTCCTCTCTCTTTGTAATAAAAATGACTTTAATTACAAGACAAACTTCATAACGTTTACTATAAAGCTTTGATCGGTTCTTTGCAATATTTCCTCGCGCTATAATTAATAGGCAAGCGTCGTTCTTCTCGCTCTTGCACGCATTTGAATTTTTTTTTTATTGGACTTTAAATGAAATGACTAACACTATCTTCGTCCAATATTCTACATGGGAAGTGAGAGCTTTTACTTTCAATAATTAAAGTACGCCGAAGATTATTTTTTGGTACTGAGATGGAAAAAGACGATTCGTTCTAAGTTATGCAGTAGCTATGCGAGGTTTAAATTGTTCAACTTTTCTGGCGTTGACATGAAGATATTTCCACTTATTGGTGAAACTATCAATTAATGGTTTAAGAAAATCATTTAAACCCCTTTAGTGTCTTATTTTAACGGAATATCCAACTAAATTAGAGGAGTGAGAATGACGCATATAGTTTGTGAAAATACAAAGAGTCATTTGACAGATTAGATGAGAGTAAGTGGGAGTCATGCACCGAAGCCTCAGTTGGGCCTGTTGTGCATCCCCATGGCTGATCTATATTTTTGACTTGAAATCTTGTATATATGTCCTTCTATCCGTGGATTATGACTGTGTAAATGGTATGGGTTGTCGATATGTCTTATTAGTGCTAACTTACATCATTTTGACATATTATAGTAAGTGGTGTGTCAACTATTAAATGGACACTATTTTGTAATAACCAAGTTTCTACCATTTAAAAAATGTCTTTAAACATGATTATTGTAAAGTGCTGCCGAAATATTTTATGGCGAATACTCGTAATCACTTAATTATTATAAAAAGCCACACAGGATTGCTCACCTTGGGGATCGAACCCGAGTTTCTTGGCGTGTGAGTCCAATTTTCCTGGCCTGTCATCCAACAGAACTCTGAAATAGTATTTTTTTTGTCTGGATCTACAATTTAACCCTTCCAGGGCTTAGAAATAAATGTCGTATGACGATTATTCTATGGGAAATTCCAGCGTAAGGCATGTTACCAAATCAAATTTTGTCTCTTTTTGATGTACGAATACGCACCAAAGAAGATGCGAGAAAACATACCGTAAGTCATGTTACCAAATGTGACTACGCCATCGCTACAATAGAATGGTTATGTTGTGAGAGTGAAAGAGAAAAATTTCTGTCACAAAATACGTAGATTTACCCAATGATACTTCATAGGTTTTAAACCGTTGCCTTATGAGGGACTCAAAATGCCGTGCGACACTGGTCTAGTACGTCTAGTAGGTCTCGAAGTCTGAAGAAGTTAACTTTTTTAAGTTTTCAATCATTGATAGTATCTGCTAATATTTTATTCTAAGAATTACGTGCACCTTGCATCCATGAAACAAATTTTGTATACCATGACTATCAGAATTCCATACCCTATCGATTGCAACCCCAATCAGTTCTATCGCTTCCACAGAGCACTCTAGGGAGCCTTAGTCCGGGGGCTGCAAACTGCACGGTTGAAAATCAAAATTGTTTGTGATTGAATTGAATTTGTAACCTTTATTATCAACTACTGGATGTAGGTCTCCGAATGAGAGCTAGCCATGAAACACCACGCGGGCCAGTGCGGGTTGGTGAGTGATGCTCTACGTGAATTCCGAACCGCGCCTATAGGTTATCAAGCCTTTAGGATTTTTTTCGTCTAGTGCTGATTATAACTGCGGCTAAAGTTCAGATATTTATTCACAGAATGCATTGTGAATGGGTTACGTCATTCATGGACTTACCGAATGTAGCCATCACACTCGCAGCATTGTTTCTTTGAATGTATAAGCTTATTCGTTGTTTTAGATACGTCTGCGATTTACTTTCTCCCGTTGCTTGTGATATTAATGTCATTCATTAATCAACTACCCAGATTATTTCAATTTCAATTTCAATTTTTCATTTATTTCCAAAAAAAACTTCTGAAATTAAACACACAGCGTAGCTCCAGTATGCGTTACAATTCTAAGGAGCTACAACAAAGCTTGGGTACTCTTAGCAACATCAGAAAAAATGAAAATCCCAATCATACCGGCCCATTTTTGCGGCAAATATTTAATTGTTAACAATCATAACATGGTTATTTCAATAATGAAACGTGGAATTATTTCTCTGAGTGCGTAATGGTCAGTCATTACTATTTTAGACTTTATGGAATAATCACATGAAAATTACTGTAGAACGGTTATTATTTATTTTTGATATATTTTTCACGAGAAAATGGATAGTCACAATTGCCAATATCCTCCTGATCACAATGGTGGATGCCTTTGATTGGCACCTTTACTATAAATCTGACCATAACTGGAGCAGGAATTATTATTCGGAATTTCAATTCTTAAATTCTTAAAAATATTGAAAAATTCTGAAAATTATCGAATGAGAGAATTTAGTTTTTGTGACGTAACATAACTGTGAACGACAATTTTTCTCTCTAGTTTAGGGCTTATTATTCGGAATTTTTTAGGAATTTTAAGGAAAAAAAATTGTTAAAAAAAATTCTAACAAATTCTTAAAATTCCTGAAAGGTCTTCAAAGAACTTTTAGAAATTTTAAGAATTTTGAGAAATCTTGAAAATTCCGTAAAACCCTTAAAAATTCCCTGAACTATAAAGAAAAATTATCGTTCGCAGATATGTTACGTCATTAAAAGTTAAATCGGTAACCCTACATAGCCAGATGGGTAAGGTATCCGAGTTGGCTTCAGTGATACGAAATTGAAATCACAAAATTATAACTATTTCAAAATACAAATTTTCCGACAACAACCTGTTGCAAGCAACTAAAATGTAAATCTCATCATAAATATTTAATGAAACTTGCAATCGATTTCTATACGTTTCACGAAGAAATCATAATAATAGGTGAAGGTAATATAAGTGTGGAAGTATATGATAAAGCATTGTAAGAAAACTGTTCTCTTTAAACTATAGTTTTAAGATATCTATAGAGCAAAGTTCAAGCTTGATGAATACAATTCAAAAACATTGTTGATTGACGACACATCGTGTTGATAACGTGTAACTGTAGATGGATTAATACAACAATTGTATTCATGAATGAATCATAATGTCAAATTGCAAGAGGTGTTCAAGTGCACTTGAACTAGTGGCGACACACTTTCATTATTTTCCCTATCCAATTACAGATTCCTGTGGAACGTTTACTGTAACGACTCCAACACTCACATACTCAAACATGAATTCACCAAAGCCCTACAAATCGAATCCACCTATCAACATATACAATCGTCCGGGCTGCCTTCTTTATCGCATACAAGCATTTTGATATCGTTGTTCGGTCATTCCGATCGCGTCACATTCGAACAATTCAAATCGTGGATCCTAATTCATGAAAAGGCGACCGTTTTATCGAAATGGTTACTGCTGGAGAATGGTGTGAACTTAAGCAGCGAACTGGAAACGCCCACGTTTTTCCAGAGTCTGGCTGGTGTTACACATCTGGAGGAGCAGGATATTGCCGATTTGGAAAAAGTGTTCTGGTCGCTTAAAGGTTCCGCCAAGACCGGACAATTGGATTTAGAATCGCTGGGACCGCTAATAACGCCACCAGTGCCGCGGGCTGCGTTACCGGGCGTTTTTTTGGCGTTCGACGAGAATCGTGACGGACACATCGATTTTAAAGAATTGTGTTGCGGTGTTAGTGCGGCCTGTCGTGGACCTACCGTGGAACGAAGCAAATGTGAGTATTTGACTCTTGTCTCGCTAAGGGAAAGGTTTTTATCAATTTGACTTTCCTTTGGACCAGTTTGCTTCAAAGTATTTGATATGGACCGTGATGGCGTTCTTAACTTCAACGAAATCAAAGATATGATTGACATTTTGATATATGTGGCGAAGGAAAGTAGCAATTCATCCAGTTTTAGGAACATTACAGCTGAAAATATGTTAACAGAACTGTCTCAAAGGGTTAGCAAAGGGTCACCAACAATTGATGGAGTCACTGAGGTTTGTAATTTATTGAAAATTTCCTTCTTCTGATATATAATTCCCGACTATTTGATAGACCGCACAACAAAGTCCTTCGAGCAGTACAGAAGCCATTCCATTCAGTTTTACCCAAGAAGATTTTTTAATGTGGAGCGTTCAAAGTTCACTGAACTTGGTGCAACCGTTTCTCGATTTATTGTTTGAAGTGTGTCACATTGTGCTGGGATTGAGGCCTCAATGTACACACTTAGAATATGACATTGTCAAAGGATGGTTAGCACGCGAATCAAGCCGTGGCTACAAAATCGGTCAATTTTGGTATTTAATATCATCGGAATGGTATCAACAGTGGCAGCATTACACACAAAATGTTTCGTCGACTCCGTGCGCATTTTGTAAATCAGCTTATACCAATCAACGCAGCATGATCGGTACCGATTACGGTGTGGTGTGTGATGAGAGTTTTACTTCAAATTCTACGGAAAGTACTGGTGATTTGCTGGCAACTGCCGATTCGTCTAGTCTTGGCTCCGGTAGCAGTGGTATTTCGTTTGGTCGAAGCTCGAGTGGACGACCGAACTTCATCGATAATTCGCATTTAATTGCACCGAATCCGTACAAAAGTGTAAAAACTTTGACTGGAGAAGGTGGTCGCTTGAAGCGAGACATAATATTAGCCGAGCATCGGGATTACGAATTGGTTCCGGAATCGCTGTGGAAAGCACTTTCACAATGGTATAGAGGCCCATTACCATTGCCTCGCCAAGTCATTCAACCACCAAACTCACCAACTGTTGAACTCGAATTGTATCCTCTAAATCTCCGAATATTGCGACATCAAAATCCGGCACCAGTTGCACAAACAGTGTCTACATGGGGAGCGGTTGCCGGTGGATATGGTGCAATGACATCAGCCGGAACATATACATCAACATCGAGTGCAGTACCATCGGCGTTAACGCCACCGAAAAGATATTTAGCTTATACGGCTGCTTTCAGTCGCTTGGCAACGATTAAACAAGTGGGAGACTTTTTGTGCCAGCATCTTCAATTGAAAACCGAAGACGTTCGATTATGGCATTTGTATAATGCGGCTGAGATTCCGTGCTTGCTGGAAGAGGAAAATTTAACGCTACAAGAATTGGAAATCAACGACAACGATCAAATTCTGTTGGAAATTCGAAATAAGGACTTGACATGGCCGGAAGAGTTGGGTTCACTGTCACTGTCGCAACCAAGCGGAATCGGTGGACTTGATCGTAGAGCTACATTAGCGTCAATACAGTCGGTAAGCTGGCGTTGGTAAACGAATTCATCACATCGGTTTTACCAGATCTTGTTTGTGTTTCAGGTGCATGCGCCTGGTGCTACCGGCTTACATAACTTAGGCAACACGTGTTTTATGAACTCAGCTTTACAAGTAACACAGGCTAACCGATAATCGTCCAGTTGAAGTCATTTAACGATGAACATTTTCCAGGTCCTATTCAACACGCAACCGTTAACTCAGTATTTTAATCAAAACATGCACCTGTATGAACTAAACACAACCAACAAACTTGGAACGAAAGGTCAATTGGCAATGCGCTATTCGGAACTTTTAAAAGAAGTTTGGACATCATCGACACGATCTGTAGCTCCATTGAAACTACGCTTTTGTATGACCAAATATGCACCACAATTTGCCGGTGGTGGACAACATGATTCTCAGGTAAAATGTGGTAATCCGAATGGAGAGTGGAGACGCTTTTCTTACACAAACTGATCGTTCCACTGTAGGAATTACTGGAGTGGTTACTGGACGGTTTACACGAAGATCTAAACCGTGTGACGGAGAAACCCTATTCGGAATTGAAGGATTCCGATGGTCGGGCCGATAGTATTGTAGCGCATGAAGCATGGGCTCAGCATCATGCACGAAATCAGAGTATTGTTATCGATTTGTTCTATGGCCAGTTGAAATCGAAAGTGAGTTGTTTGTGCTGTGGACGAGATTCCGTTCGTTTCGATCCGTTTAGTTTGTTGAGTTTACCGTTGCCGGTGGAAAATTATACTTATTGTGAGGTGTTGGGTGAGTCAAAAACTTTTTTTTTGTAGACTGACGGATGTTGATTGTCGTCTCATTGAATTCCAGTTATATTATTGAATGGTCAAGTGCCAGTAAAATATGGTCTGCGTTTGAATTCGGAGTCCAGATACATTGACTTCAAGAAGGAACTATCGAAACTGTGCAATCTGGATGCGTCTCTGATGTTGGTGTGTGAATTGTCGAGTTCTCAGATCCGATGCGTTTTGCCCGATGAACAAAAATTGAAAATGTCTACAGCAACCGAGCTGTTTGTGTACGAAATACCAAAGAGTGACTTTTTCCGCCAACGGAACAGTACCGAAATTGGAATCAGCATTGAAAATGGGCTGAAGGACATTCAACGGAATAAAGGTAAATGAAATGTTGAGCTCGCTATCAGTAGACTATCAGTAGAGCTGCCTTTTCGTTCGTTTTTTTTTATTCTTTTTGATTTTGCATCACTTCTTTTCGTATCTCTTTCACTTCTCTGTTCCACCTGTCCATTCAGTAATCCAAATTTTGTTTTCTTTCTCTTCCATTTTTGCCATCCGTAATGATCTGCGCATCAACACGAAACGAATTTTTACAAAATCAAATCGAAACTCCATCGCGCAATTTAAAAAAAAAAATCGAAATTTTTCACCTAACAAAACAAAAACACTGAAGCACTGCTCATGTCATCAGACCAGCATCAAATGACATCCACATCGCTGTCGTCAACAGTATCGTCGGACGAGGCGCACGGCCAAGAAACACCGCTAACGAAACCGATGTCGTCCACTGCCAACGTCAAGCCCGTATCCGATTCAGAAACATCGAAGGTAAGCCGGTGCTTTGGAAACACCATCTGCATGCCCCAGAATTTGTTGTGCTTCAAGGTACGGTTGATGTACTTCCTTTATTTTTATTATTTATTATTTTTACTCACGTTAACTCATACACAACACATTGACATACCGAGACAAACAAAAGTTAAATGGTTGAAGAAGTGGCTGTTTTCAATGTTGGATTGTTGTGCAAAAGAAAAGACGATGAAAGTTTAACGCAATCAAAGAGATTTTGTTTCGCTTTCAAGGAAATCAAGTTCAATAATCGTTTGGCGGTTTTCGGTCTATTATGAACTTCAGATCTGAGTGTGAGAATGGAAATCTGGTAGAACATGATTCTTTCCAATGTGACACATAAAACGACCTATGCCGTTTTCCAAGTTAGTGCCGAAAATACCTGTCTGATTGAATTGGATCAGTTGACCAACAAGACGTGATGCTCGTGATGTAGCGAGAAAAATCATCACCCCTCTCCGGGTCACATTTTCAAAAAGTTGTAATTTAAATTGATGGAAACGCGTCGTAAAACTCGTTGTTATGTGAGCAAAGGGTGTTGTTCATAACATATTATCAAAAAAAAAAAGTCCAACCGAAAAGTCTTTGCTAGTTTTGCGAAGCATTCGATTGGGAATACACTCTTAAGCAAACGGAGGCGTATAAGACTGTAGTACTTCGTACGGGTCTAAGCATTTGTAGCACATTTGACGCACTGGTTTCAATAGGTAAAATCGATTTTAGACCAGCAGAAAACGAACGAGAGCATACACAGAGTCATAACTTCGACGCTTTTGCGAACAATTCGACAACAATTTTTTTTTTGGTTATGGCTCTATGGATGGCAGCTCAAATAACCTTAGAACAGACCTATTTTACATGAAGTTTTTCTCCTACTGTTTCCATGAAAACCAAAAAGACATTCGACAAATGCGTTCTACCTCAGTAGAGAGGCGCTTTTTCTATGGCGCTGTTATCGTTTATATTTGTAATCCACATATTTCGTTCACCAAATGAAAGCCTAGATTTTCGTGTTTCGACATTTCGTACCAAGACGGAAGCACGTATCCATCAAGTTAGCAGAAACTAAAAATCAAATATAGTTCTTCAATGGGTTAGAAAAATGTTTAGATTACAAGTATAGACGACAGCAGGTTGTCGAATCGTATCATAAAACATGATGGAATTACACTCAATGCCAAAAATTCCATTTTTTTTCCCGAAAATTCCATCGACCTGTAGCGTCAATTGCAACATAAAATTTGACCATAATAAATCGATATCCATTCGGTGAAGCCACAACACCGCTACTTCATAAATTTGCTGAAGACCGCCATCAAAGCTCCTCAAGACGCAATCACTTACTATGTGGTTTGTTGTTTGTGGTACGTCACTGCAATAACAATTCGGTGAACTGTTCGCGTTCCACTTGAAGAGCATACTAGTGCTGCGACCATGACCAGTTCTGAGACGGTTTTAACGGCACCAAATTCGTCGTGGCTGATCCAATGGATCCAATCAGTGATCCATGCACTTAACCTTAGTCGTTGGGTCATCAATGATGTGTTGGTTCCGCAAGTTTTCATTACTCCACGATTCTCGCCAATTTTCAGTCTGGTGGTAGGCGAAATTTGCGGTGTGGAAAAACTGTTCTTTCCGAATTGGATCTCTATTTTTCAGCCTCGAAAATGACGGGGCGTCAACCTGATATCTGTGAACAGGAAGCCTTCTCACGGCGAATGTTCGACGGAGTGATGTTTGCTAAAACTGGAAGCCATGCGAGCGGGGTTGATTTTAAGGTGCCGGTGATTTCCCTCTCGGATGCATTTCAAGAAAATGTACGACGTTGATGCACCCAACAACTAGTCATATATCACAGTTTTGTATAATGTAGCTCGTTATTGTAAATACTGCTTTAAATTTTGTTTAAAAAATGATCTCTACAGTGGCGAGGTGGGTAGTACTATCAATCGTATAGCTTCTTTTTTAAAACATTATCCAATTTTACCTTAACAATTTCTTATTTTGATCATTTGATTGCATTAAACTTTCGCATTTTATTTTAATTTTTTTGTTGGGATATGGTAGTTCGTTGTGTTTTCGGTTTTTAATTTCAACAAGTGTTTTATTCTTTGACCATTAATTTTGTACAACCAATTACACATTTTGTTAACGTTCAGTTTATAGGCGGTTTTGCGATCCATATTTTCATTAGCTCCAAAGTAGTTGATTCCTATGAGTAGGGTAAAGATGTTTTCCTGATCGAACATTACGATTCAATCCTTTACTTTCGATAAAACAAAGAAGTTTAATCTTATTTTCGAAGGTAGGCTTGTCATGGTCCATCGAAACAAATGTCTGTCACGACTTAAAAAGTCGACCGGAAAATTCCATGAACGTTGTCCTAGGAAGAGTCCCATAGATTTCGAGCTATTTCAACGCGAAATTTCGTTCATCGCAGGTCATGCCATGGAACTAACCATCTTAGCCTTTCACACTTTAAGAAACCGCAAACTTGCTGTCACAATCATTGAATTTGTTGAATTCCTTCGTTCAAATTACCGACCAGTGTTTGATACAAACTCTTTTACTTCATTCGTTGGATATGTTTCTCTAGACCTCATTTCTTTGCGGTTATCGTTTATTTTTGTCTGCTGTCGATACAAAAAGATTAACCGTCAGGGCCTGTTATTTGTGAAATTTATTAAATTAGAATTTCGTTGAGTGTCACAAATAATAGGTTTCAGTGCCGATAAGTATATATCTTCCACTGAATCTGTTTGTCTTACCATGTTTTCATGCTGTGGATAAAATTTTAGCGTAAAAAGTGAGAAATGATTACAGTCTGTACTACAATAAAGGTATGCAGGGCAGGCGATGGTTTTTTTTTGTTTTAAACACAATCAATGGTCAAGGAACCCGACCAGGATCCAGTTTCAAAAATACTATTTAATGTCTTGTGGCGAAAATAGCTACTTCCAGGCCGCACTTAACTCGGGCAAAGTAATTTTTTGCCTTCGGCTCGGATTACTTCACTGCATGCTCGCCGAAAAAATCACCTTCACCTAGGCATGTAATTAACCAAAAAAGAAAGAAGAAATGAAAACTCTTTAGGTTTTGCTTTGTAAAACGTCGTTTCCAATTCCATTTTATTTCGAATAAATTTTTACGATTTAAAACCCATTCTCCCATTCTAAGAGAAATAATTTCTTGTATACGGATGCTATTTCACTAACCGGTCGAAGTTCGATTTGGTTGAGTTCAATTTTCTTTTCTTTTAAAAATGAATTTTTAGCCCCGTACGAAGTACTGGGGGCTTATAAGATTAATATGCCGTTTGTAACACGTCGAATTGGAAGCAGACAGTAAGGGCAAAGCATTTGGTTATGTTCATAGAGCAAATCACAACCTTTTTTCAAAATTCTTTTTTTCCCCGATTGGTATCGACAAAAGTAAGGTCAAGTTCGAAAATGGGCATGGTGGGGTCGGCCCTTCCAGAGCTAGGGCCCTATAGGTGTTTTTCAGTCTTTCGACGATATCTACCGAAATACGCACGCAATAGCTGCTTGTGATATATCAAATGAAAGGTATTGACGAGTAGAACAAAGTTGCTGAACATTGTTTTTGTGTAGGATGCAACGCGAGCTTGTTGGGAGGGCTCAAAGGTCGTTACTCGGCCCTAAGTGTTTTTTCCACATAAATCGAGTAAATCTCATCAGATTTTGCCAAATTTAGTTTTTTATGGAAAGTAATTGAATACCGAAAAGAACGTGGCGAAAAAAGTTTAAAATTTGGGCCCTTGGACTAAGGCCGCTACTCGGCCCTAAGTGTTTTTTGCACATAAATCGAGTAAATCTCATCCGATTTTGCAAGATTTTGTTTTATTTGAGAGATAATTGAATGCCGAATAGAATGATGGCAAAAAAAGTTTAAAATTTGGGCCCTTGGACTAAGGCCGCTACTCGGCCCTAAGTGTTTTTTGCACATAAATCGAGTAAATCTCATCCATTTTCCTAGATTTTGTTTCATTTGAGAGATAATTGAATGCCGAATAGAATGATGGCGAAAAAAGTTTCAAATTTGGGCCCTTGGACTAAGGCCGCTACTCGGCCCTAAGTGTTTTTTGCACATAAATCGAGTAAATCTCATCCGATTTTGCTAGATTTAGTTTTTTATGGAAGGTAATTGAATACCGAAAAGAACGTGGCGAAAAAAGTTTAAAATTTGGGCCCTTGGACTAAGGCCGCTACTCGGCCCTAAGTGTTTTTTGCACATAAATCGAGTAAATCTCATCCGATTTTGCTAGATTTAGTTTTTTATGGAAGGTAATTGAATACCGAAAAGAACGTGGCAAAAAAAGTTTCAAATTTGGGCCCTTGGAATAAGGCCGCTACTCGGCCCTAAGTGTTTATTGCACATAAATCGAGTAAATCTCATCCGATTTTGCTAGTTTTTGTTTCATTTGAGAGATAATTGAATACCCAATAGAAAGTTGGCAAAAAATTTTGGGTTTCTAAAATAATATCGTAAATTGTTGGTTTTATTTGAGAGGTACTTCGTACGGGCTTTCGTAATTGCGCTATGCGCAATTTTAAAAATGAACACTTTCAGTAAATTTGACCATGCCCAACTTGACTTGCATTTTGGTAACAGACGCATTAGAGGGTTGTAGACGTATTAGGGTTCCGGGCGTATTACGGCTACGGACGTATTATGGTTACGGACGAAATAGGATTACGGGTCGTACGGGGCTAAGTCGCAGCAAACGCTCCGACTGTTCTGATGCCTTGTTTTTTGGGTGGTGAAGTTTGTCAATTTTTTGGGCGAATTAATTAGTTACCGTAGCCTTATGGATGTTATCGTTTACTTGATTCCCTTTTAAAATGTGTAAATGTTTATGTAAAAATACAAATATGGTTCTATTTCCCCCGTCCCATTAAACTGAGCTTTAACCCTTTCTTATTTGTGTTGTGAAATTTACGTTCCAATTTGTCATTTAGTGTACATAATTTCCCGTTTTAATCTAAGCCAATTTCGTTGAGTTCGCTAAATTATTTTTGGTTTTTTGTAATTTTGCCACTTCACAGCACAGATATTGTATTTTCGTTCCAAAACACATGACATTTTATAATTCACTCATTTCGTGACCTAAGCCTGTTTCCCCATCGTAGTCTCTTACGACAAAATTCCTGTACTCTGTTACAGCAAACCAGCGAATTGAGTACGAGCCCGGAAAACACCTTTACGCATCAGATCCATCGAAAAGAAGGCTCATCGGTAACATTGCTTAGCATGAAAGGAACAACCAATAACAATAGTCTAGACGAACCAAATGAGTATCCGATTAAATCATCCGCAAAGCCCGTTGAAAGTGTCATTGCATCAATGAAATACAACAATTATGGTAATACGGATGCTGTCACAGCCACCACCGAATCGTGCTATTGTGGCAGTGAACGAATTAACGATTTACATTTAAGTAACCAACAACTGAACGGCCCAGCAACAGTTTACGATAATGGTGGTAATAGTAGTGTATGTGATAGTATTGAACATTCAGTTCCATTAAGTGATAAGTGCAATGGTAAAAGTGCAATTACAAGTTGTTATCGTGATGGTCGTCGAACGGCTGGAAATTATCTGATTGCCGTGCATCGTAAAATGAGTCGACAGGATACATACTTTTTGTCGTATCACAAATCACGGCCGAGTTTATTCGGTGTGCCTTTGTTGATTCCGTGCTACGAAGGTGGGACGAATAAGGATTTATATTGTACGGTTTGGATGCAGGTCGCTAGACTGTTAAGTCCATTACCTCCGGCATCAGATCAGTCCAACCATGCGACGGATTGGTAAGTGCATCACTTGTTTTCTGTCAATTTTAAGAACTTTCATCAAGATCTATTGCCTACGTCTCTATGCATGGCCGGGCGTGTTGTTTCGATGGGAAACTTGACTATCAAATAATTTTACAAATCTTTACATTCACAGTGACGACAGTCTTGGCTACGAATTTCCATTCACGTTACGGGCAGTCGGCGAAAGTGGCCGCGTGTGTGCTTTATGTCCATGGTCACGATTTTGTCGCGGCTGCCTTATACCATGCAACGATGAGCCATTACTCAAAGGATATTTATCGTCGGCGGAATCCAGTTAGTTTTTTGTGCTCCGTTCCACACATTTCGCCTTTTTTTACTGTTCGTTTTGTTCTACTTAGGCAACTCATCCACTCCACAACTATCGACTCGTGATACATTCCCAGCCATGCATCGTCAAAATTCGGATATATCGTTCGGCGAATCGCCGAATACTAGTGCCATACACATAGCGATTGACTGGGACCCAACGGCCTTACATTTGCGATATCAAAGTACACGTGAGAGGGTCAGTTCACGCGTTGAGTGGTTAAATTCTGAATTTTTGAAGAATTTTTGTTTTTCTTTACCGTTATATTCAGTTCCACACCGAACATGAAAGCGTAGCTACGTGCCGTCGACAACAGACAGAGCCAGTTGATTTAGACCATTGTCTGCGCTCGTTTACATCTGAGGAGAAATTAGAGGAATGGTATCACTGTGCCCATTGTAAAGGGAAGAAGCCAGCAACTAAAAAGTTACAAATTTGGAAACTGCCACCGATTTTGGTAGGTTCATTTTGTCAATCCGTCTACTACTTCAGTCGCTTATGGTCGCTAATCCTTCGTTCTAATGCATTCGCAGATCGTTCACTTGAAGCGCTTCAATTACGTCAACAACAAATGGGTGAAATCTCAGAAGGTGGTCAATTTTCCTTTCAAAAATTTCGATCCAACGCCATATCTCGCTTCGGTTCCGCAAGAGACCATTCTCCGGCACAAAGAACTATCCGAACAGCATGGTACCGCCAATGCGACCGATAAAAAATGTAAAATGGAAATCGACGACGAAATCGGTGAATTCGATCGAGAGAATTTCATTGGCAGCATTGATGAAAATGAGGTGGCCGAAGAAGCAATGGCATTGGACGAAGTGGACGGCAAAGATGATGAACAAATCGAATCTAGTCCAGCGAATGGTGTGAGCAAAATGTCGGTACGCCATTCGATGAATAATGCAACAAAACGGCAGTCGACTCGATCGACTGTCGGACGCCAGCGATTGGTGTCGTCTAGTTTAACACAAACGCCGGTTATCGACGGACACCTGGTTGATTATCATAATCATAAATTGGAAGATGGACAAGATCCATACGATCTGAAATATCAGCTGTACGCTGTGGTCGTAAGTAGTCGACATAATATTGATCCGACAAAGATATTTTAGTGAGACCAACCAAAACAACAACTCTCTTTTATCCCACAGTCACATTCCGGTATGCTAAATGGCGGACACTACATTTCTTATGCGTCAAATCCGAACAATTCTTGGTATTGTTACAACGACAGCTCGTGTCGAGAGATTCCATGTCAGCCGAACATTGACCCGGGATCCGCTTATCTGCTATTCTACGAACGGCAAGGACTCAACTATTCGCCGTATTTGCCGAAAGTCGACGACAAGCCATTGCCGAATGGCAACGTGGTCGATTCGGAGGAGAGTGATAATGAATTGAAGAAGCTGTGCGTCATTTCATGATTTTATTTCAACTGGAATTGTTGGCAAAGCTGGAATGGTTATAGGATCGTTGTGGTTGATGCGTGCGTTGCAGTGTCAGAAAATATAGAGCGGTATCGCAATTGTTCCGTTGTATTTTGTATTTGCCTTGCATTTCGGCTCTTTATTATTGAACTACTTAGCGAGATTTTATTTGTTGATTTGAAGATTAAGAAATGAAAGAAACAAATAAACAAAAATTTTATGTGTAACGGAAAGGAGAGAGAGATTAAATAATTTATCGTTTTTTAGTTTTAGTTCTTCTTGTTTTCATTTTTGTTCAACAAAAAAATTTAAGATTTAATTTTACACGCACGAATTATATTTTAAAGAAACAGTTAATGAAACCGTGTTTTTCTTGGTCGTCCATTTGATAAAATGTCCCCATACTTCACACAGAGACCATCAGTGCCCCACGGTACTAGACAAGTCTTTCAAAAGACTATCGTTTGAAACGTACGATATACTTATACACTGAGGGAGATGGATTCTTTTGAAAACACACCTACCGGAATCTGTTACATATGCCCAGAAAGGGCTCGTGGAAAAATTCCTCGACGCTTGTGTGACGCAAAAAAACGCGAAAACCGCACATCCTTTTTCCATAAAAATGTTTTCTCGACGTTTCAGAAGATACTCTATCCGAATCTGCAATTAAAAATTTAGGAACTAATCTTTGAACACCTCACTTATATCGAAATTAACCAAAATCCATCGATGGAACTTAGGAAGTGCCAGAGGAATCATCTCTCATCCTAAAATTTAGGAACCAACCTTGGAACCACTCACTAATGTCGAAAATAGCTCAAATCCATCGAAAAATCCGATGGAAGTTAGGAAGTGCCAGAGAAATCATCTCTCATCCTAAAATTTAGGAACCTACCTTGGAACACCTCACTTTTATCGAAAATAACCAAAATTCATCGAAAAATCCGACGGAAATTAGGAAGTGCCAGAGGAATCATCTGTCATTCCAAAATTTAGGAACCAACCTTGGAACACCTCACTTATTTCGAAAATAACCAAAACCGAAAGTTAGGAAGTGCCACAGGAATCATCTCTCATCCTAAAATTTAGGAACCAACCTTGGAACATCTCACTTAAATCACTACACGGGCCTGACACTATTCACGCTATTCCTCATTTTTTAAATGCTGCTTATTCAGAGGGTCCAGCTGGTGACTGATATCGAAAATAACCCAAATCTGAATCCATCGAAAAATCCGATGGAAGTTAGGAAGTACCAGAGAAATCATCTCTCATCCTAAAATTTAGTAGCCAACCTAGGAACACCTTACTTGTATCGAAAATAACCAAAATCGATCGGAAAATCCGATTGAAGTTAGGAAGTGCCAGAGGAATCATCTCTCATCCCAAAATTTGGAAACCAACCTTTGAACACCTCACTTATATCACTTCACGGGCCTGACACTATTCACGCTATTCCTCATTTTTTAAATGCTGCTATTCATAGAATGTCCAGCCCGTGACTTATATCGAAAATCATCTCTCGGACTGGCAAGTAAAAGACTTGATTATCAATGGAAGTGCGTTGGTTCCATTCATCTCGACCTAGGGAATAATCAACGACCCGTTCACAGTGCAAATTTTAAGTTACAGAGAGAACGAAAATACTAGCTTCTTGAGCTGAGCATCCATAACAAAGGCCACTTCTTTTTCTTTGGCTCATTTATTTAACAGTGAATGGAACGTGTTACAGATCGGATCGCTTAGAAACATCTAGTAATCAACGCGTACACTTTTCCCTCAAAATGACCGATGATATTCTACAGAAATAAATTAAAAAACGTCAACCTTCGCCACAGTTTAAACACTAAACGGCAAACGTCTGAATGTCAAAAATGTGTCTCTGGACAATGCAAAAACATAGTATTGCCGGTCGCATTTCATTATCAAAATCAATGCTTCCAGACCTTGATCAAATTAAGCAAAAACGCAGCGGGTATTTTTATCGTTTAAAATGCAGTTACAAGTACTTTCGGGGCAGATTGGGTCTTTCTAGGTTTAAGAATCACCTACACTGTAGATGTAAACAGTTGAAAATAGAGCATACTTGGCTACTTCGGCGAACTTGTTACGGTTCCTATGTAACCGAAAAGCAGCAAAAACTGTTTTCCTTTCGTTTCCAAAGACATCAAACATGTTTAGATAGTGACACGTTGAATGTACCTTTCAAGTTTAAATTTGAGAGTAGGTTCGTCTACTCGAAGATCTACGAACAAAGGAAAATATTTGATCCAAAAATATTTTTAATGGAGCATATAAAGCTGCTGCTGCTTTCATTTTCCATTTCAACGAACATAACTTCCGTAGTTTGCACGGCAGATAGCATAAGATGAAATAAATCCTTAGGAATAGATCACAAAGTTCTAGCCAAGTGATTTTGACTCACGGTCATTTGTTGAACGGATTTTACAAAATCTCAGCGACCATGTATGAGAGATGTTAAAAGTATCCGGATCCATAATTGTGCAGAAGATCTACAATCCCGGAAGTCTCAAAGTCCGTAACAATATTTTAATATATAATTTATGCAATGATGACGTGAAATGAACTTATTTAACGAAAGAGGGTCAATGCAGTGTGTGAACTAATTATCATTGTTGTGGTGGGTTAAATTTTTATAAAATTGTACTGCGAGATACTGTTCGGTTCTGTTTGTGTTCAGCGTTATTTGCTTAACTTTTAAAGCTGTGAATGCGTATCAATGAAAGATTTAACTTAAAATACCCACACCGAACAAATACTGAAATGAAGGAGAACATCCAATTGAAGAGTCCGAATTTTGTAAAAATTAGGTCTCGTTTCGCATGGCTATGAAAATGACTCCAGCATAGCACTGTCGCTTCGGTGCTTGAGAGTACTATGAATCCAGCCACAAACTTCGAACTATAGTCACTACAACCTATTTCAATGAATCGATCCACTTAAAGAACGTCAAGCAATTTGTGCCGTTAGTCAATTTCAAATATTTATCCAGGTGTAACGTATCGATGTAGCACAAGGTTTATTAGTTTCCTGATGATGTGCAAAATGGTGAGTACATGCGTAGTACATGGATACGTCATCTGGTTCTGTTTCAGACATTCTGTTAAGCCACGCGCAGAATATTTTTTGATGCGCTGAGTGTACGTTCAAACAGAACAATAAAGAAAACTTGTTGAGTTAGACACGACGCCTAAACACGTTTTATGAAGAATTTTCACTTTAAAATAAGACAGAGATTCGTATATGGTGATTACGTGAGTTTTGCCTAAATATTTCATAAATTCATAGTCATGTTGAGACGACACCTGTTTACATAACATGACCTAAAAATAAAAAGTGACTGAAAACACAGCAGATAATTAATTTCGACATTTTTGTGAGTTGTCAGTGTTATCGAAATAGTTGAAATGGGCAAATCAGGTATTTATTGGCTTAAATTTGTCGATTTTACATTTATTTTAAGCAACCATACCGTAGATGAATTCAATTACCTATCGAATTAAACCACTCACAAGTGGACTATGGACTATGTCTTCTGTTTTAAAAAGTGACGACGATATTGTGGCCTTAAAGAGTAAAATTGTTGAAACAAATAAAGTAAAAGATTCGACATAAAGTTGTTATTACACTCACAGAAAAATTAAGTGGCGACAAGTTTGAGTGTTGTGGCTTGCAAATTGTTTCTACTCAAAAATGTCGTTTTACAAATTAAAATCTAGATTTTGCTTCTTTCTGTTTTTGTGTTTGCAGAAGCTAGATTATCATTTGTTAGGCAAACCAATACAACTCTCAAATCAGAAAACATTTAACTTTTCGGCGAGTGTACTTATGAAAAGAAGTAGCAGAGACGACTAACTGTGCTGGTGATACGCTTGCCATCTGTAAAAGATTAAGCGCATATCAACAGTTTTATTTAGTACAGAATGAGTAGTAGATTTCATCCTCAGGAATGTCTGTCTTTCACTTTAGCACTGCTAGAAAAGAACAGATCTCTAGTTGTCTGTCTGTACAGAGGTTGACACGAGGGGTAAACCACTGGCCAAAGTGTGGCAAATCCGAGGGGTGACGCACTTCCATTTAATCCATTTAATCCAAATAGAAATTTTTATTTTTACCGAAATAATTAGCCTACACACCTAAAAAATTTGTAAACTAATTACGAAAATTAGATTTGCACGATCTCCAGGGCGTTTAAGTACTCGTGAGATATAGAAAAACTTTTTTTTTGTTAAAAATTGTATTAAATGGTATTTAATCCATCTAATCCACTTTACACCAAAAACTCCTAAAAGTGGAATTTTACGCTTTTTAACATTGTATTATGAGTTGTAATACGTGGTTCGATCTAAATCAACCATTTTTAAGACTTTTAAAGTATTTTGTAAAATGATCTTTTTTCCTATTTAATCCATTTAATCCAATTTTTATTCCATTTAATCCATTTAATACATTTAATCTAGAAGTGCGTCACCCCTCGGGCAAATCAATTTCTAATTCCTTTCAATTCCGTTTAATTACCTCAATTACCGGAGCAACTCGTCTAATTGCCGGATTCGCTCTATTTCCTTTCAATTCCGTTCAATTTCTTTTAATTCCTGTCAATTCCATTTAATAACCTCAATTGCCGGTTCAATTCATCTAATTGCCGGATTCACTCTACTTCCTTTCAATTCATTTCAATTCCTTTCAATGGGTGACTGAAGTTTTGACAAGTTATTTTTAATCGACGTAAGACATTATTCTAAACAAAAAATTGTTCAACGGTATGTCTCTAAAATGCACTGATCTTTTTATTAGTTCGTCTAAACTGTCAATTTCTAAAGGTACTTCCTGTCAATTTCTTTCAATTCCCTTCAATTCCCATTAATTCCTGTCAATTTCGTTTAATTATCGGATTCCGTCAATTCCAAGCAGGGTGTTTAATCAATTACCCGAGTGGGGTACCTTTCGGGTTAACACTTAAATCTAAGTTCGAAGATGTGACAAATTTTTTAACTGAACTTGATTGACTTTGCGTTTAACTATCTAGGTTAGGTCGAAAAACACTTATTGGTATTTACGATGCCAAAACGAAATTTCGTGCTACTCGGCCGTGTAATGATATAATTAAAATTCTGAAACTTTGAAAGTACTAACTTCAAAAACAAAAAAAAATCTTTTTTAAGACACCGAAATCGATGTCGAAACACAGAGGCTAACAAGCGGCACAACAGAACCTCCGCGAAAAATTGTACTGAGAAATACGAACGGCAATTGGAAGACCAGAATCAAAAAACGAATTTTCATCTTATCTTGGATCCAGAAATATGACAAAGATACTGCCATCGGCGATGCCATTGCGGGCATAACTTTGGGATTGACAATGATACCGCAGGCAATCGCTTATGCCGCTCTAGCCGGGCTACCGTCTCAATATGGCTTATATTCGGCCTTTATGGGTATGGTTAAAGAAATGAGTGTATTTGGGGTGATCAAGAATGAGATTAACGTTTGATAAGTCTGTAGGTTCGTTGATTTATGTGTTCCTTGGTACGATCAGAGAGATTTCCGTTGGACCTACGTCCTTGATGTCTATACTTACCTTGCAATATACGTTAGATAAGCCTCCACAGTTTATGATTATGTTGACGTTCCTGGCTGGATGTATGGAACTGCTGATGGCGATTCTGAATTTGGGTAATTGTTGGATCATCGAATCGTGTACTTGAGAAAAATTAATTTACTTTTTCCGCTAAAGGAGTTATAGCGGAATTTATATCAGTTCCGGTCACGAACGCTTTCACCTCGGCGACTTTGTTGATCGTGAGTGGTTCACAACTGAAAAATCTCTTAGGCATTAGCTACTCGTCAAAGGGTTTTGCTGACTCACTATACAATCTTCTTATTCGACTCGACAAAAGTAAATTGGGTGATGGAATGTTGGCTGTCTTCTGCTGTGTGTTTCTTTTATTATTTCGAGTAAGACACATGCCAACAAAATTTGGAGACCGACATCATTATGAGTGTTTTGCCGTTTCAGCAATTGAAGGACATCAAAATTAAATCCAACACGAATTCCGGCAAAAGACTGAAAAAATTCCTGTGGTATCTCAGTCAGGCAAGCAATATGTTGCTTGTAATAATTACATCGAGTGTAGCATATCAGTGGGCCGTTGGAACAACTCCATTTAAATTATCGGGCAAAGTCGAGCCTGGCATCCCAAAGTTCACTCTGCCCGCATTCGAATTCGAATATCAAAACCGAACCATTGGCTTCATGGAAATATGTGGCGAATTGGGAAGTGGAATTTTGATGATCCCGTTGGTTGCTGTCTCAGCAAATGTTGCCATAGCCAAGGCATTTAGTGAGTCTCTCACCTCAAACAGAAAGTTCTTTCAATTGATAAAAATGTGTTTAGCTTCTGGAGCCAAGGAAATGTTTACATTAGGAATATGTAACCTTCTCGGATCTTGTGTCAGTTCAATGCCGACTTGTGGAGCTTTGACCAGATCGGCTGTTAGCTATGCTAGTGGCGTCCGAACACCATTTGCTGGTTTTTATACGGCAGCAATGACAATGCTTGCGCTAAGTTTGTTAACGCCGTACTTCTATTTCATCCCACAAGCAACGTTAGCGGCTATCTTAATCATAGCTGCAATGTATATGGTAGGTCGGACATCTTTTCTGTTAACTCTACAGAAAATCGTTTCATTACCATCAACCACATGCATCAGATTGATTTCAGTATCCCTCTACGGTTATGGCGTAAGTCAAGACGTGACTTTTGGGTTTGGTTGGGATGTATCATTGCGTGTTTAGTCGTTGGCATAGAAATGGGACTGCTGTTCGGCGTTCTGTTGAACATATTACAGTTGATGTATGCGTGGGCAAGACCAGAAATTTTGCTAGAGATGCACACAATCGATGATGTCCCGTATCTTAGAGTCACACCAAAAGTTGGAATGTTGTTTCCAGGTATCGACCATCTACGTGAAATGGTGATCAAAGCAAATGCAAGCATGAAAAGTAAACAGCCCGTCGTTATTGACTGTAGCAAATTTACTGGATTTGACCATTCCGCTGCTGAGGTATGACATACGACAGATAAGTAGTTCAACAGCGAAGTGTGTCGTCTAACGAATTTTTTTTTTCAGGGAATTACTGGCCTTGCCAAAGATTTTCATAAGCGAAAGCAGGTCCTAATACTACACAACCTAGATGAAAAATGGCACAATCTGATCACATCAGATAATGTGTCCTTTACTACGTCGGAACAGACACTGAAGAATACGATAGTGAATCATGATATCCATAATCGATGCCGCACATTTATTTCTAGTGATGAAGCTACCACAAACCCAAAACGAACCACAGATCCTTTGATTGGTTGTACAGAATTAGAAGATTTAAATTAAATTAATTTGTAACGAACGAGTCCTACTTCTTGAAACCACTGCTTCGAACATTGGTTCGCCGTTTGTGGTCGACTTTGGTTAAGCCTTCCAAATGCTGCATTTTACGTATTTCGTTTCTGTTTACGAATGATTCCATTTGGTGTCTGGCGTGCTCATCAGTCGTCGTAAACTTGTCAGCATAACTGTCTAGACACTGTCTTGCCTTCACCATTCCCAGTTTGTGTTGCTGATAATAAAAAATTACGATCAAAAGTTGCCATATCCCTAATTCAGGCCAGAGTGTGTCACTGCAGTAGATGATAGACGTCGAGCACTGTGGACGATTTTGAATGTTTTATTGCAAAGTCATTCTTCCGTGGCAAAGAGGGTATACTTGCCGACCTACCTGATACATCAGAAAATCGGACAGACGTGTTTCACCAGACGTTCGAACTATCAGATCAGGATCTGGTGTTTTGCTCATGTACATACAGCTCCTAAACAAATTATCGTTTATATCATCCACATTCAGTTCTAATTGCTGCACACCATTGACTATTGTGCGTACCGATTCAGTCATTTCGTCACGTGATGTGTAAGCGAATGCAATGTTCCATACAGCCCGATCATTGTTTCGAGTCATTAGCATTACTTTTGCCATTATGGACTGTAAGTCGATCGGTAACAGCGTCAGATTTCCTACAATCCGAACGCATATGCCTCGCTCGTTTAATTTGTTCTCGTCGTCGACTAATTTCTGAAATTTTTCCTTTGCCATTTTCATCAAAGTATCCACTTCCTCTTTATTGCGTTTAAAATTTTCGATACTAAAGGCGTACGCGGTCACTTCTTTTACACCGATATCCAAACACCATTGCAAAATTTCCACCAATTTGTCGAATCCTTTCGCATGTCCTTCGGTTTTGGATTTTAAATTATTTTTGGTTGCAAAACGCCGATTACCGTCCATAATAAAGGCGATGTGTTTCGGTATCGGACCGCATTGCATCAAGCGAACGGAAAACCGTTGTAACCAATTCAAATTACTTTCACACAACCAAGACATTTTGGCTACACTAGCACCGGGCCGGGTTCTTTTGAAACTGAAAGTTCTTTGATATTGCGTAAAGCTTATAGCGAGCAGGTATCAATGATTACGGCATATATTATGCAAACGGTCAATAATCATAAACAAAGTAAGTTGTTGGACAGAGAGAACGAAAATTGAGAAATTCCCATCTTGTAAAAGTAGCGTAAAATATATTCCGGTTGACCATGAGAATCTTGTAAGTGGACAATTAATTGAAATTTATTATAGTCAGAAAATCTTTTCGCGCGGTGTAGATAAGTAGATAATAGCACTTAACAGGTATAGTTAGCTCAATTTTTTTTTTGTAAATGGAAGCACGTGTGGGTCTTGATTTTTTTGTGTGAAATTAAATTAGCATTTTTAATGGATGTCTTTTACGTAATCGCTTATGATCTCTGACCGCAAATAATTTTTCCTTTTTTGTGGCTAATGAACCATGTCGTTGAGTCACCTTGCACAGTATGAATAATCGAAATTATAAAACATGAAACAGGTTTTTAGCCTCGTATTTCAAGCGTTCATTGGAACAAAAGCATTCGCCGTTGGCTATTTGTAAGTGGTTCTCTGAATAGTTAGCCTCGTGAGTGAATAATGCCTTATTCAGCCTTAATTGCATTTTTCATGAATCGTCTACACAGACCTCCCACGCCAAAAATGAGCTCCTTAATTCATGAATAAGGAGGAAATTTTTTAAAAATCAGGAGGATTCAGGAGGTTTTCATAGTCATAAAATAAGGAGATTCGTGATGGTTATCAAAGAAATGAACGCCAAAACTATTCAAAAATTTATGAAACAAAACTTTTACAAATAAAGACTTTTTGAATGACAAACGATACAGTTATGCATTAATATGCTAAAGGTAAATTTTTTTGTGGAGTCGCAAAGAAGAAGGACTAAAACAACAATCTAATTCGTTTGTCAAACGTTCTAGCTTGGCGACAAGCGACTTATAATCTGTTTCATTAGACGACATTTTTAGAAAGTTTACTCATATTCAGCTTGAGTCGCAAAATTTTTATGCCCGTTTCCAAAACCGTCATTAGAGTGGTTTTGACAATAGTTTTCTTAGGAATGTAAGGTATAATGAGGAATTTTTGAAAAAGAAGGATGTGAATTAAGAAGGTTTTTGATTGTCATGAAAAAGTAGGTTCAGAAATACTAAACAGCTACTTATGCTAAAAAATGCACAAAATATTTAAGGCTCAATTGTGAAAAAATCGAATGACTTGTGTTCACTTTTATTCGTAGTTGTCTTCGTCCGAGCTTCATGTATCCACAGCCCGTTGCCAAATCGAAACGTGAAAAAAACAGAATCTGATTTAATCAGCGAATCTTTGTAAAATATGAGATTGATATGCGATTCTCTCGGGTAATACAGTCTTACATATCGTGTTAGATCTAACCGAGGGGGAAATCACTCTTCGATTTACACGCGATTTACATAATTTACGTGATTTACACGTTAATGTAAATCACTTGATTTCACTTCAATTACCTGATAGTTTCTCTTAACTTGAACGTGTTTTATTTTCTGAACATAATCGACATGATAATTATGAGAAATCCTTGATAAATGTAGAGAAATCCAGTGATTTGCAATTCGTAATTCGCAATTCACGTAAATCATGTAAATCGTGTGCAAATCGTATGTAAATCAAGAGAGTTATTTCCCCCTCGGATATAACACTTTGTGTATGGGGTTGCATGCTAAATGTTTTTTCAGATACAATATCAAATATTTGGATCATAGAGTTACACATTGAAGTCCAGCCGTTGAACTCCTTGCATTTAATAATTCTTTCCCCTTGATAGAACTATTCATATCACAATGATTCTCTCTAGGTCTAGCTCATCCAACGACATTGCAAATGTTCTACTGTTCTTAATCAATAATTGGTACCTGCTTGGTACAAGTGAGTGGATAAAAAGTAATATGTGAGCGAAGCGAGCGAAGTTTTTTTTATTTAAAACGGTTGTATTCACTAACGTTCTAGTTCCAGCCAATAAATGTGCATAAGCTTGTGTCGATAATGAGGTAATTTTCCTATGTTTCCTATGAAAAAGTAGGAAAATAGGATAACACTACTTTTTACTAAAAATAAGGAGAGTTCATAAAAAATAAGGAGAATAAGGAAAATAAGGAGAAGTGGGAGGTCTGAGTCTACACTATAACAAACTTGAGAATTCGAATTCATAGCCACAAGCCAAGAAACGTTTACATGCCTTGTGAGTGAAGGAGCTTCAACTGCAATTTGAAATATTTTCGTGTATCGGACTTTGACCTTGTTCCTTACGAGACGGTGGCGGGTCAATTTCGTCAGTAACGATATTATCGTTTTTTAGACAAAAAAACGATAGTATCGTCTAAAAAACGATATTATCGTTCCTGACGATATTGACCGTTTAGAAATGTCGCATCTCCTTACGGGGCCCGTCGAACGGTAGACTAAAGTTACGAGATCTAAACGACGATGTTGTCGTTCCTGAAGATATTGACCGTATAGAAATGTCGCCTGTTGAAGCTCCTTAGAATTGTAACGCATACTCGAGCTACGCATTTAATTTAAGAAATTATTTAAAAATAATTAAAATTGAAATGTTCCTTAGGGACCCGTAATACTGGTTGTTATCCCTTTTCCACCTATCGAACGGTAGACTAAAGAGATCTTGAAGAAATCGAATCTTATGGTTCTTCGGATATGTTTCGGACTCGGACCGCATTGTATTAAGCGGATAGAAAACCGTTGCAACCAATTTTACTTTTACGCATTGTTTCTTCTTACTACCTAGTACCTGAATTAGTAGCTTGACACACATAGGTCTTTTAAAAACGTGTACGTCAGATGTATCGTTGTTCAATAAGGTAACTTCGTAGTTCGTGCTAATTGAAAAAAAAGAGTTTAAACGTTAATAACTTGGACACTGTTCATAGAATTTACTTAGACTTTGAAGTTTGATTAATTGATGAACGATTTCTTCAACAATTTCTTGAAAAAGCTTATTAATTAAACGCAATTTATTCTTTATTGATGATGTTGCTTGTTATAAGCTGATCAGAAAATCTTATCCATACCAATAATAGCACAGAGGATCCAATACCTTGAAACTGAAGTTCGTGCTACAAAAATTGGTATGACAATTTATATAGCACGGAAAACGACCTAAGATGAGTTACCTTAATGGCTTCCATTAATAAATTTTGAAACCAACTGAATATACATTAACATCGTTTCAAGAAAAAGCTGGCAACATTCGTCGATTAGCAATCGAAACAATGAGCGCAAATTCAGGTATTTTAATCGCGTTTACAATTTTAGTTTCATTTTTGAATATTTCCATTGCATTTTGTACTGTAATTCAATTCTCGTGAAACGAAAATAGTTGCTCTATATCTTTGAGACTCGGTTTGACTTTGTGTGATATTAAAATTAAGATCTTGCTACACTAACAGACTAACCTACCATCTAACTTTGAACGTAGAAATCGTTGGTTCATCCTTAACTTTTTTAGATATAAAATGACAATAATAAATGGAGTGAAAAGCACAGAGATGATTCAAAAGGTCCTACAACTATTAATAGAAAATGCTGACAACATTCCTCATAATTTACCAAAAATTTTATAAAATGTGACCGAATTCAAGGTTCTATTCGTTTGAAAAAGGTGCTGCGATGTTAAACATATCTGTTCCAACAGTTCTTTCTGCAACATGTTTATGTGAAAATAAATATCTCAATTTGTATACACGTTTCAGACTCTGAACACCGCAAACGTACACATTAATTTGTTCAGTACCTCTGTCCGTTTATCTGTTTCAATGAAACCGGAACGAATCTCAAAATACCATACTTGAACCAATTAGCTGGTTTGACCTCAAAGCTATGTCCACACTGGCTCGTTTGAGCTCGAAGCACAAGAACAACGATTTTGCTTTTATGTCATTTTAATGTAGTTTGTGTGTTTGAAACTAGGGAAGTAAAAGATTGTGAACAGACTTAGTTGTTGCACTATGATACGCTTTCCGATTGTAAGTGGTTTTGCGATGTGATATAGAACAGAGAAAGAATTATGAATCGTTTCTCATCAATGTCCATTGGCTTTAATAATGAAAATTCCGGCTAATCGTAACTGTTTCCCAGCCAATAGCAATTCAAATGGCCACAAAATGACACCGGACACCACAAAGAAAAAACCTACGACATCGCTGACAAACTGGAAACTGCTGCTGAAAAAGCGAATATTCATTTTGTCGTGGATTCAAAACTATGATGTCGACATGATGGTTGGTGACTTTATTGCTGGAACAACATTAGGCTTAACCATGATACCGCAAGCCATTGCATATGCAGCTATACTTGGTTTACCGCCGCAATATGGTCTATATTCTGCATTTATGGGTAAAAAACTGATTCGATGTGATGGAAAAGTCATTTTCACACCGCAGTTGCGAAAATAGTCGTTTTCTTTACTGCGGTGAAACGTCGAATGTCTTTGTTATGAAATAATTTTTCCGTATGTGCCTTGGACGATTGATTTTAGGCAATTTCCCTCACGAAGTGAGCGTTACAAGCGAAAGTGCCTTAAATCAATCGTCATAGTTCCAGTAAAATCCAGTAAAATGTCCAAAATTGCCCTCATTTTTGGTTTCGAAGCATGAACAACGTCGTGTTTACCCGAGGGGGAAACAACACGAGCGAATGGTGGGACAGTGTTAAGCGAATAATGAACGAATAAAGACGAAAAATAAGCGAATGAAGACGAATAACGGGAAAATAATTGGCGAAATGGACGAATAGCGAAACGGTGGGACAAGATTTCCATTGTTGTTTCCCCCTCGTGCTTACCTCTGGGAAAAATTTGAAAATTTCGCATTTTTATGACTTTTGCCTCTCGCTACGCTCGGTGAACAAATAATAACTACCCCCACTTCTATTTAAGGTACCTTCGTTTATGCATTTCTCGGAACAGTCAAAGAGATTTCGATGGGACCGACTGGCATTTTGTCGTTACTTAGTTTACAGTATACAATGGGTTACCCAGTGGAATATACGATAATGCTAACGTTTATGTCAGGATTGGTTGTGTTTCTAATGGGAGCCTTAAATTTAGGTTGTGAATGTGCAAAATTTTGAAGTGTAAACTGTCATTTCCATTTGTTTCTTTCTAAACAAAGGTATACTGGCTGATTTCATATCCGTTCCGGTTACCAACGCATTCAGTTCGGCAACATTGATAATCATTTCTAGTACTCAACTCAAAACTATTCTCGGAATATCGTACTCGTCGAAAGGATTTGTAGATTCGCTGCATAATCTTCTATTAAAAATAACGGAAACACGCCTCTGGGACACCGTACTAGGCGTAACGTGTTGCATTGTACTGATTTTATTCAGGGTAACATAGAGACGGTAAAATGTTTGGTCAAATATCCGCTTTGAAACATATTATTTTACAGAAATTGAAAGATGTGAATGTGAAATCAACCACACGCACTGGTAAAATGTTCAAAAAATGTTTGTGGTATCTGAGTCAAGCCGGTAGTATGTTGGTCATCATCATAACTTCGATTGTCGCATTTCAATGGGTTGCGGAAACGAACCCGTTTAAATTACTAGGTATGCTTCAACTCTATGGGTATGATTAAGGTTTTAAAATCTGCCTGATTCAAATGATGTTTGGTTGCACGTATTTTAGTTATCGATCTATTTATAGGTCGATTGAGTGTGTGCGTGACTGCGTGATAGATATTTGCGTAACATTATTTACCTTAGGAAGATACGGGAAAAGATGATAAAAATGCCGAGGTACTGTCAATACAGATGAACGGGTGACATCGTGCATGGAAATAATGCGGTATCCTGGTATCCTAGATGCCGGGAAGTCGTCGGGGCGACAAATTGGATACCGGGAAATTCAGCCTCTTCTTTTTTTACTGTAAAAATTAGACCTCACCGGGAAATATCTATAAGCAGGAAGAATTCAGAACTAACCGAAAAATAGCTGTCACCGGGAAATCGGAAATAGCTATCATTGGGAAGAACTCACACCGGGGAATATCTATCAGCAGGAAGTACTCCCTTGGAAGTATCTATAAGCAGGAAGAATTCAGAACTAACCGGGCTGTCACCGGGACCGGGAAATCGTAAATAACTATCACTGGGAAGAACTTTCCGGGAAATTTTATCAGCTGGAAGAACTTATTGAGAAGTTTTTACCGACGAGGGAAGAACTTCTTGGGGAGTTTCTGTTAGCGAGAATTTTTTTTCTTGTCAGTGTTCAGCGGGAAGTCTCTATCATCAGAAGTTTCTACCAACGGGAAGAACTCATTGGGAAGTTTCTAACAGCGGGAATTCTATCAGCGGGAAATTTTATTTTGTTAGAGGACAGTGTTGTGTTAAGTCTCTATCAGCGGGAAGTACTCCTCGGGAAATTTTGATCAGCGGAAAGAAGTTTATCAAAAAGTTTTCGTCACTATCCCGATCCCGATGAATTATTCTCTTCAACGAACTAAACTTTTGATGAGTTACTACTTCTGGTGAAACAGTTCCTAATAGGGTGCATAGACCTAAGAATTTAAAAACTTCGCCTGCGGCGCTTTTACTCAAATTAAAGTTTCATTTAGAATTTTGAGTTTTTACAGTTTCAAAGAATGATACTAATTTTGCATCATAAAAAGTCAATCTTCAAAAAATTTCACTCGCTCTGCTCGTGAATTTCTTTTTATATATTTAAGTAAATTAAAACAGAATTTCCGAAAGATTGTTATGCCCAACATATCTGGCAAATTAGAGCAGAAGATAATATTCCAATGAGTTTATATCTGTTTTATCTTTACAAACATTCTCATCTACAAATTGATGAGTGAAAGTTCATGCAGATGAAAGTCACGAAAAGGTAATAGCACTGTAAAAACTAATGTTCAACTTGAATCTGCACAAAAAGGCTAGAAAGGGCTTGGGAAATAATATTCGCGCCACCGGGAAGTCAATTGCGACTCACCGGGAAATTTTTGTCACAATTTCCGGGAAGTTTTGACTTGGTTACCGGGAAGAAAACATTATTTCCATGCACGGGTGACACCCTGCTTTTGATAATAAAATCAGGTTTTTTCATAAACTGATCTCATCATAAGAATATAATTTTGGTGGGTTTTGTTTGTTTCTTTCGTTTTATTTGTTCCATCCGTATTCTACCACATAGAAGTAGCGTTTGTCTGTACGTTTCGTCCGTCAATTCCACACGTAACGTGTGAGTGAAACGACACTCTTTACGCTTCTTTTATTGACAACATGTAGAACGATGTGGAACAATTAAAACTGTAGAATGCTGACCAATTACAAACTTTAATTGAGTTAAGTTTAAAATGTCGCAATCGAGATGATTATAAATCGTTGTTGTGATGACTTTTTTTTTGAAGTAAAATCGTTAGAAATGGTTTTTTTTACCGCACATCTAATAAATTATCGATTGACACTACCTACTCAACAATACACAGCCTTGAATCTACCTACCTACCTTACTACAAATTTCTTTTTTGTTTTGTTTTTCAAGGCAGTGTTCCACAAGGTATTCCAAACATCACTGTGCCGCCATTCCAATTTGAACACCAAAATAAAACAATTGGCTTCCTTGACATCTGCAAAGACTTAGGGAGTGGATTGTTTATAGTTCCTTTGGTAGCGGTGTCGGCTAATATTGCTATCGCTAAGACGTTCAGTAAGTCAATCGCAAAATTTAGAAATACGGATAACATTTCAAAGGCTTTACTCGTAGGCTCAGCCGCGACACTAGACGCAACACAAGAAATGCTAACATTAGGAATTTGTAATGTAATTGGTTCGTTTGTTGGCTCAATGCCAACATGTGGTGCAATAACTAGAACAGCTATTAGCCAGGCAAGTGGTGTGCGGACACCTCTAGCTGGAATTTACACGTCCATAATGACTTTACTTGCCTTGAGCGTGCTCACACCATATTTTTATTTCATTCCACAAGTTTCTCTGGCAGCCATTTTGATTGTAGCGTGCATCTTCGCGGTAAATTTAAAGGAAAATTCAAAAATTTAAGATCTAATCCAATTTGTAATTCATGTTCAAAAATCAGATCGACTTCAGCCTTCCATTGTATTTGTGGCGCAACTCACGAAAAGATTTTTGGAGCTGGCTAGTTTGTCTTGTAACATGTCTATTTGGGGGCATCGAGGTTGGGCTCTTTGTAGGTGTCACACTAAACATCTCGCAATTGCTGTATTTGTGGGCTAGGCCCGGAACAGTAATAGAGGAAGAAGAAATCAACAACACTCGTTTCATCAGGGTGAAACCAAATATTGGCATATTTTATCCGGGTATAGTGCACCTTCGTGACGAGGTGAATAAGGCACTTCTACTTGCGCAATTCAAAGTTCCTGTAGTTATTGAATGTGGTCGATTCGCTGGTCTGGATTACACAGCTGCTCAGGTGATTGCAAAGCATCATTTTTGCACATAGTTCCATGTTTGATGTTGAAAGTTTGTTCTCTATTGTAGGGCATCTGTGGCCTCGCCAACGATCTCAAAAAACATAGCCAGGTTCTTGTTTTGAAGCAGTTGAAGGAAAAATTCCACAATTTAATTACGTCACCGAACGTAGTACTGTGCGAGACGGAAGAGTGTTTTAAAGTGATGATTTGCCATGAGAATATCAGCACCGAAAGTGCCATTATACCACGAAGTGTAACAGTTGAATTGGACGAAGATACACAGCCTAAACGAGGATCCGTTTTACGAAGACCCTCGTGCAGATCATGCTAGAGATGGAACAGCTTGTTTTAGTGTAAAGAAGAGTATCGATTGAGTACATCGGACATACGTTCTGCTTAGGAAAAATAATAGAAACCAAAGATGCATGCAGTGGTGTGCACTTAAATAAAATTGAATATTGAAAGTGAACCTCTTACATTGTTTGGGTGAATAAACCTGATTTTTAGCACCGGACAGGTTCCACTTCCGTTTATGTTGTTCCCCAAATAATGAGTATGATGAGCAGCAGTAGTTTTTCAAAATTACCTGACGGTGATGGACAGCGAATTGATCGATAAAATCTTGCTTCCATAACACGTCGAATACAAATACACCTGATACACCGGACAGGTAAACGATTCATTAAAATGGATTTGTTGGACACCGTTGGGTTACTACAATTTAACGAGAGAAAACTTCTATTTCAACTCTATTTTCACATTAAATTTGTATTTTTGAATTGTTTCTATGACGAGACGGTAGCATCAATTTCATTCATTTTGGGGTTTTCAATTGTAACCTCTTCAATCCAAGACAGATAATGTACCACATCAGTGAAATGTGAATACTCCATCGAACCGCACCATGTATTCGGAAGATTAAACTTAGGTGGAGCCAACGACAATATTCCTCGTATGTAATAGACTCCACTTTCTTCGAAAGTCATTGACCCGCCACTGTCACCGAGACAAGCACTTGTGCCTAAGGATAAGATCGAAAAATTCAGGGATTTTTATTGCTTTCTTCATAACAAACCGTTACGGAGACCAGCGCAGAAATGTGTCTCTAATATGACATGTTTAGCAAAAGCACGATATGCTGCAAGACATTTACGCGAATCTACCACAGTCATGGACGCTTGTCGGAGCACTCGTGACATCTCGCCCGTTTCAGTTTGTCCCCATCCAACCACCATCCCAGCTCTCCCAACAATTTCTGACAGATCTGTTTTATTTGACGGCCACATACAAACTGGTTGCACGTAATTGTTGAATGTAGCGTGAGTAGAAAGTCGAAGAATTGCTATGTCGTTGTTCAAATCAGTGTATTCAAAGTCGGGATGAATTATGACTTCGGCGACCTGCAAGATCGTCAGGAACATGAGTAAATGCGATATTATGGCTATTAGAACGATAAACTAGTGAACGTACAGTAAAGTTCTGTCCACTACTCTCATTAACATCCAAATTTAATCGCCCCAAAGAGACTAGGAATTCATTCGATTGCATTGATTCGTTAAAACGAGAGACAC
This sequence comes from Bradysia coprophila, assembly GCF_014529535.1. Taxonomy (NCBI): domain Eukaryota; kingdom Metazoa; phylum Arthropoda; class Insecta; order Diptera; family Sciaridae; genus Bradysia; species Bradysia coprophila. The sequence goes on along the minus strand of NC_050735.1, from coordinate 3,263,382 downwards.
AGTGCGCTGCTGTAAGAACTGAATGGGAACTGATGAGCGTCCCTCCACATTGATAAACAGGAAACGGTTCGTGGACTTTGTTATGATAGATGGCAGTGTGCCAAGGCCAATGATGTGTAGGATTTGAGTATGTCATTAGGGGTGCCAGCTCTGGTAAACGCTGTCCACAATAAGATATGTGGTCTACCTCTCGGTTCGAAGAACCAACAACACGAACGAAAGTATTGTCGCCATCATCGACTTCTTTTTCGTGTTTGGCGTATTCAGAAACAGGAACCGCCGCGTTACTAAATTGCAGAAAAGTGAAAAGATGTTACTTGATATTTCCAGACTTTGCTGTACTTTGTGGTACGCACGTACTCTACATAATATAGAAAGGTTGGATAATTACTTACAAATCGGTAGCGCACTGAACGGTCTCTTCGCAATCACCTCTTCGATCCAAGATAGATACTGTGCAACATCAGTGAAAATGGAATACTCCATCGAATCGCACATTCCATTTTGATTATTAGCTAGACATTTCGACACTAATCCTCGTATGTAATAGATGCCACCTTCTTCGAAAGTCATTGACCCGCCACCGTCACCAGGGTTCACACTGATGCCTAAGAACAAAATAAAGAAATTCTTCATTGTTTGGTTTTAACCCGTTCTGTTTTTGTACAAACCGTTTCGATTACCAGCACAGTAATTTTTTTCTGTTAAGAAATTTCCATAAAAGGTACGATTGCTTGAAAGACAGGTGAAGAAACTTACAACTGGAATAGACGCTTCTTGGAGTATGTGTGATATTTCGCCCGTTTCTTTTTTTCCCCATCCCACTACTGTACCAGCTCTGTCAACAATTTCGGAGAATTTTTTTTTATTCGACGGCCACATGCAAATTGGTTGCACGTAATTGTTGAATGTAGCGTGAGTAGAAAGTCGAAGAATTGCTATGTCGTTGTTCTTATCAAAGTATTCAAAGTCGGGATGAATTATGACTTCGGCGACCTACAGGATCGTCAGGAACATGAGTGAATTCGAAATGTGGCTATTAGAACGATAAACTAGTGAACTTACAGTAAAGTTCTGTCCACTACTCTCATCAACATCCAAATTTAATCGCCCCAAAGACACTAGGAATTCATTCGATTGCATTGGCTCGTTAAAACGAGAGACACAGTGTGCTGCTGTAAGAACTGTATTTGAATTGATGACCGTACCTCCACATCGATAAAAAGGAAATGGATGGTAATCTTTATTATTGTAATAGATAGCAGCGTGCCAAGGCCAATGATGTGTAGGATATGAGTTAGCCATTAGGGGTGTAAGCTCTGGTAAACGTTGCCCGCATGACGATTTTTTTTCTACCTCTACATGTGAATGAACACCGAGAACGAAATCATTGTAGTCTTCTTCGATGTCATTTGCTGCAATTTCATATTCAGAAAAAGGAACTGTCTCGCTAGTAAGGTGGCAAAAATCCCTCTTCATTAGGAAGGAAATTTAAGAGGAAATAACATACTCACATGCACTGAACATTCTTTTGACTCTCAATGGTCGCACGTTCTATCCAAGACAAATATAGTGCAACATCAGTGAAAAGTGCATAGTGGTAAGAGTCGCAAATTGTTGCAGTTACAGCGGTTTTATTCGGTTTGCCTGGTATCACCGAGACTATTCCACGAATGTAGGCCACTCCATTTTCCACGAAGGTCATTGATCCGCCACTGTCACCGAAACAAACACCCGTACCTAATTAAAATAAAAGTCAACACATTCCACAGTGCCACATTGTTGGCTTTTTTTCAGTTCAACAAAACCGTTTCTGCTGCCAGCACAATAATTTGCCTCCCACATGTACAGACTGAGTAGACCGCGATTCGTTGGCAGACATTTACGCGAATCTACTTCGACAGGTACGAACGCTTGTCGAAGTACGTTCGATCGTACACCCATTTCTGTGAGTCCCCAACCAATTACCATTCCCGCTTTACCAGCAACGTTCGACAATTTCTTCTTGTTTGATGGCCACAAGCAGATTGGTTGCACGTAATTGGTGAATGTAGCGTGAGTAGAAAGTCGAAGAATTGCTATGTCGTTGTTCAAATCAATTGAGCTAAATTGTGGATGCATTGTGATTTCGGCTACCTGCAGACAATGTGAGATCGACACATTTTGATTGAGGCGTTTAAGCCAGAGAACTTCATGAATCTCACGTCAAAGTTCTGCGCAGTACTCTCATTGACATCCAAATTTAATTTTCCCAAAGAAACTGAAAGTCGCTCCGTGTCCATCGGTACATTAAAAGAAGACACGCAATGACCTGCTGTAAGAATTGAACTCGCACTGATCACAGTTCCTCCACACCGATAACTAGCAACAGATTCGTTGAGTTCATAAATAGCAGCATGCCAAGGCCAATGGTGCGTCTGTGGATCTGAATTTGCCATAACGGGTTCAATGCCCGCAGAAATTTGTCTCTTCTTTCGAATTGAATCGATTGGAAGTTTAGAACTCTGAACTGGGGCGACTCTAATTTCGTATTTTGTGACACGAACTAACTTGTTTCTACGAAATACAATTTTTCTAGCATCTTTTAGTTCTCAACGATTTGCGTTTGTCTTACTCGAGTTTCGATACACATCGGGGTCCCATCTCGCACTTGGTCACGTTTTCAATCCAAGATACATATTGGGAAACATCAGTAAACAAGGCATACTGCATCGAATCGCACTCTTTCTTATTTGTTTCGTAAATTTTAGTAGGAGTCGCCGAGACAATTCCTCGAATGAAATAGACATCATTTCTCTCAAAAAACATAGAGCCACCACTGTCACCGAAACAAACACTAGTGCCTGGAAACAAAATCAAAGTGAACTATGAAAGTGTCGTCTGTCACTTACATTTCCAGGACAAACCATTTCTGCTGCCAGCACAAAAAGTTGTGTCTGATAGGTAATCTCTAAAGGCATTACGATTACTCTCAAGGCAAGTGTGAAAAGGCACCACGGGCATGGACGCTTGTTGGAGTATATCTGATCTATTACCCATTTCTGTTAGTCCCCAGCCAATTACCATTCCATATTTGCCAACAACATTAGACAAATCCGTTTCGTTCGTCAGCCATACGCAAATTGGTTGCACGTAATTGTTGAATTTTGCCTTAGTCGATAGTCGAACAAGTGCAATGTCGTTGACTAAGCTTCTTAGGCGGTATTTTGGATGTAGAAAGATTGCATCGACCTGAATATGATTTGTCTCATGATGCATTTAGCTTTTATTAGGTGACTCATTCACACCTAAATTAAATCTTCCCAACGAGACTAACAATTGATTCGTTTCCATCGGGTTGTCATAAAGCGACACACAATGTCCCGCTGTTAGAACAAAATTCGAACTGATCACACTTCCACCACATATATATTCAGAGAATAGTGATGATACATTAAAGATAGCGGCATGCCAGGGCCAATGGTTGGCTGAAGTCGAATGTGTCATAAGAGGATATACATTTGGTCCGAGTTGTCCACAAAGCGATATTTCACGCTGCCCTTCGATATGAATGAACACAAAGAATAAAATCGCTACATTGAAATCGAGGGACGGCATTTTCGTATATGCGAATCACTGGCATTCACTCGCGGAATATGACTTTCGAAGAAAACTTATATCAGAATTCAAGATTGTTAATGAAAAGACTGACGAATCACCAACTGCAAAAACTGTAATGTACTCATCTGACCAACGTTACAAAAAATTAGAGGTGAAATTTCGGGCTGCTCGATGCCCGCCCGCACCACACCCGATAGAAAAAAGTAATGGCGGGCCAGAATAAATCGATGAAAAACAGGGTTTTCGATTATCAATATGGCAGAATATTTTTCAGGTGGGTATCGGTCATCGATATAATATAGGGCAGATTGGTACACCCAAAGAACGAAAATTTGAAAATATATCACATCACACACACAACGACAACAATTTCTAATCACAACACAAAATAAAGGGAATGGACATTAAAAGGTACATTCAAAAAGGAAGGGGACATTAAGATTTTGAAATATTTGTATGGCTTTATTTCACGCGCTTTCTTAGAACGTAAGTTACGTTACACTACATTCCTACATCTTTCCGCACAAACGTTCTTTGTGTGTACCAATCTGTCCTATATTATATCGATGGTATCGGTCGATCGGCAAAAATTTTCCGGGTTTCAAGGGCACTTTTTGTAAATAAAAAGAACGGGACTTAGGCCGGGCGGGCTCGCTCACCTCTAATGTGAACAAATTTAAGTATAATTGTTTTGAACTTGAGACTTATTGACGAAGCTGAAACGTGCAACTGAATCTGCCTATATATTGGATTTTCGTTAAATTGAATTGGTAAATCAATTGAAAATGGAACTAAATGTGTAGTTGTAGCTCAATTGATGTGTCATATCGTCTCATTTTCGAAGACGTAAAATCCAAATGCAAAATTAATGAATGTCTACGTTTGTCAGCACATTATAAATGCGAAAAGGGTTCCAAAGTTGTTTTTATCTGCTAGTGAGGACCTCAGATAGGTAATGTGGGTTCTCGCACACTCAAATGTAGTATCAATTGCTTCCAAATTTTCATTTTGGCCATTGGAAAGTTTATAGCCCGAGCCGAAGGCAAGTTATTAGGTAATGTACTATTTCAAGTCTTGTAGTGACGAAATAACGAACTTTCGATCCGTGAACTCATGTGAATTGTAACGGGAGGAACGGCAACATTTTCCGATTCAAATGAATTCAAAATATTCTGTTTTGTGTGGGTGGGTATTATTATAATCAATCGGTAAACTTATAAATTTTCAAATTTATTCAAAATTCGTAGTCGTAAATTCGATGATGTTGGAGTTGATGATAAATAAGTTTTCCTCAAATTATCCCACGTTCGTTTACAACAAACGAATATTAAAAAGATTGCGATGCCTTCAAAATTACCAGCCATGGCAAATAGAAATACGATCCATTTAAATGTCTCCGATGCATATGTTACCTTAATGTTCAACGCGCAAAGACAACTTGGCCATGCCAGGCCCATTATTATACACAATTTCAGAAATTTAATCAATCTGAAATTCCAAGCAGATGAAAAAATATCAAAATCTACTCCTACAGCTACCAGACACTATCGATCATATACTTTTTCCTAAAAGTCAAAGAATTGGTCGCTGTAAGTGGTTCCTTAAGTCTCCTCAAGTACGCACAAATGATTTCGCATAAAGTTGCCACAAAAAATAGAATATTTAGACCCACAATGATGTAGCAAAGATAATGAGCACCATTCCAAGAACTTTGTCTGCATTTTTCTTTCCCGTATTGTGGACGATTTGACCACGTCGATCTGTAACAGTATATATTTGAACAAGAATAAAATTGGGTTTGACCATATTAGAGCGAGAGAGAAAATAATTATTGCATACGCAGCATCAAGAAGCATTCCGATGCAAATGTCCAAAATGGGAATTCCCCATGCAGCTAACTGGATACAAATAAATCTCCTTTTCTGTCCAAGATCGACCAATTCAGAGCATCTGAAAACGATTTCCGAATATCGATTATCGCGGTAGTTAGGTGCGGAACGCTTAGTAAGATTTACCGAAAAATTAAGAAAATATCTATGTTCATGGCTAGCAACGTGGTGTAAACAACCATTAGTGCAAAGGATGAGGTAATTGCTTTAAGATACAAACGTCAAAGCATTTACAATCAAGAAATAATCGTTTACACAACTAGGGATGAAGAGATGAAAAGTAGAGTATTCATGTGAATAATTTTTATTCGAGGAGGCATAGCTGGGGTCAAAAAACACACGAAAACGAGACTTTTTATTTTTATCCCCAAATCATGTAATGGCGTCGAAAGTCAGGACCGAACTGGCCATATGGTCAAATCGGGCAAGCCCGATTGCGACTCTTGGCTTTATCTGTTGAAGTTCATCTATCTCACTCTCACACAATTTTGCGACTTTAGAGTAGGACTTTGTTTTCATAGACTTAATACCCAATACGCCCACAGTACTTCAGGCCAGACCTGTAGAAAGTATTGCTTGAAACATGATATTATTCATGTAACGAGAACTGAAAATGATTAGAAAAAATTTGGGTTATTTTTATGTCAATAACGCCATGTACAATGGAACAAACAGAAAGTTTTTGTTTTATAAAGTAGCTGGGCTGGCTACCAAAAGTTCCTGTGAAATGTAGGATAAGGCGGTTAAAGTGAAGAAAAAGCGCCAAAAAACTCTATTGAAAGGCGACAATACAGAAAATTCAATAAAATTTCCAGGTCGCCTCATATGGCCAGTCCGGGCCTGTGAACTGGAAAAAACGTATATTCAACTTGAGTTCTGTGTCAAGCATTTTAAATGTTTATATCTACAGAAAGTAGAAGACATTTACATTCAGAAGAAACAAAAGGAGCATTCGCCAACCTAGAACGAAGCAGTTCGGATTTTACATCGGCTGTAGTAGTTCTGGGAATATGTTGACGACACTTTGGGTGATGAAAAAAATGAATAAAGCTACAATGTACGAGAACTGGGTCCATCCGCGAAAGCTTTGATATTTCCATAGTAATAAGTACACTGCAATCGTTGCGAATAAGAAAACACAGGAAATGTGTAGTGCTACTCGCATCACTTCGTATAGAATCTGAAAGGGTAATAAAGTATGATTCTGGGCATTCGAGAAAAAGTGCATACCAATGGAACGTTTGATGGGTATCCTGCAGCAGCTGCAATTATCACAAAGTCTCTTGGAGCAATGTTAGAATTGCTCGGTATTTCCATGACCTTGAATTAATCGCTTCCTTTATTACTTTAGTGAATGAGTTCTGTATTCCGATTCGTTTTACAACTTGATTACCACTGAATAGTTAAATAATATTGTGCCACCGAGAATTGAAATACGACGGATTTCAATATCGATAACTAGATTGAAATGTCCAAAATTACAACACCCGTTTTCATGGCTTATTACAACACTCAAACCAGTGTTGAAATGAAATTCGTATGAGTTATTACAGCATTCGTTTTAAAAAAATGCAAAGCAACGTGATCGATCAAATTCGAAGAGTGATTGTTTACAATGAAAATTCTGAATTTTTGTGCATTTGTCTATTTCAATTCTCGGTTGGCACAAAGCATGATGTGTTACACGTATTGTAATGAGATTTTTTCAGCACACGACCCAATTTTCCTTACTCGCTCCGCTCGTAAGGAAAACTTGGGTCTAGTGCTGAAAAAATCAACATTACAATACTTGTAACACAACATACTATTGTCGCACCGTTAAGTATAACGAGCACTGATAATATTTTACGATGTTATCAGGCAAAGCTCAAATTAATCCACCAAATGACAATTTGCATTGAAGTGAAATGTGACCATGTAAGTTTCTTTTCCAATATAGTCAGAGGATGGATGAAAATTTAATTACCTATTTGATTGCCACTGACATAACCGTACCAAGATTACCAGGTCTAAAGTTTACGGAATACTTAACCAGTGGATGAATGTAGTAGACATATTTGACGATTGAAATTACTTTTCCTCTCGTCGCAAATACAAATCTAAATTACAAATACCACACTTGGCATTGGGGCAAATGATGGAAATGTTACTTCTTGTGTAAATTCATGATCGAGGCGAAGCCGATGTCAGTAGAGAATATTTCCATCATTTGTCCCATTGGTAAGTAATGTACTAATTATTGTCGAGTAATTCGGACACCGAGAGATTATTGATAACAAGTATAAATGCAAGTATGGTAATCGTATCAACAGTTGTAGCTGATTCAAATGTTGCACTAATTGCTTTTTCTATCTTTAGTATCAGTTTTTCCGTGTTGAAAATTGAACATTAAGCTATGTCAATCCAATTATAATTAAAGTTGACTCAATTTTTTTTTGTCCTACTTTTGTCTGAGATCACAGTGAAAACAATAGTATTGATATATAGTGCTACTAGTGCTGAAAAGATGAAAAATCGAGCTTTCGTGTGAGTTTTGTTAATAACGAGAGAACTTTACATGTTTTTAGTACTACTTTCGACGTTCTCAGCATGGATCTGAAATCCATTGCATAAAACTAGGGATAAAAAGATCAAGAATCTCTTCTTTTGCAAGTATATAACAGGACTTGCGTCACACCTCCACTGTAAGTGGTTTTGGGCGATATCAGCTCTTTTGTAAGTTGTGACTTTTTAGAATTTGGTCGCAGATAATAGACAATATTGTGAAAATTTTACGATAATTAAAAAATTTGACGAAAATCAAAAATTTTACGAAATTCAAAAATTTGACGAAAATTGAAAATTTGACGAAATTCGAAAATTTAACGGAATTCGATAATTTGATGAAAATCGAAAATTTGACGAAAGTAAAAAATTTGACGAAAATCGAAAATTTGACGAAATTCGAAAATTTGACGAAAATTGAAAATTTAACACACTTAAAACAATTAAACACGTATCGACTAGAATCTAAAACTCTATAACTTTGTCTCTTACGTCAGGTTTCCATCTGCCGTATTTTCCGAGAGTTTTATGGCTGACATAGCTCGCACTTAAAACGCTCATAGCTCCCAAATAGACGACTTTTTAGGAAAACCACGAAACACGTGTCGACTGAAATCTGAAACTCTATAAATTTGTCTTTTAAACGAACTTTCTATCTGCCACATCTTCTGAGTTATGGGTCCTATAGCTCAGTAGCTTAACACGCTCATAGCTCCGAAATTATAAGATTTTATAAAAATTCCTTCAAATTAGTTTCTTAGAATTACGTCTTTAAAATACCCTGAACATTTCAGCTAAATCCACCGGTAAATTCAAAAGTTTTGTTGTAACAAAGTGACAAAGGTTGGTAAAATTCATCAATTTCAAAATGTATGAAAATCCATTTCTTCATACAAATTTCTACAAATTTCCATGTTTCGAAATTTAATATCTCGGCCAAATCTTACGAGGCGTGTAGTAGCTCGTTGAACTCGTATGGACGCCCAGATTACGAATAAAATACTTTTTCAGTGTGAACGGACTTGCCTCACGGCTCTTCACTAACGTAGGGCCATGATCTCAATTTGTGCGTTAATGTAGGGTCGTAAAAACGATATTAATTACTGTAAGCCAAAGACTGATATTTAAGTTTTTAACAATTTCATATATTTCATTTTCTGTTCCGACAAAACAATTATTATTTTTATGTATGAATTTTGTCTGTTCTACGGGATTTGTGGTTTAGAAATATATTTTTTTTTTCATTTTATTTCTTTAAGTTTAAACTTTTTAGTTTTCATTCTTCCCCTTTTTTTTAGTTCATCTCTTTATCACTATAAAATCCTTTCGATTATATGAAGGACAAAAAAGACCTAAGTTAATCGATAAATAATTTGTCAACTTTTTTGTTCTCTTGTTCGTTAAAGATCTACAAAGTGAAGAGTTTCTCATTGGCCCTTCGTTTCTATAATAATAACATTAAGATTTTTACACAGTGGCATGCACAATATTCATTCCCTTGCACAAAGTGAATAGACCAGATGTCCACAGCACTTTGAGTCCTTCGTAAAGCCACATTTTGAAAGCTTTGCCATAGCACTTACAATACCCGTATACAAAGATCATTCGTTCTTCGACTTTTATTTTTATTCTCTAGATGGGACCCTACGATGCGATGGTAAGACTTGCATATATGTCGACCGTCACAAATAGGAGAAAATTCGCACTATGTCACCATTTATACACTCAAATTTCAAATTGTTGCCGAGTAAATCGAATCTAAATTTTACGTGAAAAATTCCCCTATTTATCGGTCCAAATGAAACATTAAAAAGGGAAAATTTCACGTTGTTCAAAGCCATAGTTTTCCCACCGCTAGAGAGCCGCCCATTACAAATAAGCCGTGAAACAATCGGGTAATGCAACAATATGGCAAAGGACTCAAATCGTGGCATTAGAAACGATTAAAACAGATGCGGCGCACTGGTCTAGTTTACATTATGCGAAATTTCGTTCCTCACGAATTCGTCAATGTTATTTTCTTTATTTTAATAAAATTGTAATTTCCTAGTCATCATTTTTTTAATTGAAATCATCGATTATTCTAAAAAAAGAGTTTCTTATTCCTTGGGTTTATTTCTTTATATAAATTATTTCACTTTCAAAATATTTTTTTTAGTTTTTCATACAATTTTTTGTTGTCTTCAAATCTTTATATTCGTCTAATCAATATTATCATCTAGAATTTGTTTGGCTATTTATTATTGGTCATTTCTCATTAAGACATTTTTTTCAAAAATACATAATTGGTTAGGTAAAAGAAAATGAATTGAAAAAAAAACTTTTCCGTAATTCCGGGACATAAATCTAATTTCCGTTTGCACTGCACCACCGCGGTCCCATGATTTTTTATCGCAACTTCGGCTTTCAGACATTTTAGTGCGATTAGAAAAATGATAAACGGCGCATCGTCGCTGTGATAAAATATTTGTGACGACATTTCATATTCTCTCAAAGGAAATCCTCTGTCAATTGAAGAAAAACAAATCCCAGAAAATGGTTTGAAATTTTTTGAAAACCCTCAAAAATCCTAACAAAACTAAAAAAAAAACTGTTTAAATCCAAGAAATACTTTAAAACTCAAAAGAAAAATCGCTGAAAGTTGAAAATATAGCAAAAAAATGTAAAAGAAATCGTTGAAAATTCTCCTAAAATCATTGTAAGTCCTCAGACAACTATTAAATGTCCCCCAAATGATTTTCTTTTTGAAAATCCTTTGCCACCGAAATTATTAAACGTAAAGCTTGTGCAGAATCAGCAACAGCTTAACTTTATCAGCTGATCAACAAACATGGTCTACTTGTATAATATACAATCAAAACACATTCTAAACAACGAGTTTACTGCAGTCATACATAACGTATGTATGTACTGTGGGTAGCTTGCCTTTGAATCGTTTTCGATACAAAGGTATTGTCTTCGCCGACCAGCTGATTCTGATTCTGCACAAGCTTTACGTTTAATAAATGTACATGTTTGACACATTGATCTCAGTTTTCGATTCATTTTTCTCCAGTTTCTCCAACATTCCCCAAAATTTTATTTATTTCGAAAATGTCGTTGTCGCGAGGTGTTTTTAAATAATAAACTGGGCAAGGTATAGGGCTATTTTACCAATTTTAAAAATTCATAAGGCTCAGATATAGGTCCAATTTCTGGTAGTGGACAAAAAAGTTCAATTAGTTTTTTTAGGGTAACACGGTGCCCGATTCATCTACTAATCGAATGGATTAGCTTCACATTTTTAGTGTCTTTTTAGTGTCGGGATTTATGATCTTCCGCTTTTTTATCTTCTTCCACTAGCAAAAAAATAACGTCGTTAGTATGATCGGAATTGTCTGAGTCAGAGTCGCATCAGGCAAAGTCGGTTGCTTATACAACCGCCTTTCCTCAGTTTTCAAGTTATAAACTCAAGGGCCAGAACGATTGCTGGATACGGCTCCTCCAAGTTTCGAATAAATAATCGTTAGTCAGGGCTCTGTGCAGTCATAGTAATGCTCCAGAATGTGAAAAGTTAATTTAAAAATAAAGTGTAAGGTTGGCTATAATTTCCTGTATTATTGAGAGAATGAAAGAAAGAAAATTTATCAGTGAAAAGTGAGCTCCTCATAGACGAGCCCAGTTTTCGGGTTCAATTTCAATATTAATAATTTCCATCTACTTATACACGTAATTATTTTTCTTTTACTTAAATGTTAAGAAGATAAACGACTTAAAGAGATTTTTTTTTTCATTTTGGTTTTGTTATTTAGTTGAGTTTTTTTTGTTTGTTTGAGTGGGGGGTTGGTTACATGTACTTTGGATTTATCTAAAAATACAATTATTCAATTTCATTATTTTGTTTAAATGTTTTCGTATTAAATAACTATAAAGCTTTCATTACCATCGTAAAGAGATTTTAATTTTTTAAATTTATTCAATTTTCTTAATTCAGTATAACCACCAGAAAAAATTCATAATTTTTGTTGTTGTTTTTGTTGTTAATGTATGACTTACAACTAAACCGATTTTTTTTTAAAGGACGAAACTCTCTCCTTCTACATCGTTCCCAAATTTCATCTGAACACACATATAAACTGGGGACGGGCTACAATAATATCAAAAGAATACATTACTGATGCCCAAATTAATAGATTACAATCGGCGACTTTGACACTTATTTCGGAGTGGATCAGCTAAAAAAAACAGCGGAAACATAATGTGTCACTTAATTTCAACGTCGCTGACTGTATAGTTTCATTGATACGGTGTGCAATGAAAAAACAAATTCAATCAGATCCGCTCGTATCATCCAGAAACTTTTTCATCGACAAAAACAACACGGGAGACGTTTCATATACGACTATAAATATCGTGTTAAAATATGTTTATAAAGTATGAAAATTGCGATCGAATGACGATGGATATTAAAATATTAAAAGTAAAATTGAGATGTCAATGAAATCGATATCAACAATTGGCGAAATCCTTAAATTGACAATGTACGTGTAATTGAAAATTAAAAAAAAAAATATTTTACCTTCATGATATGTTGGCCTTTTTGTTTATGACTTGGGGTCGTCTTTGCACAACCTAAATTTTATCAACGAGAGCGTGAGAAATACTTTCGTGTGCAATAAATTTTGTTTGATTCGCAGGTTTGTTGATTGGAACGGTAGACAGTTTAAACCATTTTTATTGCAATTTTGATTGAAGTTCACTTGAAAAAAAAAACAATTGGACCTATTGATTGGTTGGGCCGCAAAACTACCAACAACGGAGTGGAATTCTAATAGGTGACACATCACAAATGTGTTGTTTTACTTGCTAAATTCCAAATGAATCGAAATTCGATGTTAGTCATAAACATGAGACTTTTATTGTTTAAAATGTGCACCGACTAATAAACGGACCTACGGTCCCAATTCACCGATCTTATGTCTTCTAAAATTAAAACAAATTTTTTCTCCTTTAACGTACTTAGCACGGACGAAATATTCATGTACCGATACTTGCATATATACAAATTTCGCATCTTAATTCTCAAAGTCTATCTTTGTCGCGGTCAAAACTCATGGCCTTAAAAACGCCTTTGCTAGTTTGACGCCTCAAATTGTGCTGATCAAGACTGGCTGCCCTCGGTCTGCTCAAATGATCACTTCCATTATCACTGATCTCTGAGTCAGTATCAGCTGCTTTCTCTTTTCTGCGACGCCTGCGCAACAGTCTACCGTGCTCGTCTGGTCCGCTACCAGTTTCGGAACTTGCTTCGTCTTTCTTACTTTCTCGCCGATTCAACTCTGCCGCTAGCATACGAATCTCCCAATCATCACAATGCAGTTCTTCGTCATCATTGTCATTGTAATCGTCGTCCAGTTGCGATTCACCCGAACTGGAACTCGTCCGTGAACTGTTGTCGATGTTCAGCACAACCGACTGGGACATTTCGGTGATATTGCCAGCCGCGTCGGTCATCATAACACCGCGATTTAAGCGCAGCATTTCAGCTGGTATTTGTCGATGGAAGCTGTCTTGATCGCTGCTTTCCTCCATCGAACGATCGACGTTGGTTCGGCGCGGTGAGTTCCGTTTTTTCGATTTCATTTTCGTTCGTGATCGGTCGTATTCCGATGGTGGTGATGACACAAAGATTGTATCCACCGAATCACCTCGCTGAAAATCATTTGCGATTAGGAAATTTTGATTTTAGCTTTTAACTGTAGTCAAAGACTTACGACAAACGGTATATCGTTCGAACCGGAACTGCCACTTTTCATCGATGCTGCTGCACTCCCCATTCGATTCATCTGATGCATATGTGTTGATGGATTCTCTTCCAACTCTTGTATTCGATGCTGTAATTGGGTGATTACTTCGTCACGTTGTCGAACATCCAACTCAAGACTGAGGAAACGGTCTTGAAACTTCACTTGCACTTCCCGTAAATGATTCTGGATAACATGTTTGATACCAAGTAACACCTCGCCAAAGTATTCGTGTTCCTCAATCGAGCCTATAAATGTGACAAAGGACAAAGAAAAGAAAAATGAGATTTTCATTTTCGCTCCGTTTGCTGGTTTAATTCTATCAATTTGTGCATAATTTTCGCGATCAAAGGTAATAAACGCATTAAAGGCTACATTTTTCGTTGAAATTTTAATTGGACACTTGACATGTAATTAAGAATTGCTATGGGAACACTGTCATTGGTGACACCCCCGCGAAAAATGGAAATGCCGGATATGGTTTTCGTTTTAGCAATTTGTTGTGTTATTTGGAAAAAAACGTTTTTGTGTGTGCTGGAAATGGCATCACATACAAGTCATTACTTCTTTAGAAAATGTAAAAATATTCAGAGCATCACTACCTATATCTCTCGTTGGTAAAAAAAAAATCGTGGAACAAAAAATTCTCCGAAAGAGTTTTTGATGACGTTTGTAACATTTTTCCTGCGGCGATATCATCTGTGATCGACAACGACGACAAAAATAAACAATAAATAGCTTTGACTAGCGTGGTCTGGTAAAAATACTCAAATCAGAAACAGTACCAGTGTAATAATAGAACATTCTTCGAAGGGTTTTGGCTATAGTTGAATAATCATCAAACTTGGTTCGAGATATTCATGGGTTTACGGATTCGTACGGGATTAATGTCGTTGCGATCTGCTACGTTTTCAACTGGTGTTTTTTAAAACTTGATATGTGGTGTCATTTCAAAGGTAATGAGCAGCGATTTCCAGATAAATCTTATCTGTTAAGTAACTTAAAAAGTCTGAAATACAAATTATACAGCGCAGCCGAGAATAGTCATCCCCATGTAAAAAAGGGATAGAATACCGTCGATGTTTTTCTATGAAATGGTGCTACAGAGGCTAGGCTCTCCCACCATGTCTTGGACTTATGTCACTGCAGCCGCTCAGGGATTTGGGAAAATCACCTATTTTTTCACCTAAAATGATTGATATCACCAACAGGTCAACATGGACCTGGTGGTGTGTATGATCAAAGTGTGCGTCTCTCCAAGGCCTACAAGGTTACCTAAAAACGTTTTTCCCCAAAATTGTTTTACTCGACTAATCGCGAGAAAACGATTTGGGGCCTCTTTTTGCAGGCCCTTACTTCATGACCTCGATCGTCGACAAAAAAATAAAGTTCAGTTCAGTTTTCGAAAAAACTTTCCCGAATTTTCTTGAAATTTTTCTATAAGTTGAAAAAAAATTTCAAGAAAAGTGGTAATCAGGAAAAATCCAAGGACAGGTGAAGACATCTTTGAGTTGATCAGGAAGGCGGTGAATTTTGGAAATTTCGACAGGTTTTCTTAAATACACTCATTACAGATTGTGTAAAATGTCAACTTGATAATTTTTGTATTCAAGTTTTCTTTCTATACAATCTCTCGTGAATGTGCAATACAAAACATGTCTAAATTGTCAAAATTTGTGTTTCACCCATATTCGTAAGTGTCTTAACCTATTCTTTCAGAACCTTGGAAAAATCACGAAAATTCGAGAAAACGTGTTTTCAGAAATAGTTTCTGGTATAGATCATTTTCATGACCTTGTAAACGTCAGACACGATCCCAACTGTCAGACATGTCGAAAAATATCGAATGAATTGAACGAATGATTTTCATATAAAAATCAGTAAATTGAACGCAGTTAACGTCAATTAATTGAGGTTAAGGACTACTTGACGAAAAATTCGGTGGGGTTACGTTGACAAGTACCGTATAATGAAAATGATCTATTCAGGCTGAGTGAGAACGGAGAAAAAATTTCACATTTCTAGACTAACTCATAGTTCAACATCTTCGATATCTCTGGTTATGACCGAGGTAGAAACCACTCCTTTGTGATTAAAATAGTTAATCAGCAACATGATTTTTGTGAATACGCACGGTTAATCAGTGGTTAACCATGATTAACCTCCATACTTCACGATTAATTGTAGTTTTGCTACAATTCCCATGGTTAATGCTGGTTCGTCATGATTCGTCATCATGTTAATCATTGGTTAATCATATTAATCACGTCAATAAAAAAGAGTGGTTTCCCCCTCGCTTATCACGAATAACTGACTGACTGACTGACTTATAACTCATAAATTCGAATTATACAGTTTGTCCTCCTTTAGAAAACCCAATTTTAACCTAGAAACACATTATTGACTGGGAACATCGATGACATTTAATAGTATGTTAAGTCACTGTAAATATTTGTTTAAGCAAGTGTGAGGTTTGCGGAACGAGCCGAAGGCGAGTGGTAATCACACGTGCCTAAACAAGCATTTACAAGCAGTGACGTAGCACATTTTACATGTTTATGGACGGTAAGTGCATTTTTCCTGTCACAAACAGTGATGTAAAGTTCACTTTACCGTGCATAAGCATGTAAATCTCTAACATGTTCCGTACTAAACAAAGCCCACTGTATGCAGGGACTTGTTTTATCAAATTTTTCAACATTTTCACTAAAATTGTGTTTTTGTGTTTTTGTTTTCTTGGTTATACGTCATTTGCACAATCCTTAATAGCAGCGTATCCATTTAAATAAAATGTAATGTGCCCCCTATATACAGTAAACCTTTACCGGGTTGATTACCTTCGATCAAACTCACATGAAAAAAAAATTCTAATAAAAAAACAATCAAAAAGCTATATTTGTTCAAGCGAAGCATTTTTGTATTTTGTGAATTTAACCAACATTACGAAAACTGTAGTTTTGTGTTAGCTTATTTTTTAGCTGGATCTGCAATAACTAAAAGTGATTAATTGACAATAGAGTTAGATTACAAATACAGAGGGTCCATAATAATCTCGTCAAAGAAAAAGATACTGTGGCTGGTTCATCACCTTCTCGCATTCTCACAAGCTTCCTTTATTTGCCATTGTACGCTAACAAAAACTTGTGAACAAAATCTTCAAAATTTCTCTGACTATGGAACCCCTGTAAACTGCAGTGAAATTATATTATTGTGTAGAGCTCGTCTCAAGTGTGTGAAGGTGAATACAGAGAGAAGGAAATCAAAAAAATCGATAGGGATAGATTGTGTGAACATCAAGGAAAATAATTGAAATGTTAATACTAGTTGCGCAAATTAGTAAATTCATTACCTTTGATGAACTTTTTCGAAATGAACGGCGTCGATTTCGGCGATCCATCTTCATATTTGCTCAGATAGTTACTCTCTTGACAATCCGTATCTAATTTATTTGTACTATTATCTATCTGATCACTAATAACATCCGAATTATTTGTCGTCGTATCTAAATTTTGTGCGCTAAGTACAGGAAAAAGGCTTCGTTCTTCCACCGCTTGAACAGCACTCTGGACACTATGAGCACTGTTTGGCGGACTAGAAAGAGTTGAATTGAAGGTTACGCTCTTCATAAATTTGCTGTGTCTAGCCACGTACCCTTCAACGGTAGGTGCTCTCATCAATCCCATCATATCCGACGGTTTCGATTCATCACCGCTTCCGCTCACACACTGCTGTTGACTTTTTTCCTCCGACAATTTTTTCAATATACTTTTCAGGTTACGCCGTTCTAACGTTTCGTTCGACTCGGGACTGAGGGGTGACTGTAGGCACGGTTGAATGATCAACGGAGCGACGACAGGAACACCGGAATGTCCGGAATGTATTGCTTTCGGACGAGCGATTCCAGACGCTTCGCTGTGGCTTCGTATTAATGGTTCCATAAGATCGGTTCCGTTATCGGACTCAGTACAGTCCAAGCTAAAGCTTCGGGTTTGTATGACAGATTCCAATTCAGCTAACTTTTGACGTTCGTTTAAAATTTTTAACTTTTTTACAAATGGAAGGCCACTGTACTCAGGCGATAAATCGTCCACTGATCTATACATCTTTGGTTCGCGTTGGATTTTAAATGGTATCGGTATCTTCTTTGGCACTTTGTCTTTGACTAAATCACTTTTGATTTCACTATCACTTGCGCTAACATGATCACTTTTCACTTTTTTCTTGTCGGCCGTTCTTGAGCTGCCACTTTCTGTAGACGGTTCTTTCAATGGAATTGTTTCCAAGTCACTGGGAGATTCTTCGTTTATGCTATTATTGAGACTCGTATAACTTCCGCCAGTATTTACAACAGTGGCCATTTTCAGTTTGGACCATGGCTTCAACTGACCCGATTGTTCGTCGATCATTTTCGGTTGATTGATGTGTCCCAATTGTTTTATCTTATCCTTAATTGAAAGTGTGGACGGTTTGCTAAGCTTACTACTAAATGATGTGCCGGAAATTAGTTGCTCTTTCATGTCGGCCGGTTCACCGGAGGCTTTTGGTTCCCGTTCCGTGGGCGATTTGGTACATTCTTGTTGTAGGCCTTTGATGCGTTCACGAAACGATACTTTTAACGGTGGCTTTCCTAATCCGGACGGACTCAAACCAGCACTAGTGGAAGGTGTCGCAGATGATTTGAGCGATGTTATTGTTGAAATGGCACTGAATGTTGATGATGATGATGACTGTGGCTGCGACTGCGATGATTGTACTTGAATCTAAAATGTAAGGAAATGTTAGGCAATGAAGAGAATAGGAAAACGAGAGTATACCCTACGGGACAACTATAGAAAACTTAACAAAATCAATAGGGAACACTGAGATAAGAAATAGACTTATAAACAACAAGGGATAAAAAGATAAAAAGTAGAGTTTTCGTGTGAATTTTGTTAATAAGAGGCGAAGCCGAGGTCAACGAACACACACAAACGAGACCTTTCATTTTTATCCCAAGTTATATAATGGATTTTACATGCTGAGGTCGTCGAAAGGAGTGCTTGAGACATGAAAAGTACGCTTTTCGACGCATGTTGCATGTGAAGAAATTTTCCTTTCGTCCTAAAATACGTAAAATCTCAAAATTTACCTTGTTCTGGCATTCTTTCGCTAAGCGTTCTTCTTTAGCTTTCAACAATTTCAAGCGTTGCATTAAAGGCAAGCCGGCGCCAAGCACTTCACGTTCTGGCTCCTCTTGTATTGATTGCTGTGGCGAAACAGCGGATCTTACATGAGTTTGAGGTGATGGTATCATTGGAGGTGCAGGTTTTACAGCTCGCTCTTCGCGATCCTAAGTGCACAATACAACAAAACTCACAAAAATACTAAAAGCTTGGGATTTTATGCTAAAAATGATTTTGTTTTATTTAACTGTTCGTGTTATAGAGTGTGTGGTGTGTGAATGAGTGAGTATCAGTGAATTATAGGTACTATGTTGACTGTGAATCAATAACAAATGAAGATTTGTCAGCGATGTTGTTTTCGAATGTTAAAATGTAATTCAAAATGTGCACCATTTATCTCTCTCCTAACACCGATGTCCTTTAGCTGCAATTTTTCATACACAATTTTATCCTTTTTGAATTCTTCAAAATCACCTGGTCAACTGAATTTTTCAGCAATATTATGAACATAATGTCTTTACTCACTGCACCACCGAAAAATGAGTTATTACTTCATTGATCTGATCATTAGGATACGTTTTCCGGTGGCTTAGTGGGTAAAATAACTTACGTAATTGTTTGGAACCTTGTATTTCGTTTCAGGCTGCAACCACTTTGCAAAATTAAAAGTTTCAAACAAGGACGTAATCTACTATTTCTGATAAACGAGAGGTCTGTCAAAATAGGTCATATTGATGCATCGCTGATTGAAGATTTCTTTTAAGTTACACAGCACTATCAATGACTCACATATTCCTTCGTTATTTTCAGAGACGACAGGGTTATTATCAGCATTATTATCAAATCTATTACTTCTTTTGATCAAAATTATATCAGCAGATTAACAGGAAATTTTTAATTTCATTAGTCGTAACATAAACGCTTTAAGTCGAACTGAATGAAACACCCAAATGTGTACAGTGTACTATTTGTGACAGGGAGAAGTGCGTACATCTCCTGTATATATATGTAATGGATTTTCACATATATTTTACAACCCTAGGCTAGGGTTGAAATCAATTTCTTATTTTTTATTCCGTGTGTATGTGTAAAGTTAAGAATACATAACTCGGTATAGAAGTGAAAACTCACGTATACGTTTGATTATTGACGTCTCGGCTTCGTGTCGGATCTACAAAATTCACACGTAAACTCACTTTTCCACTTTCTATCCCTGGTTATGTAAATAACTATGTAACCATTAACATTTCGAATAATCTAACACTGTTCGATTTACGCTCCCCATTGTTTAATCGGTCTATCTGTATTGGGGAGTTTTCGACAAAAGCTCCAGACATGCATGTCTATTAATACAAACGAGGGTCTAAAACTAAACTAAATATCTGATAAGTTAGCTTCTTATGTCTCTAGCAAGGCTGCCACACTAAAGTTCTCCATATACTACCTTAATGTTTACTTCGGGAAAGTACAGCAAGGGATGTAAAAACTATTTTTTTTATTCTAATTTTCGATTTCACATCAAATATAGTCGGGTGGATATCAGAAAGTTACTGTGGAAGCACTGGAAGCAACAATTGTCAACGCGAAATTTAAACATGGTGCTATTAAACGAGGAAAAATGTTGGACGATGATAAGAGCACAGCATTTCGATGAGAATCGTTCTTAAAAATCTTCATACAATGATTGGTCAAGTTGACTGATTCGAAGATTACTCTGACGTCATTTCAAATAAATTTTCATAGAAAACCATTTTCAGTTCTACCCCAAAACCTCTTGAATTGATACAGAAAATTTACCGATCACACCCGACTATAGTATGCCTGGTGGGTGCATTTTTTTTTTAAAGGTCACACACGCGCACACAAAGTTTAGCATCAAATTTAGATTTTTTGTTTAATTTTTTGTTTAAAAAAAAATGAGAATTAAAACTGACTTGTTTCTCCTTCAATAAACGTAATCGCTGCAGTAGCGGCAAACCAGCACCAATAGGACTCGGCGTTTTCTCTTTAATATCAACATGATCGTCACCGTCGCCAGTCATTTCGTCGGACCGAACTCTGGGCATTCGACGAAGTACACCTTTCGGTGTACGAATGGTGCCTTGTAGCGGTTGCAACTCAATCGACTCATTGCTGCGTCGACCGGTTGTCCTAGTGGGATAGATCCAAAAAATTATTGAAATTTTGTCAGAAACGTAAAGAGTGTGGGCATTACCACCTTGATTTCCTGAGCACATTCTTAATGCCCTTCACATCACTTCGCAGTTTATCTACAATTCGTTTAGACGTTCTATGGTCACTACTATTAGTTACATGAGCTTGTGGGACGTTACTTGACAGTGATTCCTTTTCGGCGGCCATTTTCGTTGCATGTTTCTTATTCACACAGCGAACTTCCATTAATCGCTTCCGGCCAAGTGTCTGTAGTATTTCCTGCGCTTCCGGGTAGTCTTTCATCGCTGCCAGTACGTCTTCGCGTGACAATGAAAACAATTCCGAATATCCAACGGATCGTACATCAGCCGTTCGTCTATTGCAGCATGGTTGTAAAACAAAAAAAGTTTTTTTATTGGAAATCGTATACGAGGCCATCGAAATATTCATTAAAGAAAATCATCGCTGAGATGTCCCTTACTTGTTCAAGCCATCTAAATTTAAAATACCAATTTCTCCGAAAAAATCGCCAGCCTTCATGGTCGTTAACACTTTACCAGTTTCGCTTAACACTTCTAATATTCCATCGGCAATAATAAACATTTCTCTAGCTACTTCACCCTTTCGACAGATCGAGTCACCCGGTGTGAAAATGTAGGCTTTCATTTTTAGCACCAAATCATGTAGGAACTCCGGTTGACATTCTTGAAAAATGGTTACCTGGAAGAAAATTGGTGAGATTATGAGTGGAACTGTCGATTTATTATTATAAAATGGTTGAATGAATTTGTGGTAAGAAGGGTTGGTTTTACGGTAGCATAGGTATATGAACAAGTCGAACATTAAAGGTTTAGATTTGAAGAAGTCTCAACAGATCAGGCAAAACCTAATGGAAGACTCATTCGGAGGGGTAAACTACTAGCAAATTATGTCATAACATACGAGAGAAATCCCAAACAGATAAATCATTGCCTTCAGTTTCACCAAAACCGTGTCACACCGGTTTTGAGAGTCATTTATCCCTCGGCATACCATAGACTGTACCGTGTACCTTCATACACATTTACATTTAGAAGATTTTCTCTGCTAAATTTACTGTATTTTCTATCCAAACCAAACTAGGCCGGAAATTGAACTAAAAACTGAATTTATGTGCTTGTCGAGTGTGCAATAGAAAATAAAGATAAATTCGTTCGACGAGAAATTGGGTTAGAAAAGGTAAAAAAGGTGATATGACTGTGTAGAACGTTGAATGTAACATTTAATATCGAGTTCTCTAAAGACATTGTTGAAAATTGAAATGAAAAACCGTCGGTATTAATGAGATTTTTTTACTATATCGCTTGGAGCACGTGTGTGAAATAAAAATGAATTCCACTTGAGGTAAGAGTTTTAAATCTTTTCCATTTCAATACAATTACTATTTCAACTAGAATTGAAGAGGCAAGGCTAACACGAATCAAATCGTAAAAGCTCGATACAAACAAGTAAGTTAGTTTTTGGTGGTTTCTAAATTGTAACGAATGACATTTCTAATATTATCTAATTATCAAATCTATTACTTCAATTTTTAACCTGTTATGCATGACTATCATCTGTTACCGATGACGAAACTTCAGGACTAATTCGCCACTAATATTCAAAATGAAGTAAAAGATTTGAAATGAATCTCTTAAAATTATTTAGTTCAAATGACGGAATAGATCCAATAGTAAAATTAATGATGTGCTTGCAGTCTGTGAAAAGCTGAGAGAGTCGGCTACCAATATGTGACATCTATAATTTCATGAGTTCTCACTTACTATCTGTTGCATATAAAAGGAAACAATAGCAATTTTTCATCATTTATTTTGTCGTTGTTGTTGATGACAGATGATTTTCTGAAAAGTTCCCTTGGTCCGTTGGGTTCAGAAGAAGTTTAAATCTTGAAGAAACTTTGCTGAGCAAAGGACATCGATAAATATGCATCTTTGGAAGCGGCTTTGGAAATTCGAGGAAATGGCAAAAATTTCAGAAACTCGAAAATCGAAAAAAATGCACTAACTTAGGTTCTGATTAAAACACCAAAAAGGACCTGGATAGAATTGGTAGAGCTTCAAGCTTAAGAGGTAAAATTTCGCATTATAGAAAATGTTATCGACTGCCATGAAAATTACAATCAAAACGTTAAACTAAAACGTTTGATGGCA
This sequence comes from Bradysia coprophila, assembly GCF_014529535.1. NCBI lineage: Eukaryota > Metazoa > Arthropoda > Insecta > Diptera > Sciaridae > Bradysia > Bradysia coprophila. The sequence goes on along the minus strand of NC_050735.1, from coordinate 3,240,061 downwards.
AAATTGATTAAACGTAAAAGAAACTCCTATAATTCAGAACCGAAACGATGCGAACACATCATAATCCAAAACATAATCAAAAATTGCATACCTTCTTCAAGACGCTTAAATTCACATGGAGAGCTAATTCAGTTTTTAATTTATCTGGCAACAATCCAAGAGCTGTATTAATATCTCCACCACCTTGAATACGGCCACGAGACCAACTGTAATCATACCATCGTAAAACACGTCTCTTCATGCCACCTGGAACCTGTACAATGTTCATGTGAATCATTCAAATTTCTATTATCTCAAAGTTTGTAATAATATCGGCAAAGTTTACAAAGTAATGAATGAGATCAGGCAAGACGAACAAAAAACATCATCTCGTAAGACATTCCCATTCTCGTCGTAGAATATGCTATGGCTATGTATTACATAGCATAATGTGCTTGTTATGTGTTCGTTAACGGAAATTGGTTACAATTTCGTTCATATGATGTTGATGTTCGCATTTGCTTTTAATTAATCAATTTTCCTTTTGTAATGTTACCTTATGGTGTCTCATGTAAGTTTTAGCACCATCCAATAGTCGTTCGAATTCCAGTCTATTCGCATTGCGATTGGTAATAACGTTGCCCACTTGACCAACAATGGTTGCAAAAATAAACACACCGATCAGGTAACTAACGATGGTGAAGATATATCTGTAAAATGATTTTTAATTAAGGAAAAAAAAATTGATATGACGACCGGATGATGAATTTCGTATTTATAAGGGAGATAAATAATATTCGGTTACCGAAACTATCAAAAAACAACAGACCTTTGACTAACTAAATCAAACGGCAGATTTGCTTTTGAATTGGGAATTCGGTTTATGTATTAGAGGTGTGGAATTGGCCTTTGATTGATTGTTGATTATTGCGGTTTAATGAAATTGAAATAACCGCAGGGTGCTGCTTGAGTGTTTTGGTGAATGATATTTTTTACGAATTTCGTATATTCAAAGATAAATGGACCGACACTTTCATGCCACAATTTGATGGTGATAGATATTCGTAATATAGTCATCTCCCGAACAAGTGATCAGTGGTTAGGAAAAGTGGAAAAGACGAGTTTTTGTGTGAAGTTTGTTAATCCGCGGCGAAGCCGAGATAAATACTTCATTGATGATATGGACGATTTTCGGTGCAGAAGCATATAAAATGGATGATCGTTTTTCTTTAGGTCACTTTTATGGCTTGAATGGGAGCGTTGATACGTGTGAATTAGGGCGATGGTCGAAAGGATTTTTATTTTTTTATGAAGGGCAATGAATTTACAAAATTTTGTCATACAACTCCCGAAGAGCTTTTTTGATCCCTGTATCACAATGATGGAATCCACATGCTATGTCGACTTTATTATTATTATGTGGAGCGCCGAGCGTTTGTGGAATGTGCAGAATTTATTTGTATTAAAATTATTCTTCAGTGGCAAATCCGAGGGCAAATCCGATTCCGAATCTTAATTTGTCTCTACTAAGATGTTTGACTCCATTCAAATCAGCGGAAAGTCAGCGGTCAAGTTCGAAGTATAGGAAATTCAGTTTTTTGTGCTAAGCGTTCTGTAGTTTTATTAGTTCCACAATGTTTTGTATGCTATCAACATGTGAAACGTAAAAAGAACGCTACTGCAACTGCTATGTAATGCACGTGAAACGAATAGATCAGAAACAAGCAAATTCTATGAAAAGTAAAAACTTATCTCGAGCTAAGTTTAAAATAGGGGTAAAACATTGTGGTTCGTAAAGTTCGTAAGTATGGCAATTTCGTAGACTATGACATTTCTTCAACACATTTTCTCTCAAAAGTCTACAAAATTGCTATACGAACTTTACGAACCATAATGGTTTACCCCCAATGATTTAAAAAGTACCAAAAATAAGTTGAAATAAAAATCATCGTTAAAATTAGTCACGTTATCATCAAATTGATCCGCATGACATGGACAATACCTTGTCAAAGTTTTCGAATATATAAAAATAACCCATCGTGTGCCATATCCACATTTTATGCTCCCGAAAATATTTTTTTTTATTTTTATTTTTAAAGAAAACAAAACATTTTTTCAACTCGCATAAATCAAATGAAATCTTTTATTAATTATGGAAGGCTGTCGCTTATTCGAAAACTTTGATTTTATTGCCCTTTTCAGTAGGAAAAAAATAAAAAAAATAAAATAAAAAGAATATGGAAAGTTGGGGGGTAAAAAGGGGTTGTCTGCGTTATGTATCCTTCACTGTAAATGTGATCCAAAAAAATTTCTATAATTTATATTTATGTTATAACATAGCCGAAACCCATTTTTCGGTCGATGATGTAGAAAAGTTTCGGTTCTCTGTTATAAAAGAGGAATATTGATACAAAAATATCATCCTCGATGGTATTGTTTTTATATTGATTTATGACAATATTTTGCTAAAAACTTTGAACAAGAAATGGAATTTCTTTTTTGTATCATATTTTTGGTTAGAAAACGTAGACAAAATCAAAAATCGGCGAACAGCCTCCAAATCGATTTATGGTTTTCCTTGATGGGGTTTTCTTATTTTTTTTTATTCCGTTCTACCCCGACGTTCATTATTTACTTGTATATATCGACATATTATTTTTACAAGTAGGTTATGCATGTTATGGTGGTTATACATATGGATCACGATTTATTTTTATATATTCCGTTTCGTGAATCATTTTCCGATTTTCTTTTTTTTTATTTTTGTTATTCGGTTTGTCTTGACTATTATTTCTTTTGTTACCCATAGCTTGAAGCAAACTGTAGAAGACGGGATTTTAATCCACGACGTGGTATTGATCTGGGGCCGTCCGCCGATGATGATGGTCTTGAAAAGAAATAATTATTAAATTTCATCTTTTGAATAAAATATGTTATCGGACGTGGATGAATGGATATTGGAATAGAATTGAAATGGGGAAGATGTTTTTTTTACGATTTCACATTTTTTTTATCAATCAATGTTCGTCGAAACAACTGAAGAATGTTTTTAATATGAGAAAATGGAGAGGAGATTTTCGATTGAAATTTATGCTTTTTCATCAGCTAATGAATTTGTGTTTGTCCATTCATTTCTTATTACGAAACAGATGAGATTGATTATACAATTTAGATATCAAAATTCATTTCACAAGAATGGTAACACTTGTAAGTGATAATCATTGTAATGAAACTTGCTTTCAGCTCTACGTATAACAGCTGAGTAGTGTAATTTAGTCAATGCTGCTGACCTTTTTGGATTCTTAATTCTTAAAAATTTTTATACAATTTTCAAATTTCACTTTTCTCTCTATTATAACTTGGTGCAGGGCCTATTTTTAGGAATTTAATATCTTAAAAATTCAATTAAATTCATGAAAAAATTCGTTAATTTGTAAATTCAGAAATTTAGGAAATTTAAGAAATAAATTCTTAAAAATCATCTGATCTGATCCGAACTTTTGGATCAAAATGGGCCCGGTTGACCTATTCCAAGGTTCAGAATATATGTAGATATATGCCAGCTCATATACCTTAAATCTTAACACGCTCAAGAATGACTCTTGAAGGATGTACTTCCGACCTGTTGCATCTTAAGGCAGATTCACGTGCACGTGATGTAATTAATAGGCCACTGCCACGCCGCTATATTAAGCGTACTTGAGCTTATATTGCAAACCCTAAAGTGGTATTTTTAACGTTGTAGATTGGCAATATTCTCAGGAAACATGCCCTGGGGACCACCCAAAAAAGCGTTAAAAGATTATGAAGAAGAGATTGGTAGCTCTTAGCAGTGGAAAGTGAAAGAGCAGTAGATAGAAGCAGTCTAAAAATATTCTTTTTGTACGATGTAGCAGCTGACTAAACTACCTGACTAATAAGAGATTCAGGTCCACTTGAGATACCAGTAATCAGAGCATTCCGCATAGTCGGAGAAGAAATAAAAAAACCAAAAACAAAATTATCTCGATGCTTGCAATCATCCGATAGATTGAGTTAATTTTTTCAAGCTCGTATCAGTATGTCTGCCTTCGTTTCTATAATACTGCATCATCAATTTGTTTATTATTTTTATCAGTCATTTTCTATAGAGACTACTTTAGGATCTCAACATTTGTCAGATGACCGAGAGAAAAGGGCGTGAGTTGGTCTGATTCATGCTCTCGTGGTCAAATGCGTCAACTTGAACATTCTCAAGTAATCTTATCGAGCACGTTAAATGTTTCGGAGAAATGACTTGCAGAGGAGTTGAGCTTTAAAAAGGAGACTTACTGAAAGAGTACCACTGACAGAGTGCATGCTGCCTTTGCGTATTAAAAAACCTGCAGATAAGATCTCCGTTTCTCCGTACTTTCTTATCGATTTTTTTAAATAATTATTTGGGTTCATCTAATCAAGCTTTTTGCGCATTTTTACGATTCGGATTCGGTGAGTGATGGAGTGCATCACTATTTAAACGGAGCCATTTGCGATTCCATTCAGTCTTCTATTGATTGCTTTGCGAGTGTTTTGACTCGGTGAAATGAAACTCTTAATCTTTATTTGTTCACTGTTGACTATTGCTGCGGCCCAGGATCCTTCGCTATCATGCAATTATAGCAGTATTAATCAAGTTTACCGATGCGACCTTTCGATCAACAATCCCAACGGTTTCGACAACTTTACTGAAATCGGAGGTATTCATTGGGAGGGATTTACCGATGCTGATGTGAGTTTGATTGCCGTAGACAGTGGAACTACTAGGAATGTACCACAGATTATTTGTGCCACATTTCCAAATATCATCTCATTTTCAATGAGCGGAGTGCAATTGACTGCAATTAATGACGACGCATTCAGTGGCTGTTCACAAATCCGACGGCTGTATTTATACTCAAACCGAATCAATTCGATTTCTGAAAATGCTTTTGTCAATCTTCGAGAAGTTAATTACATTGGCTTGGATACTAACATCCTGACTACGTTGCCCGAAAATGTGTTTAAAAATCAACGAAATTTAACGGATCTGAGTTTGAGCTGGAATTCACTCAGTGAGCTACCAACCGGAATCTTCAGACCACTAGAGAACCTTGAATATTTGAGTGTAGGACACAACAACATTTCCGCAGTTAACAGAGAATGGTTTTCGACAAATTCTAAATTGGTTTTCTTATATCTGCCTGGCAACAGAATTAATTTGACATCCGATAACTTTGCACATTTGCAACAGTCTCTCGAATACCTTAATTTGGGAAGCAACGGAATCAGTGATATTCCCACTGGAGCATTTGCTGGGTTAGCAAATCTTATCGATTTGTTACTGTATAACAACAATTTTCGTGAAATGCATGAAAACTCGTTCGCAGATCTCGGTCAATTGAACTACTTGGATTTACGTTTAAACCCAATAGAAAGAATTGATAATGGAGCATTCCGAGGACTCGACAGCTTAGTTACATTGTCACTAGCAAATTGTCGTATACGCGACCTAGCTCCAATTTCATTCCAAGGTCTCAGCAACTTAGATTCTATTGAATTGAGTTTTAATGAAATTGAGGACGTTCCTGCTGGAACCTTCACACCTATGCCAAATCTGGTATACATCGGTCTAAGGAATAATCGCCTGAAAACATTACGAAGAAATAGTTTTGGAACCCTAAGTAAGCTACTTGGACTGGACTTGGACGATAACATTGTGAACGCACTTGACGCAGCGATTATCGATGATGCTGTCGATCTTATCGCGCTTTACTTCAGCGGAAATCTGTGTGCCAACAATTATTTCAGCAACTTCCTAATCAGTAGAGCGACGTATTTGCCAATGCTTGAAGTTTGCTTCAATAACATGAGATATATCGTAGGTAATATTGAACGAGTTCCGGACAATGTTTTTCAGTAGTTAATTTTCTTTGTCGTAGATACGACGACTGAGAGTGACGATGTTTATTCATTTTTCGAAGGACCACAGCCTGGAATAGTCCTACGCGTTCAATCTGACAACGAAGTACAGATCGCACTCACACCATTCAATTTTCTATGGACTCCATCGATTGAAATTTTTATTGGTTCGACCAACAATACTCGATCCGTGATACGAATAAATGAGGAGACTAATGTGGTCACAGTACCAACACCAAATGCTATACGTCAGGATCAATGGAATGATTTCAGAGTCACTTGGGCAAATCAAAACGTACTGGTCTTCCGCGGTAATGAAACTTTCCCCTTCATGAGTTACACCATGCAACATTTTGTCCCTGTTAATTTTTATGGTTTGAGGGCTGTGTGAGTATTAGAATCGGAATGAAAAGTGGAAGTGATTTGATTTAAGAATTGAGTTATCTTTTCAGCGAGACCAGAGCTACGTGGAGCGTGCAACCACATAACTTTTGATGGGACTCTAGACTTCATAATCACAAGGAAATGATAAATTTGTAGATGAAATAAAATTATGAATAAATGTCCAACTTATTTGTAACATAATTCGCATCAAAAATTCATTCAATATCAGATTATTATGATCGGAAACCTTGTGTGAAGCGTCACTAATTATGAAAAATAGCAAAATTAAAAAGATGGGGGAGTTTAAGTAGAGGTAGGAGATGAAGAATACCATAGTGTTCTAGCTTTTGAGACATCGAAGAAATATTTGGAGTGGACTCACTAAACGATATCTTTATTAAAACAATAGCAATCCGTAGAGATGGATTCTTTTGAAAAACAGCCTACCGAAATCGGACCCACTTTCTAGTTACATTTTTTGTACTATGTACCTAGTCTAGCATGTTCCTAGAGAGGACTTCGACCCTAGAAACCAAAATTACTTTCAAAAAAAATTCTTTGAAGCTTGTGTGGCTAGCCAGAGGTCATCAAAAACCGAAAATTTGCACTTTTCTAACAAAAATTTCTCCAATTACACGAACCGTACAGGGTACATAACGACACAGAAGCTGATCTTCAAATTAAATTGATTTTGTGGGTCAAATAACTAATGACCATCAGTTCGATGATTCGGGAAAATTTTGAAAGTTGAATTTGGCTTTGGTGGTTTTGATGATCAAGTCAAAGTTGAATATCAAAATTTTCGATTGACCATCAATCCATTTTTTTTTCGAAGATCAAACGTCCGGTTGTTTCAACGTTTTTCAAAATCAAATTAAATTTTTTGAACTCGGCCAGCAAGCCTAAATATTGCTATATATTGTCGCAATTATAGCCAGTAAATGACAATGGTGGAAACTTTTGTCGGGGCCAGTAACACTTGCTATGCATAAATTTTTGATAGTGGCGAAAGAGAAAACAAATAGCCCGATTTAGCTGAAAAAATGTTTTGCTAGTATGACGTAGCAGCTGAATTATAACTACCTGCCTAAAGGAGAATCGTTCCACTTGAGATACCAGTAATCAGAATATTCCAACTATGCAAAAAAGGAAAAACAAAACCAAAACAATTATCTCAATGCGTGCAACCATTCTAATCTGTTAGATCGAGTTAAATACTTCACGCTGCATTTGCTTATACATTTTAATCAGTTATTTTTAGGAGAATTCTTTAGAAACTCATAATTTATCAGATTTCCAAAAGACAAGACTTGTCAAGAGTGTGAATTGCTCTGACTCATATCCTCGTGGTAAAACAAGTTAACTTGAACATCTGACGTAATCTAATCGAGGACACTCATGCGGGAAAATGAGTTGCAGCGCGTTAAAAAAATAGTTGCATGTGAGAATGAAAAAGAGAGTTGCACGTCAAAAACAATATCTCATGCCTTTCACGCAATTAACAGAACTGACGCCCAGGCAAGTATAAATACCGAAGGTATCACAGCTACGTCAAAAACTCTTTGAAATATTTGTCGACATACTGCCCTAAAAATTACTTTAATAAACTCTAGTAAGCCATATCCAACGATTGGTATTCGTCCTGAAGTTAACTGAAGCTTCATACTTTGTGTAATTGCAGTGCGTTTGGTGGCTGCAACGATGTGTACACAGAATGATTTGTAAATATGATGTAACCCAAATATAATGAATTGTGTTATTGTGTATAGCCTACATTTAGGAGAGACATCAATTGGAACCTAACTTTCTACCGATAGTATTGGCATACTTTGAGGCGTCATTCGGAAGTCATGTTAAGCCAGAATGCACTTATTATTGTCAGTCTGTTAGTGAGGTCTCTAAACAAATCAAATTTTGTTGATTTTCGTAACATATTTTGGATGAAAAAGGTTACAGAAGTTCTATGACGTATGCGGTTACACATTCAAGAAATGTATAAGTACTGTGCCCTGAAGAAAAAAGAGTCCCATGCAAATCGAGTATGGTTCACCCCTCACCCTACGGTAATATTTTTGAAAAACAAAAATTCCTTTATCAAACATACCGGTTGTGCTTGAAACGGCAGCAAGGCGATCTGTATTATTTGTAGTACACTTATCTTTGATAACTAGCAAACACAGTCCTTACAGATTGCATGTTGCCGTCGCGTATTAAAAAAGCGCAGATTAAAATCCGTTTCTCCGTAATTTCTTATCAAATTCTTTAAATAATTAATTGAGTTCGTCAATCAAGCCTTTTGCGCATTTTCGCGATTCGTCGAGTGGAGTGCAGCACTATTTAAATGAAACAATTTGTGATTCTATTCAGTCGTCTATTGATTGGTTCACGAGTGTTTGAAGTAAGTGAAATGATACTCTTAATCTTCATTTGTTCATTGTTGGGTGCTGCAATGGCACAGGATCCTTCGATTTCATGCAATTATCGCAGTTTAGACCAAATTTACCGATGCGACCTATCGATCAACAATCCCAACGGTTTCGACAATTTTACTGAAATCGGTGGCATTCACTTGGAGGGATTTACTGACGCTGATGTGAATTCCATTTTCAACAGAGATGGTTCTACTACAAACTTACCGCGGATTATTTGCGACACATTTCGGAATACCATCGCATTTCAACTGTACGGATCTCAAATGACTGAAATTAATGACAACGCATTCAGTGGTTGCTCACAGATCCAACGACTCTCATTTTTCGCAAACCAGATCAATTCGATTTCTGAAAGTGCTTTTACTAATCTTCGTGAAGTTAATTACATTGACTTGAGTGGTAACGTCCTGACTACTTTGCCCGAAAATGTGTTTCAGAATCAACAAAATGTAACGGATCTGAATTTGAATTATAATTCATTCAATGATCTACCATCCGGTGTCTTCAGACCACTCGAGAAACTTGAACGTTTGAGTTTAGGATATAACAACCTTTCCACAGTTACCAGTGAATGGTTTTTGACAAGTTCCAATTTGACGTATTTGTATCTACAAGGTAACAGAATTAACCTGACATCCAGCAGCTTTGCAGAGTTGGTACCGTCTCTGCTCTATCTTTATTTGGATTATAATGGAATCAGTGAAATTCCCACTGGAGCATTTGCTGGGCTTACTAACCTTTACTTCTTACGACTATACGGCAACAATTTTCGTGAAATTCATGCAAACTGGTTCACCGATCTCGGTCAATTGAGAAGCTTGGATATTAGTGCAAATCCAATAGAAAGAATCGATGACGGTGCATTTCAAGGACTCGACAGTCTTACTTCGTTGACACTAACAAATTGTCGCATACGCGCCATAGGTTCAACTCCATTTAAAAATCTCACCAACTTAAGACTTATTGAGATCAGTTCTAACGAAATTGAGGATGTAGATGCTGGAACTTTCGCACCAATGCCAAATTTGACTTACATCGGTTTGAGGAATAATCGCCTGAAGACATTAGAAAGAAATAGTTTTGGAGTCTTAACTGAACTACGTGTGTTGGACTTGGACGGAAATATTGTGAATGCATTTGAAAGAGACATTATCGATGATGCTGTGAACCTTAGCGCACTTTTCCTCGGCGGAAATCTCTGTGCCAACAGGTATTTCGATGACTTCCTGATCAATAGACCTACATTTTTGCCAATGCTTGAAGCTTGCTTCAGAAACATGAGACTTATCGTTGGTAATATTGAACAAGTTCGGGACAATGTTTTTCAGAAAAGAGTTTTCATCTTATTTTCATTACGCAGATACGACAACGGAGAGTGACGGTTTCTATTCATTTTTCGACGGATCACGGCCTGGAATAGTAGTGCGCGTACAATCTGAGAACGAAATACAGATTGCACTTACCCCATTCAATTTTCTGTGGACTGAGTCGATTGAAATTTTTATTGGTTCGGCCAACAATACCCGTTCCGTGATACGAATAAATGGGGAAACTGATGTGGTCGCAGTACCAACACCAAATGTCATTCAGCAGAATCGATGGAACGATTTCAGAATAACTTGGGCAAATCAAAACGTTCTGGTTTCTCGTGTTAGTGAAACCTTCCCATTCATGAATTACACCATGCCAAATTTCTTCCCGATTAATTTTTATGGTTTGAGGGCTGTGTGAGTATAGGAATGGTTATGACTATCGGAAACGATTTGATTTACGAATTGAACTAATTTTTTTTTAGTGAGACCAGAGCTACGTGGAGGGTGACACCATATGTTTTTTGACGGAACTCTGAAATTAATATAAATTAAGGAAAAGATGAATTTGTAAATAAAAAAATATTATTGAAATGACATTCTTCTATCTCATGGCCACTTTTAAGGTTTTTGACTTTTTACACACTTTTTTTTAAATGCCCTACAAAAAAGTGTGTAATTACCTTTTTGCGATTACACACTTTTTCTGAAATTACCAAAAACGTTTTTATTTTGTAATGAAACACTTTAATCTTTTTTTACGAATTTTGTAATTTATTGAAAACTGTCAGCACGAGTCTTGCTGCACGACCCTTTCAAATACCTTTAAAATGAGCTATTACATGAAAAAATTGCATGTGATTTACTCTAAAAAAGTGGTTTTTCAACTCAAAAATTCCTAAAAAAAATCGGACATAGGCGAATATAGGATCTTATATATTCTGGGAAAAATATTTTCTTTTTGAAATGATCCATAGGTTCTGGAGGCATGTACGAAAACTCGAAATTTTTCACAAAAATCGCCCGTGCAAGTTTATATTAACTTAAAAAAAATAGTTTGTGGAGTCTTTATTGTTGGAAAATGTTGAGTTGTTGCAAGTAGTAATTCGGTCTGGATAAAAACTTAAAATCGACTCCAGACACTTTCAGTACAAAAAAAGTTGCAACAGATTCCAGGGGCGCTTTTTTCTGAAAGATATTGAGCCTCAATAATATATTCTAGAACAAACTATGCAGAAAAAATGGGTCTCCGGGCTGCGCAGACCTAATTTGTACAAATTGAAAATTACTTTGGTTAGAGTAGGCGGCTATAGTTATACATCTATTTGTCTTTTACTATTCAATGTATTATGTAATTTTGTACAAATGATCGTTGCGCTGCCCGGAGACCTATTTTTTCGGCGTAGTTTGTTCTAGAAAATTTTATTAAGGCTCAATATCTTTCAGAAAATACATGCGCCCCTGGAATCGGTTGCAAATTTTTTTGGACTTTTTTTTACGATTATCGCGAATTTAATACCCTTAAACAGGTAAATTGCCAATATTTTCTTATGAAATTGAGCTTGTACGGTTTCATTAGAAAAGCACGGGATACGACTAAATAAAACAGGTTGACTTGGTCATAAAAAAACTTCACTCACAAGTGTTTAGTAGGAGTCAGAGTTCATGAAGGTCGCTTTATACCACAAAATTGGTCGAAATTGAAAAAAGATCCGGCTGTGATAATTTATTTTCTTCATAACAATAATAGTGGGGCCCTAATAGACCAATTCCAGGAAAAAAATCTCATGTGTAAATACTTTGACTAAAAGTTGGTTCAAGCTCACAGTGGCTGGTCTTTTTTATGTGAAAATCAATTCTCAGTTTTGGAAAAAAGTGTGTAATTACAAATTTTTTGTGCAAACATAAAAGTGTGTAAAATACACACTTTTAAAAAGTTTTTACACACAATGTGTAAAATACACGCTTAAAAGTGGCCATGTTCTATCTACCTCACTTGACAAAGAATTTTGTATTTAGAAAATAGAATTTTTAGCCATATTTTTGTCCCGGACCTCATCCGTTGCCACCTTATAAATATAAGGGAAATACGGACAAAGATACAGATGCGTTTTCCGATGGAAGGTAGAAAAGAGAAGGTGCGAAAAATCGAAGAGTTTGACAATGTGAAGAAACTGAAGCCTTTGATACCTTTTGTCAAGTTTCGACCTTATAAATTTTTAGCATTAACGATCAACAGCTAGCTACACGTTTTAGACTAAGTTTTAGATTAAGTTAATAATTTCACGGTATACTACGAGGGTTGCCTTTTATATTTCTGGCCTAGCGCACTTCTAGTGTTTTCATATGCTTGTCACTATGCTAGCAGATAACGTTGGACCTATTTAGGAAGAACTACATTTATGAGAGCCATGAGATGTTCTTCGGTCTAGTCACAGGAGCCCTTCTGACAGAGGATTGAGAATTTTGGGAAAAATGTGTAGCATCGGGTACTTTTAGTGTTTTTTGATGCTAGCGTCTATGCTAGCAGATAACTTTGGACCTTTCTAAGAGAAACTATCAAAAGGGAACAATAACATTTTATTTGGTCTAATCACAAAAGCCCAAATATCATAGGTCCACTTCTATGGGAACCTCGGGTCAAATTTTCATATTGCCACCATTGGGACATGGATCGCGGTAGATCTTCAAATGTTAGTGTTTGGAGTGGTATTGACGTTGTTTTCCTGTAGCAATATGCTTGGTTCCACCAAGCAACCCCATTTTATTGAAGTAAAAAAAACATTTTGTGTGAAAAATTAAGAAAATTTGCGAGGGCCTATAGGAGAAGGGCTCCTGTGACTAGACGAAAGACACTTTTTGTTGTCATTGTGGTAGTTTGCCCTACAAAGGTCCAACGTTACCTGCTTACACAGTAACTAGCACAGGAAAACGCTAGAAGTGCCCTAGGCCAGAAATATAAAAGGCAACCCTCGTATCAGATATTTTTGGTATCAGATAGTTTGCTTATGTTGTTATTTGTAGGATAATACTTTAGTATCTCAACATTTATCCAATCACCAGAAGAAAAGAGCTTGATTTGGTTTGACCTCTCTAGCAAAAAACTACATTTCAATTTAAGCCTTATGAATAACAAAGTTTCTCAATTACACCCTAATTCGATGTTCTATGAGAGTTGGTTTGCTAGAGAGAGTATTGGTCTGACTCACATTCTCGTGATGAAATGCGTCAAATTGAACATTCTTAAGTAATCTTATCAACCACGAACAATATTTAGATCGGAAAAATGACTTTAGGAAGAGTTGTATGGTAAAAAAAAAGTTCTCACAAAATTTCTAATGTCTGAAACGAACTATACCATCTGCGCTTTCATTTAAATCGAGCTTTTTGATTTAATTCTTGAAAATGCATTTCTTTTTGAAATTCCTAGAGAGTTGTAAGGACTAATCCGAACATTAAAAAAAACTATCGATAAATCTCCTCTATTTCATTCTATTTTACTTGATTTTCGTTGGTATATAACCATTTTGCTTTTTTTTACATTAAAAGAGTGACAGAAGAGGTCACATGCCAGAAGTTCTACAACGTATTTGGTTACAAATTTTAAAAAAAATCCTTAAAAAAGAGACTTATGCAAAGTAAGTGGTTCACCCCTCGTCCTACGGTGAAATTTTTGTAAAACAAAATAGTTTTATCAGAGATTATACCGGTTGTGCTTGAAACAACAACAATGCCGAGAACAAAGCCACATTATGAGTTTAAATAAACTTATCTTTGAACACGATATATTTTGCAATTACGGTCCTTACAGATTGCATGTCGCCTTCGTGTATTAAAAAAAAAACGCCGATAAAATCTCCGTTTCTCCGTAATTTCTTATCGAATTCTTTAAATAATTATTTGGGTTCATCTAATCAAGCTTTTTGCGCATTTTCGCGATTCGATGAGTGGAGTGCAGCACTATTTAAACTGAATCATTTGCGACTCCATTCAGTCGTCTATGGATTGCTTTGCGAGTGTTTTAAGTTAGTGAAATGAAACTCTTAATCTTCATTTGTTTGTTGCTGGCTGTAGCTAGGGCACAAGATCCTTCGCTATCATGCAATTATCGCAGTTTTAATCAAATTTACCAATGCGAGCTATTCATCAACAATCCCAACGGTTTCGATAATTTTACTGAAATCGGTGGCATTCATTTGGAGGGATTTGGCGACGACGATGTGAATTCGATTTACAACAGATACGGTTCTACTACAATTTTACCGCGGATTATTTGCGACACATTTCGGAATATCACCCTATTTCAACTGTTCAGATCGCAACTGACTGAAATTAATGACAATGCATTCAGTGGTTGTTCACAGATCAGACAACTGTTTTTATTCTCAAATCAAATAAATTCGATTTCTGAAAATGCTTTCGCTACTCTCCGTGAAACTGATTACATTGGCTTGGATGATAACTTCCTGACTACTTTACCCAAAAATGTGTTCGCGAATCAACAAAATTTGACGGATCTGATGTTGAATTTTAATTCATTCAATGATCTACCAGCCGGTATCTTCAGGCCACTTCAGAAACTTCAACGTTTGAGTTTAGGACATAATAACATTTCTGAAGTTAACAGAGAATGGTTTGCTACCAATTCCGATTTGACTTATTTATATCTACAAGGTAACAGAATTGTTCTGACATCTGACAGCTTTGCAGAGTCGCAACCGTCTCTCCGCCATCTTTTTTTGGGGGGCAACGAAATCAGTGAAATTCCCACTGGAGCATTTGCTGGGTTAGCAAATCTCACGAATTTACAAATACATAGCAACAATATTCGTGAAATTCAAGAAAACACGTTCGCTGATCTAAATCAATTGAGGAGCTTGGACATTAGTGCAAATCCAATAGAAAAAATCGATGATGGAGCATTTCAAGGACTCGAAAGTATAACTTCATTGTCAATATTACACTGTCGTATACGCACCCTAGGCTCACACTCATTCGAAAATCTCGCCAATTTAAATTCTATTGACCTGAATTTTAACGAAATTGAGGATATTGATGCTGGAACGTTCGCATCAATGCCAAATTTGACCTACATTGGCTTGAGGAACAATCGCCTGAAGACGATACGAAGAAATATTTTTGGAGCCTTAACTGAGCTACGTGTGTTGGACCTGGACGGAAATATTGTGAATGCACTTGAAAGATCGATTATCGATGATGCTGCGAACCTTGAGACACTTTACTTCAGCGGAAATCTATGTGCCAACAGCCATTTCAGCGACTTCATCATCAATAGAGCTACGTATTTGCAAATGCTTGAAGTTTGCTTCAGAAACATGACATGATATCACCTTACTTTTATTATTATCAGAAAGTCGTGGTATTTCAGCTCCTTTAAATTGATATTAACCTCAATGAACCTACGCAGCGATCACTATATGTAACTAATGAATTAAATGAGATGAAATAAATAAATAAAATGTAATGGCCATTGGGAGTATTGAATTATGTGGTGATGAAAGTTGTGGCAATGACATTGGCTGACAAAATCAGCAACGAACACGTTGAAATTCAGTTCAATAAAGGACAAACCCAAGGTAAATATATGGGCGGAGGTAATGTCATATATAACCGAATCAGATGTGCAGTGGCACGAAAGTTTGCTATAAACGCCATCTCTCCCTTCCTTTAAAAACACAAAATTGCTTAGAAACCTGGGCCATCTGTTTTGTGACAGGCACAACATTTTGAGAAACACAAGTGAATCATAGTCAACCATTTCCAAAAAAGGTGTCATTAGCATCGAACTATTATGCTATGCCGCGCGTCTGAATGGCATTACCTCCGCCCATATATTTACCTTGGACAAAACCACCCGTTTTGAATATAAGTGCGATGAATTCTTTCCTTAAAAATACTTTCGAAAACGTTTTTGATTTAATTACCACGATCAATACTCTATCTAGCAAACAAACTCTTAGCTCTCTGTGTCAAATTCACACCTTATTTCTTTGCATTCTACAAACACTGTTCTACATATTGACTGACTACGCTGTAATTTACATGTATTCCAAAGGTTACTTGATTCTTTCATCTCAGTGCGGACAATTGCGGCTAGTCAGATTTCAGCTCTCTGGATTTTTGTTAAGGATTCAGGGAACACAGCAAAAAATATTTATAAAAACAAAAGATAAAATTCTAGATTTTTAGAATTTTTTTGGAGGTATGTCCTGACTCCTTAACAGCAATCGAGGGAGCCGAAATTCAGCGAGCCGCAATTATCTTCAGTGTGATTTAATAAAATTAGTTTGTCTACTAGAGAGTATTGCCACGATAGATTCAGTTGTGTTATTTAGTTCTCAAAAGATAAATTTCTATTAAAGAATGTCCTTTTTAATATTTGCTCTAAGAATTGTAGAAAAATAATTTCCAACCACTGCTATCAATGTAACAGTCAGTTTTTGAATCTGATAATTTTCCCTATTCTGGATGCTACACAGCAGAATCGACGCAACGATTTCAGAATCAATTGATCAGGTCCAGAAGTTTTATTGTCCGCTGTGACGAAACTTTCCCATTCCTGACATACATCCAACATTTTTCTTCCCTGTTAATTTTTATGGTTTGTGTGGGAATTTCAATGGTTATTTGTGCACCTGTTTTGGACGATTGATTTTAGGCAATTTCGCGGATTGTAGGCCGAACGAAGTGAGGCTTACAAGCGAAAGTGCCTTAAATCAACCGTCCCAAACAGGTGCACATGTAAGTTTTCATGCAGAGGGCCGGAAACCCGAGAAAATTCGAAAGATTGCCCTCATTTTCGGCCCCGAAGCATGAAAAGGTAATTTGATTTACGAATTACATTATTTTTTCATGCCTTGGGCATAAAATACGCAATTTAGGCCCTAAGCATAAAAAGTTGTATACGCATCTGTTGTGAACGGTTTATTTTAGGCACTTTCGCTTGTCGCCCTTACTTTGTTCGGGCTACAACTCGTGAAATCGCCTAAAATATACCGTCCACAACATATACGTAAATAACTATACAGTGTGACTAGAGTAACAGATTTCGTATCTATTCTTCGGGTACAACAAAGTCTCATAACTGGGAGCAGCAGATAATAAAAACATTAAAATAGTGGCTTGGACCATTACACTCTCTGTGGACGTTCGCCTTTGAAATTATTTTTGATTATAATCATAAAATATTAAAAATAAATGGAATGATACCATAACATTATCTTAGAGCACGATATATTTTGCAACCACGGTCCTTACAGATTGAAAAAAAAACCCGCAGATAAAATCTCCGTTTCTCCGTAATTTCTTATCGAATTCTTTAAATAATTAACGTTTAATCTAATCACCTTTTTTTCGCATTTTACACATTCGAAGAGTGGAATGCATCGCTATTTAAATGGAAGCATTTGCGATTACTTTCAGTCATCTATTGGTTGCTTTGCGAGTGTATTAACTTGGTGAAATGAAACTCTTAATATTAATTTGTTCGTTACTGACTATTGCCGCGGCACAGGACCCTTCGCTATCATGCAATTATCGCAGTAGTAATCAATTTTACCAATGCGACCTATCGATCAACAATCCCAACGGTTTCGACAATTTTACTGAAATCGAAGGCATTCATTTGGAGGGATTTACTGACTCTGATGTGAACTCGATTTACAGTAGATATGGTTCTACTACAAATTTACCGCGGATCATTTGCGACACATTTCCCAACATCGACACTTTTGAAGTATACGGAGCGCAGTTGACTGAAATTAATGACAACACATTTAGTGGTTGTTCACAAATCAGACAACTGTTTTTATTCTCAAATCAAATAAATTCGATTTCTGAAAATGCTTTCGCCAATCTTCGAGAAGTTAACTACATTGACTTGGGTGATAACATCCTGACTACGTTGCCCGAAAATGTGTTTGAAAATCAACAAAATTTGACGAATCTGATTTTGCACTGGAACTTATTCAATGATCTACCATCCGGTGTCTTCAGACAACTTGAGAGCCTTGAATATTTGAGTTTAG
Organism: Bradysia coprophila; assembly: GCF_014529535.1. Taxonomy (NCBI): domain Eukaryota; kingdom Metazoa; phylum Arthropoda; class Insecta; order Diptera; family Sciaridae; genus Bradysia; species Bradysia coprophila. Next base: position 3,221,992 of record NC_050735.1, on the reverse strand, counting down.
GATATAACAACCTTTCTGCAGTTAACAGAGAATGGTTTTCGACAAATTCTAAATTGGTTTTCTTATATCTACAAGGTAACATAATTAATCTGACATATGACAGCTTTGCGGAGCCGCTACCGTCTCTGCTCTCCCTTTATTTGGGAAACAATGGAATCAGTGAAATTCCTATAGGAGCATTTGCTGGGTTAGCGAATCTTATCGATTTGCAACTATATAGAAACAATTTTCGTGCAATTCATGCAAACTGGTTCGCCGATCTCGGTCAATTGAGAAGCTTGGATATTAGTGCAAATCCAATAGAAAGAATCGATGACGGTGCATTTCAAGGACTCGACAGTCTTACTTCGTTGACACTAACAAATTGTCGCATACGCTCCCTAAGTTCAATTTCATTCCAAGGTCTCAGCAACTTAGATTCCATTGACCTAAATTTTAACGAAATTGAGAACATTGATGATGGAACTTTTGCACCAATGCCAACTTTGACTTACATCGGCTTATGGAATAATCGCCTGAAGACATTACGAAGAAACAGTTTTGGAACCTTAACTGAGCTACGTACATTGGACTTGGACGGAAATATTGTGAATGCACTCGACAGAGCGATTATCGATGATGCTGTGAACCTTAACACACTCTTCTTCAACGGAAATCTCTGTGCCAACAATTACTTTGGCAACTTCCTAAACAGCAGAGCGACTTATTTGCCAATGCTCGAAGTTTGCTTCAGAAACATGAGATACATCGTTGGTAATATTGAACGAGTACAGAACAATGTCTTTCAGAAATTAGTTTTTTTTCTACTCGCTACGCAGATACGACTACGGAGAGTGACGGTATTTATTCCTTCTTCGAGGGACTAGAGCCTGGAATAGTCCTACGCGTTCAATCTGACAACGAAGTACAGATCGCGCTCACACCATTCAGTTTTGTATGGACTCCATCAATCGAAATTTTCATTGGATCGGCCAACAATACTCGATCCGTGATACGAATAAATGAGGAAACTGATGTGGTGACAATACCAACACCAAATGCTATACGGCAGGATCAATGGAATGATTTCAGAGTCACTTGGGCAAATCAAAACGTTCTGGTTTTCCGCGGTAATGAAACTTTCCCCTTCATAAGTTATACAATGCAACATTTCTTCCCGGTTAATTTTTATGGATTGAGGGCTGTGTAAGTGTTAGAATGGTAATGAAAAGTTGAGGCGATCTGATCTACGTTTAAATTATTTTTTCAGTGAGACCAGAGCTACGTGGAGTGTGACACCGCATAACTTTTGAGCGAACTCTGAGGAACGATGAATTTGAGAATGTAATAAATTATTGAAATTATATTATTCATCTGTATGTTGGCTGTATGATAGAGGACCCTCTGCTTATGAAGAAAAATTGAGATTCTTAACTTGACTGACAATGCAGATAATGTCACCATTTTTATTGCCTATCCACCCGGAATATTGTTGTTACACGTACATTTCCCACCCGCGGAAAGCGGTCGTTACATATGGTACGTTTTTCTATACATGCTTAGACAAGTGCTGGCTGATACGATTTCACAAATACTATGCTCGCGTGAAATTCAGCGAAATACACTCCGTAAATTGTTTTCTTTTACAGGTTAATAAGCACTAGCTGGTTATCCACCAGGCTGAATGCGAAAATATAGCAACGAATTGAAAGAAACTTGTCCTGGGTGATTGTCTCATATGCACAGTACCGTCTTTTTTCTTAAAGTCATTGTTAAGGGAATTTCGGTGTACAATATGTTATACGATATATACGTATAGAGAGCGAGGAGTTTTGTTCTTACGTTAATAAAGGTTACGCGTGTTACTACCTTACTTCCAAGTAAGGTACAAAATAGTTGTTATCCCAACAAAAACCTCTAACTTCTAAAATAGGGCCGTAGCCAGACACAAAAATAAGTTTTGTATGGGAAAAATTAAAAAAATGAATCATCCAGGGAGGGTGCACCAGCTGGATGCGGCCCTGTTCTAAAATGAATGATATCGCTGGTGGTGTCGCTTCCAACTCTACGCGCAAATAGTTGACTTCATGTAGAAAATCATGTTAACAAATTAGTGACACACAATTTGCAGATAATTCTGACGATCTCGTTCTTCTATACATTCTTTTTCCTCTGATCTTGTGAACCAAATGTGAAAAAGAAAAGAAATCTGCCAATAATGTCGCGTTATCATTCATTTTAGAAATTTCACACTTTTCTATTTATTTTTATTAAGTGAAACATACTAGACATCAAAATCTGAAGTGAAAGCATTTTTGCTCATGTTGTCTACAGCTGGGCTTGAACTAGCAACCTCTGGTTTATAAATCCAGCGCCTATCCAACTCGACCAACGAGACGAGCAAAAATGAAGTCATTTCAGATGTTTATGTGCCACATTTAACGTTAACCACTAATGCCAACAATATTCATGTCATTACTGGCTCACAGGCTCGCATGAATATTGTTTGCCACACATCAGTAACTACGCTGATCTATCCAATACATTTCGTTCTCCATTCGTATTTACACGATTATAGTCGGCATCAGTTCGATGTCATCGTATAGTGTGGATTTTACGACAATGGCCAACAAATACAGAATTATGAGTTCCTATTTTAATAAAAATTAAAATTTGTTGGTTTCACACCAGAGTTCATAGGAACGAACTCATAATTCTGTAACTTTTCTATTTAGATGTTTTTGTTGGGATATCTCTCGTTTTGGAAGTTTTACGTCAAAAATTTAACGAAATTCAAAAATTTGACTGAATTCTAAAATTTGACGAAAATTCAAAATTTCACGAAATTTGAATATTTGACGAAATTCTAAAATTTGACAAAATTCGAAAATTTAACGAAATTTGAAATTTTGACTAGAAACGGAAATTTGACTAAAAACGAAAATGTCACGAAATTCGAAAATTTGTCGAAAAGCGAAAATTTGCCGAAAAACGAAAATTTGACGAAAATTCAAAATTTAACAAAATTCAAAATTTAACAAAATTCGAAAATTTAACGAAATTTGAAAATTTGACTGAAAACGAAAATTTCACGAAATTCGAAAATTTGTCGAAAAACGAAAATTTGACAAAAATATAAAATTTGACGAAAACTGAAAATTTGGCGAAAATCAAATGTCAGATAAAATCTCACATGCCAAAAATTCACACCAGCCATTCTCCATGGAGGAGCTCACCCATTCCAAGGTCTATATCTCCCCTCACTCTTGGTCGATTTGTGTCCGCTACCGCTTCGGTCCATGATTTTTGGAAGAGTTTTTCTCAATATTACGTCTTTAAGAAACCAATCTGATGCATTGGTATAATAAGTATGAAGCAATTGCAGACGGCAAAAATAAATAAACAAGTCCATCAAAAAATACATGAGAAAGCCAATCAGATGATAGTAGGAGAGCTTACTGGTATTTCCACATGCCTTTAAGAAATGTATTTTATAACTAACCGACCGAAAATGAATTGATTTATTTGTCATATTGAGGTACCACTTGACCATCGATCGGTGATTTGCTTGTAATTATTCGACGAAATGAAACAATATAAAAACACAATTATCTTGATACTTCCAATTTTATTCTAATCTGACAGATCAACCTCATTGTTTCAGGCTACTATTTGCTTCCATTTATGTAATGTTGCATTCACAAATTGCTATCAGCTTTTTTTGGTAGAAATTACTTTGGAGTCTCAATATTTATCGTATTACTGAAAGATACAGTCTCGTCCATGAGTTGGAGTGATTCATGAATTTGTTGTTAAGTCATAAGTGTAAACTTGAAAATTCTCAAGTAATCTTATCGATCACACAAGATTTCAGTCTGACAATTTGTCATCTATTGTTTTTCTCAAAACATTGGCAACTACCTTCACTCTGTTGCGATGAAACCATAAACCAATGACATTAGAATTGAGATAGACCGGGCAAAATAATCCCATAATAGTACCAATAATTCGAAATAATCCCTGGAAGTTGGTGACTTCTTGCCTTAAGTAGAACAAAACGTGAAAGTTTATTATTTTTGGCAGCGGAAACACTGGCATTAATACTCTCTTGTCCATATTACATTAAACACTTACGAGGCTTTATCAGAGGAGACGTTAGTGAAATGTCGGTAATTTTGTGAGGCGGATTTTACACGGAAAAACTATCATGAAAACCTTCACAAAGACAGAAATTGTGAGATTACGACATTTACTACTATTTTTGTTGATCTGGGTAATCTTACCGTTCCTTTTTTCATGAGATACAATTGACATTGTGTAAGGTAAATTTTGTTATAATTTCTTATCGCATCCCACGAAAAACTGATTTTTATTTCCGTGGAAGTCTCAGGAGATTAAATAACGCGACTGAATTGGATTAATCTAATCAAGTTCTCGCTTAATTAATCAGTTCGAGTGCCTCCTATTTAAGGCGAAACATTTGTGATATTACTCAGTCTACTATTAGCTGCTTTACGAGTGTTTTACTTGGTGAAATGAAACTTTTAATTTTAATTTGTTCGTTATTGGCTGTAGCGGTGGGACAAGATCCTTCGCTATCATGTAATTATCGCAGTGCTAATCAAATTTACATGTGCGAACTATTCATCAACAATCCTAACGGTTTCGATAATTTTACTGAAATTGGTGGCATTCATTTGGAAGGATTTAGCGACGCTGATGTGAATTCGATTTACCGATCCGGTGGAAGTACTACGAATATACCGCAGATTATTTGTGACACATTCCCCAACATCAACATTTTCGAAATATACGGAACACAATTGACTGAAATTAATGACAACGCACTCAGTGGTTGCTCACAAATCAGACGACTGTATTTGTTTTACAATCGAATCGCTACGATTTCGGAAAATGCTTTCGCCAATCTTCGAGAAGTTGAGTTCATTGACTTGGGCGATAACGTCCTGACTACGTTGCCCGAAAATGTGTTTGAAAATCAACAAAATTTAACGGGGCTGAGCTTGAACTGGAACTTGTTGAATGACTTACCAACCGATCTTTTCAGACCGCTTGAGAACCTTGTGGAATTAGGTTTAGGATATAACAACCTTTCCGCATTTAACAATGAATGGTTTTCGACAAATTCCAATATGCTTTACTTGTCTATAGCTGGCAACAGACTCAATCTGACAGACGATAGCTTCGGAAACTCTCTACAATCTCTGATCTTTCTTAATTTGGGATTCAACGCAATCAGTGAAATTCCAACTGGAACATTTGCCAGCCTAACCAACCTAAACTCTTTACAGCTATATGGCAACAATATTCGTGTAATTCAAGAAAACACGTTCGCTGATCTCGATCAATTGAGCAGTTTGGATATTAGTAGTAACCCGATAGAAAGAATCGATGATGGGGCATTTCAAGGACTCGACAGTCTGGTATCATTGTCACTATCAGGTTGTCGTTTACGCGACCTGAGTTCAATTTCATTCGAAAATCTCACCAATTTAGCTTCAATTGACTTGAATTTTAACGAAATTGAGGATATTGATGCTGGAACGTTCGCACCGATGCCAAATTTGGTTTACGTCGGTCTTTGGAATAATCGCCTGAAGACATTACGAAGAAACAGTTTTGGAACCTTAACTGAGCTACGTACATTGGATTTGGACGGAAATATTGTGAATGCACTCGACAGAGCGATTATCGACGATGCAGTGAACCTTAACACACTTTACTTCAACGGAAATCTCTGTGCCAACAGTTACTTTGGCAACTTCTTTAACAGCAGAGCGACGTATTTGCCAATGCTCGAAGTTTGCTTCAGAAACATGAGATACATCGTTGGTAACATTGAACGAGTACAGAACAATGTCTTTCAGAAATTAATTTTCTTCTACTCGCTGCGCAGATACGACGACTGAGAGTGACGGTGTCTATTCATTTTTCGAAGGACCACAGCCCGGAATAGTACTACGCGTTCAATCTGACAACGAAGTACAGATCGCGCTCACACCATTCAGTTTTGTATGGACTCCATCAATCGAAATTTTCATTGGATCAGCCAACAATACTCGATCCGTGATACGAGTAAACGAGGAGACTGATGTGGTCACAGTGCCAACACCAAATGCCATACAACAGAATCAGTGGAACGATTTCAGAGTGACTTGGGCAAATCAGAATGTTCTTGTTTTCCGAAGTAATGAAACCTTCCCATTCATGAGTTACACCATGCAACATTTCTTCCCGGTTAATTTTTATGGTTTGAGGGCTGTGTAAGTGTTGGCATGTTATGATAATCGGAAGGCATTTGGTTTACGAATTGAATTATTTTTTCAGTGAGACCAGAGCTACGTGGAGTGTGACACCACATGACGAGTGAACATAATCCGAAGTTCTATACTAAATATTAACAGGAATGATGAATGTGTAAATGAAATAAATTATTGGATATACATATTTTGTGTGAATTTAGTTGTTTTCTTATCAATGCGTTTCGTGTCTCTCTCATTGCCAGGGGCATTTGACATAGCTCGATGATAGCTCGATTTCATTGTCTCACGCCACTATTTTCGCTTCCATTTCTGGAAATCTAAGCATTTAATCCGTATTAATGCAGACTTTTCAGCAAATTGAAATCATCACCGCTAAATCACTCAAATGCTCTAGCTGAAAGAACTTCTGTAAAGCAGACATTAGACTGTTCGATTCGAATCTTTCGACTTTTGTGGAATGGTGTCTTTTACTATGACCTGAAGCTGAACTAAAATCTTTAAAGTAGGTCCTGATGGTGTAAGGTGCATGCACAAAACCATTTTCGCTAATCTCGTTCCACTCTTGACTTTGGGTTTTCACAAGACGCTACAGAAGATATCACAAAAAATGTCATTTCTGCTACAACATCTTATCACATTGCACGAAATGAAAAACTGATTCGATTTCCGTGGGACGAATCAAGCTTCAGGAGTTTACATAACGCGAATGTACTCCGTTAATCTTATCAAGTTCTCGCATTTTTTGCAGTTCGAGAGGCTTTCATTTAAATCCAATTATTCGCAATTACTTTCAGTCTTCTATTGGTTGTTTTGAGAGAGTTTTAACTTGGTGAAATGAAACTGTTAATCTTCGTTTGTTCATTATTGACTGTTGCGGTGGCACAGGAGCCTTCATTATCGTGTCGTTACCACAGTTTCAATCAAATTTACCAATGCGAACTATCCATCAACAATCCTAATGGTTTCGACAATTTTACTGAAATCGGTGGCATCCATTTGGAGGGATTTACTGACGCTGATGTGGATTGGATTTACAGAAGCAGTGGAACTACTAGGAATATACCGCAGATTATTTGTGCCACGTTTCCCAACATCGACACTTTGGAAATATACGGAGCGCAATTGACTGAAATTAATGATAATGCGCTTAGTGGTTGTTCTCAAATCACGCGACTGTATTTGAGTACAAACTCGATCAATTCGATTTCCGAAAACGCTTTCGCTAATCTACGAGCGGTGGAGTTCATTGACTTGGGTGATAACTCTCTGACTGAGTTACCTGAAAATGTGTTTGAGAATCAACGAAATTTGACGGGGCTGAGCTTAAATCAAAATTCATTTAATGACCTACCAACCGATATTTTTAGACCGCTTGAGAACCTGCAAGATTTGTATTTAGGATATAACAACCTCGTCGCAATTGACAACGAATGGTTTTCGACAAATTCCAATTTATTTTACTTATATCTAGTAGGAAACAGAATTAATTTGTCAACTAACAGCTTTGCAGACCTGCAACAGTCTCTCCGCTACCTTAATTTGGGATACAACGGGATCAGTGAAATTCCAATTGGAACATTTGCCGGACTAAGTGACCTTTACTCTTTACAACTCTATGGCAACAATATTCGTGAATTTGGTGAAAACATCTTCGCTGATCTCGGTCAATTGATTAGGTTGGATATTGGCTTAAATCCAATAGAAAGAATCCATGACGGTGCATTTCGAGGACTCGACAGTCTAGCTTTACTATCACTATCAAATAGCCGCATACGCAACCTAGGATCAATTTCGTTCGAAAATCTCAGCAATTTAACTACTCTTGACTTAAATTTTAACGAAATCGAGGAAATTCCTGCTGGAACCTTCGCACTAATGCCAAATTTGAGTTACATCGGTATGTGGAACAATCGCCTGAAGACATTACGAAGAAATAGTTTTGGAACATTAACTGAGCTCCTTACATTGGACTTGGATGGAAATTTTGTCAACGCGATTGAACGAGAGATAATCGATGATGCCGTAAACCTTAACACACTCTTCTTCGACGGAAATCTCTGTGCCAGCGAATATTTCGGCAACTTCCTAAACAGCAGAGCGACATATTTGCCAATGCTCGAAGTTTGCTTCAGAAACATGAGATACATCGTTGGTAATATTGAACGAGTTCGGGATAATGTTTTTCAGAAAATAATTCTTCTTCTCGTTACACAGACACAACAACAGAGAATGACGGTCTCTATTCATTTTTCGACGGACCGCAACCTGGAATAGTACTACGCGTTCAATCTGACAACGAAATACAGATCGTGCTTACACCATTCAATTTTCTGTGGACTCCATCGATTGAAATTTTCATTGGTTCGACCAACAATACTCGATCCGTGATACGAGTAAACGAGGAGACGGATGTGGTCACAGTACCAACACCAAATGCCATACAGCAGGATCAATGGAATGATTTCAGAGTGACTTGGGCAAATCAAAAGGTGACGGGTATTATCGCCCAGGGAATTATCGCCCAGACAGATTTTTTCAAAAATTAATTGGAATTATCACCCGGGGAATTATCGCCCAGGAACTATCACCCAGCTCGATAGGAATTATCACCCGGGGAATTTTCGCCCAGGAATTATCACCCAGCTCGATGGGAATTACCACCAGGGGAATTATCACCCAGGAATTATCACCCAGACTAACTGGGAACTTTAACCCGGGGAATTATCGCCCAGGAATTATCACCCAGCTATCTGGTAATTATTCCCCAGCTATTCAAAGCTGAGCAATTACAGCCCAGTAAATTTAGAATTATCACCCAGCTATTTGAAATTGAGGAATTATCGCCCAGTGAATTTGGAATTATCACCCAGCTATCTGAGATTGAGGAATTATCGCCCAGTGAACTTGGAATTATCACCCAACTAACTGAAATTGAGGAATTATCGCCCAGAAATTTGTGTTTGAAGTAGTACCGAGTCAGCAGTAACTTTTCAACTATGTTAAAAGATTTATCACATTTTCGATATACACATCTTTTACTTCTATTAATTTGGTAAAACATTATCTATAGTAGAGAAAGATAACTTGCTCAGTGTGTAAACTTTAATGCGAATTTTCGTTTCATCTAATCAATTGTGCACCGTCTTCTGTTAATCTGATTCGACCTAATCGATTGTGCATCGTCTTAGGGGAATGCACATTTGATCCAATCGATTCACCTAAAACGATGCACAATCGATTGAATGAAACATTTAGTTTAACTAATTGTGCATCAACTTAGAAGCATCTACAATTAGTCTAGCAAATTGTGCATCATCCAGGGCATCATCTTAAATGGATGCACATTTAGTCTAGCAAATTGTGCATGAACTTAGATGTATCTACAATTAGTCTAGCAAATTGTGCATCATCTGAAATGGATGCACATTTAGTCTAACTAATTGTGCATCAACTTAGAGGCATCTACAATTAGTCTAGCAAATTGTGCATCATCTGAAATGGATGCACATTTAGTCTAACTAATTGTGCATCAACTTAGAGGTATCTACAATTAGTCTAGCAAATTGTACACCATCTGAAATGGATGCACATTTAGTCTAACTAATTGTGCATCAACTTAGAGGCATCTATAATTAGTCTAGCAAATTGTGCATCATCTGAAATGGATGCACATTTAGTCTAACTAATTGTGCATCAACTTAAAGGCATCTACGATTGGTCTAGCAAATTGTGCATCATTTTAGATGCATCTACAATTATTCTACCCAATTGTGCATCATCTTAAATGGGTGCAACTTTAGTGTAACATGAACCTAGAGGCATCTACAATTAGTTTAACTAAGTGTACATCATCTTAAATGGATGCACATTTAGTCTAGCCAATTGTACATCATCTTAAATGGATGAACATTTATTCTAGTTAATTGTGCATGAACTTATAACTAACAAATTTTGAAATTAAAACATTTTGGTAAACTTATCTGCAGTTCTTAAGTGGATTTAAAACAATTATCCATTTATCCATTTCAGATGATGCACAATTTGCTAGACTAATTGTAGATGCATCTAAGTTCATGCACAATTTGCTAGACTAAATGTGCATCCATTTAAGATGATGCACAATTTGCTAGACCAATCGTAGATGCCTTTAAGTTGATGCACAATTAGTTAGATTAAATGTGCATCCATTTCAGATGATGCACAATTTGCTAGACCAATTGTAGATGGCTCTAAGTTGATTCACAATTAGTTAGATTAAATGTGCATCCACTTCAGATGATGCACAATTTGATAGACTAATTGTAGATGCCTCTAAGTTGATGCACAATTAGTTAGACTAAATGTGCATCCATTTCAGATGGTGCACAATTTGCTAGACCAATCGTAGATGCCTTTAAGTTGATGCACAATTAGTTAGACTAAATGTGCATCCATTTCAGATGATGCACAATTTGCTAGACTAATTGTAGATGCCTCTAAGTTCATGCACAATTTGCTAGACTAAATGTGCATCCATTTCAGATGATGCACAATTTGCTAGACCAATTGTAGATGCCTCTAAGTTGATGCACAATTAGTTAGATTAAATGTGCATCCATTTCAGATGATGCACAATTTGCTAGACCAATTGTAGATGCCTCTAAGTTGATGCACAATTAGTTAGACTAAATGTGCATAGATTTCAGATGGTGCACAATTTGCTAGACTAATTGTAGATGCCTCTAAGTTGATGCACAATTAGTTAGACTAAATGTGCATCCATTTCAGATGATGCACAATTTGCTAGACTAATTGTAGATGCCTCTAAGTTCATGCACAATTTGCTAGACTAATGTGCATCCATTTCAGATGATGCACAATTTGCTAGACCAATTGTAGATGCCTCTAAGTTGATGCACAATTAGTTAGATTAAATGTGCATCCATTTCAGATGATGCACAATTTGCTAGACTAATTGTAGATGCCTCTAAGTTGATGCACAATTAGTTAGACTAAATGTGCATAGATTTCAGATGGTGCCCAATTTGCTAGACTAATTGTAGATGCCTCTAAGTTGATGCACAATTAGTTAGACTAAATGTGCATCCATTTCAGATGGTGCACAATTTGCTAGACTAATTGTAGATGCCTCTAAGTTGATGCACAATTAGTTAGACTAAATGTGCATCCATTTCAGATGATGCACAATTTGCTAGACTAATTGTAGATGCCTCTAAGTTCATGCACAATTTGCTAGACTAAATGTGCATCCATTTCAGATGATGCACAATTTGCTAGACCAATTGTAGATGCCTCTAAGTTGATGCACAATTAGTTAGATTAAATGTGCATCCATTTCAGATGATGCACAATTTGCTAGACTAATTGTAGATGCCTTTAAGTTGATGCACAATTAGTTAGACTAAATGTGCATAGATTTCAGATGGTGCACAATTTGCTAGACTAATTGTAGATGCCTCTAAGTTGATGCACAATTTGCTAGACTAAATGTGCATCCATTTCAGATGGTGCACAATTTGCTAGACTAATTGTAGATGCCTCTAAGTTGATGCACAATTAGTTAGACTAAATGTGCATCCATTTCAGATGATGCACAATTTGCTAGACTAATTGTAGATGCCTCTAAGTTCATGCACAATTTGCTAGACTAAATGTGCATCCGTTTCAGATGATGCACAATTTGCTAGACCAATTGTAGATGCCTCTAAGTTGATGCACAATTAGTTAGATTAAATGTGCAACCATTTCAGATGATGCACAATTTGCTAGACTAATTGTAGATGCCTCTAAGTTGATGCACAATTAGTTAGACTAAATGTGCATCCATTTCAGATGATGCACAATTTGCTAGACTAATTGTAGATGCATCTAAGTTCATGCACAATTTGCTAGACTAAATGTGCATCCATTTAAGATGATGCCCTGGATGATGCACAATTTGCTAGACTAATTGTAGATGCTTCTAAGTTGATGCACAATTAGTTAAACTAAATGTTTCATTCAATCGATTGTGCATCGTTTTAGGTGAATCGATTGGATCAAATGTGCATTCCCCTAAGACGATGCACAATCGATTAGGTCGAATCAGATTAACAGAAGACGGTGCACAATTGATTAGATCAAACGAAAATTCGCATTAAAGTTTACACACTGAGCAAGTTATCTTTCTCTACTATACATAATGTTTTACCAAATTAATAGAAGTAAAAGATGGGTATATCGAAAATGTGATAAATCTTTTAACATAGTTGAAAAGTTACTGCTGATTCGGTACTACTTCAAACACAAATTTCTGGGCGATAATTCCTCAATTTCAGTTAGTTGGGTGATAATTCCAAGTTCACTGGGCGATAATTCCTCAATCTCAGATAGCTGGGTGATAATTCCGAATTCACTGGGCGATAATTCCTCAATTTCAAATAGCTGGGTGATAATTCTAAATTTACTGGGCTGTAATTCCTCAGCTTTGAATAACTGGGGAATAATTACCAGATAGCTGGGTGATAATTCCTGGGCTATAATTCCCCGGGTTAAAGTTCCCAGTTAGTCTGGGTGATAATTCCTGGGTGATAATTCCCCGGGTGGTAATTCCCATCGAGCTGGGTGATAATTCCTGGGCGAAAATTCTCCGGGTGATAATTCCTATCGAGCTGGGTGATAGTTCCTGGGCGATAATTCCCCGGGTGATAATTCCAATTAATTTTTGAAAAAATCTGTCTGGGCGATAATTCCCTGGGCGATAATTCTGGTCGCCAATCAAAACGTTCTGGTTTTCCGCGGTAATGAAACGTTCCCATTCATGAGTTACACCATGCAACATTTCTTCCCGATTAATTTTTATGGTTTGAGGGCTGTGTAAGTATTAGAATGTTATGATAATCGAAAGGCATTTGGTTTATGAATTGAATTGTTTTTTCAGTGAGACCAAAGCTTCGTGGAGCGTGCAACCACATAACTTTTGACGGATCTCTGAAGTTCTTTTTTCCTAATAGAAATGATGAATTTGTCAATGAAATAAATTATTGAAACAACTTCTTTTTAGTATTTTTTCCTTCTTCTCCTTCTTATGATGTTACGTAATGAGTGAAGCTGTGAGCTCCCCTCTGGACTCACGATCAAGCAGGGGCTATTTTGTTCAATTTTTGGCGATTTTTTACGAATTTGGAGAATTTTGGCAAATTGGCGAATTTGGTGAATTTCGGCGAATTTTTAGGAATTTTCTTTGTAATTAAAAAATTGTTGGATTATATTTTTCATAATCTTATCAATAATAATTTCGGAAAATCTAATTAAATATCTATCTTAGGTTGACGAATATTTTCAATTCCTGTTTCAAAAAATGTCTCATAAAAACCTCACAAACATCTCCGATATCTCAAAATCGATATAGTTATTTTCCTAAAGCATGCTAATATGCTTTTTTTCAGCGAATGAGACGTTTGCAGCTTGAACCGGAGACGAGTGCTGGAGTCAAATTCGCTAAAAATGCCTCTTAGCATAAGTTAGGAACAACATTTTTCCTAAACGACGTGTGAAATGAGCGACGACGTCGAGATATTTCAACACTAGTTAGGAAATAGCTATTGTCATAATAAGGTAGTAAATGTTTTGCGCACTACATGTAAGATTGCCGATACGAGCGAAGCGAGTTCGGCAACACTTCGTGTGCGCAAAACCCCCATTTACTACCGTGTTAGGAACAAGGTTTTATCTCCTGAAATGTCGTAATCACCGTAAAAAACAAATTTAAAAAATCAAACTGAAACATAAACACGCCATGACACCGTCACTCATTCATATTCCCCACAAATAAAACACACAACTAGTACACTGTCAAGAGTTTGTCAATTTTCAGTGAATAAATGAGAAATCATCGAAGTTTTGAGTGAATAAATGCGACATTATCGAAGTTAGCCGTGCGGAAATGACCATTTATCGAAATTTTCAGTTAATAAACGTACGTTCTGTGAATGACGTGTTTAAATCTAGCCCATTTTGATTCTAAAAGTGACACTCAAATTGTGAATATTATGACATTACAGGAGATAAAAGTACTTTATGCAACACGATGTTTCTCATCGCGTGCGAGAAAACTTTTCTCGCACTGAAACGAGAAACATCGCATGCATAAAACGTTGTATGTAACTGGATGTATATATGTGTGAGTGTTTTCTCGCACTTTGATGTTCTTGTCTTACTCGCGTTGCTCGTAAGACAAACGAACATTGCGTGCGAGAAAACACTCACACATATACATCACGTTACATAAATAACTATTGTGCCACCGAGAATTGAAATACAAATACGACGGATTTCAATATCGATAACTAGATTGAAATGTCCAAAATTACAACACCCGTTTTCATGGCTTATTACAACACTCAAACCAGTGTTGAAATGAAATTCGTATGAGTTATTACAGCATTCGTTTTAAAAAAATGCAAAGCAACGTGATCGATCAAATTCGAAGAGTGATTGTTTACAATGAAAATTCTGAATTTTTGTGCATTTGTCTATTTCAATTCTCGGTTGGCACAAAGCATGATGTGTTACACGTATTGTAATGAGATTTTTTCAGCACACGACCCAATTTTCCTTACTCGCTCCGCTCGTAAGGAAAACTTGGATCTAGTGCTGAAAAAATCAACATTACAATACTTGTAACACAACATACTATTCAACTCATGAAGCCGCTGCATAAGATGCTGAAAACATTCTGGGAGCTCCATATGTCAGTTTTGCTACAACTTCTTTTCGTATTTCACCAAATTCAGGGCTGACTCACACTTTTTGGTACAAATTGCGCTTCAGGACTTTACGTAACACGAATGAATTGGGTTAATCTAATCAAATTTTCATGTCTTGATTATACTACTATTTAAATCGAAACTTTTGCGATTGAATTCAGTCTTTTATTCGTTGCTTCGTGAGTGTGTTGACTTGGTGAAATGAAAATCTTAATCTTAATTTGTTCGTTGTTGACTATTGTCGTGGCACAGAATCCTTCGATATCGTGCCGATTCCATAACACAGGTGAAGTTTATCAATGCGAAATAACAATCAACAATCCTACGGGTTTCGATGATTTTACCGAAATCGGAGGAATTCATCTGGAAGGATTTACCAATGCTGATGTACTTCGGGCTTACATATCCACAGGAATAACTACCAATGTACCGCAGGTTATTTGCAACACATTTCCGAACCTCGTCGAATTTGGAGTTTTCGATACTCAATTGAGTCAAATCGATGATAGCGCACTCAGTGGTTGTTCACGAATCAGAGACCTATATTTGTATTACAATCGAATCAGTTCGATTTCGGAAAACGCTTTCGCTAATCTTCGAGAGATTGAGTACCTTGACTTGAGTGATAACTTTCTGACTACGTTGCCAGAAAATGTGTTTGAAAATCAACAGAACTTAACGTCGCTGAGCTTGAACTGGAACTTTTTCAATGATTTACCAGCCGGTCTTTTTAGACCACTGAACAATCTACGAAATTTGTATTTGGGCTATAACAGCTTCACCTCGGTTAACAGCGAATGGTTTTCGACGAATTCCGATTTGACTTACTTGTATCTGCAAGGCAACAGAATTAATTTGACAGCCGATAGCTTTGCAGACGCACCACAATCTCTGCGCTTCCTTAATTTGGGACTCAACGGAATAAGAGAAATTCCGAGTGGTGCGTTTGACGATCTTAGTCAATTGAACTATTTAGATTTTAGTGGAAACCGAATAGAGAGAATTGATGACGATGCATTTGAAGGCCTCGACAGTCTAGCCTCATTGGTACTATCAAATTGTGGCATACGTGACCTAGAATCAATTTCCTTCGGTGATCTCACCAATTTGACTTCTATTGACTTGAATTTCAACGAAATTGAGGAAATTCCTGCTGGAACCTTCGTATCAGTACCAAATTTGAATTACATCGGTCTATGGAATAATCGCATAAAGACACTACGAAGAAATAGTTTTGGAACCTTAACTGAGGTACGTACATTAGACCTGGACGGAAATATTGTGAATGCACTCGACAGAGCGATTATCGATGATGCCGTGAACCTTAACACACTCTTCTTCAACGGAAATCTCTGTGCCAACAATTATTTCGGCAACTTTTTTGTCAGTAGGGCTACATATTTGCAAATGCTTGATGTTTGCTTCAGAAACATGAGATTCATCGTTGGTAATATTGACCTCACTCATTCAATGATTGACAAATTAATTTTCAAACTTTCGCTGTTTAGATACGACAACTGAGAGTGACGGTGTTTATTCCTTCTTCGAGGGACTAGAGCCTGGAATAGTCCTACGCGTTCAATCTGACAACGAAATACAGATCGCACTAACACCATTCAATTTTCTGTGGACACCATCGATTGAAATTTTCATTGGTTCGGCTAACAATACTCGATCCGTGATACGAGTAAATGAGGAGACAGATGTGGTCACAGTACCAACACCAAATGCCATACAACAGAATCAATGGAACGATTTCAGAGTGACATGGGCAAATCAAAACGTTCTGGTTTTCCGTAGTAATGAAACCTTCCCATTCATGAGTTACACCATGCAACAATTTTTCCCTGTTAATTTCTATGGATTGAGGGCTGTGTAAGTATTTGAATGGTAATGACGATCGAAAATGGATTTGATTTACGAATTGAATTATTTTTTCAGTGAGAGCCGAGCTACGTGGAGCGTGCAACCACTTGACTTTTGACAGAATATGAAAGCTAAAATTGTAGGTTGAATCTAAAGTTAAAATTTCATACCGATGAAAGCAGAAAATTCTCTTTTGCATTTTTATTTTTAAAAGGGGTTTTCAAGCAGATTTTCGAATTTGGTCATATTACACGTACAAGCGCTTTTAAATGCAACGTCTTGGTGTACGTTTTCTTAATGGAGACACTTTTTCCTAAATACCATCTTAATTTTGCTATAATTTCTTATCGTTAGACTGTGAAACTTGAGGAGTTTACATAACACACATAATCTAATCACGTTTTCGCGGTTGGAGCCATATTACGATTTGGTTGTAGTCTTTGTTTTAAGATGAGTGGTTTAAATTGGTATGATGACAATTGAAAAGTTAATCTGGTCATTGTTGTTGACGATGGAACAATATGTTTTTAGTAAGACTAAACCGGAGCTTCGTGAAGGTATAATCACAATGCACTTCACTTCTCCGCTGCGTAACGATAAAAGTTGGCTCTCATTTATAAGCTGATAAAATGGTAGATTAAAGATGATGCAGGTAAAGCAACGCTCTGTATCCAAAAATCTATTTACACAAGAACACTTACGACAAACTTTCGTGCCGAAGAGATAAATAAAACTCGAACGTTTCATACAAAGAATGGCGTTCGTTGTCGTCGTTATAATAGAGAAAACATCGGCGTTACTATACACATCCCAGCAGATCTCAAACACAAGGAACATGCAAAAACAACGGTTCAGAGGAATGATCAAAATCAAATTTGCAAAGGGTCCTCCATCGCTCTTAAGATTGTTTTTCATTTCACCGAAATATTCCACATTTTTAATGGAACCCAAAAGAATTTCAACGATTTCAAAAGCTCTCCAATAAAGCCCACAAACAATGCGATATGGAGTTTTGGCCTGACACGGCAGACACACACATTTCTACCCAATCATGATTGTAAATGTAGGTATATCACAAGTGAAGATCAGAACCTTTTCTGCTATACTGCAACCAGTTGAAAGAAGAAATATTCAGAACGCCAAAAATTGGATTTTAAGCCATAATGGCATCTTACCTAAGTCCTTTGTGCTTAGATCTACTTATATTATCGGATTTTCAGACTTTCATGGATCACAAAGAGTAAGTAATTCAAAAATGTCGAGTGGAGTATGCTCACATTTATACGTCCCTTGAAGCAGTAGGTACTATCTGTACCAATGTTTTAATCAGAGTTTGTATCGTATTTTAAATTGTTGACAATCACAACACCGACAACATCATGAATGTTATCATGTTCTTTTTTTCTGATACATGTATGTCAGAACTGTTTAATTTGCATCGTAAAATTGCTCTACATTGTTTGCAGTTCTTTTTTAATAGAAACTTTTTAGCACCATAATGTGCGCTCTGCTGCAGTGCACAACATCGTGCCTCATCCATGTACTTGACATTTTAAAACAGCATTGATTCAGTCGTGTCGGGTAATACAATAATTGCTGAAAAAAAATTTTAACACGGAATTATGTTCTGGCGAGTAAATAAATTCACAAATCTGATAATTTCATAATTGGAAATTGTCGTGACAGTAACAATAAATTACAATCGGAAAATTCTTCGTGTGGATATTGTTTTCAATTTTTTTTTCAACAGTTTCAATTATCTATTATTTAATATCATGTCACTGAGCAACTGGGATGCAGAACCAATCAATAAATATTGGTATAAATATCTAGGACGGCGAAATGAAATAAAAATTAATCAATCAAGTGCATCTCTGCTGATATGTCTGACTTTTAGGGGGAGAGAGGTCGGAAAATTTTTCTCATGGTTTCTTCGCCTATAAAAAGGTTTTTTTTTGCTAAATTTGTACCTTAAGAAAAGTTTGGTTTCCGGATAATATCGTCTGACTATGAAAACATCTTGATTAGGTCAAGTACCTATTTGAATAAATAGATCCATGCTTTCGAGCCAGAGAGATGCTAATATGACGACTGGGTCGTGTCGACGGATAGAGGCAATATGTCGAATGACAGGTGGGTTTTTGATAGAGTATTCAATACATTTTCTCTCAACCAATTTCAAAATCATTCGACATATTCCCTCTATACGTCGAAACGACCCAGTCGTCATATTAGCATCTCTCTGGCTCGAAAGCTCTGTTTCGAGCAGAATTTGTGTGAAAATAATCTATTATCTAAAATTCACATTCACTTCAGAACCTGCGGTGTAGTTAAAAACGTTTGAAACGGTTCACTGTAGTACCATTCTGTAGCAGTAAGCAGGGCATGGTAACTTTATATGAGCGACTAAGAATATTTTATAGCGTATCGTGAGTTGAAAAAACAAGGAAAACAAATATAGGGCCTTATAACGACCTTGCGAAGAATTCATATAGTCTAGTCGATAAGGGCAAACGTTTACCAAAATCAGTTGCTCAAACAGCACTTAAAATTCTTCTAAACTTTTTCTAGCAAGAAGAGACAAAAAAAATTTATGTCTCTTCTTGTTACAATACTTTTAGAAGTATTTTAAGTGCTGTTTGAGCAACTGATTTTGGTAAAAGTTTCTCCTTATCGACTAGACTAGTATGTTTATTTAGAGTATTGAGCTTGCGCGCGAATTTTGTACTCCGAAGCCGAGCTTATGCGTGTGCATTGGAATCGTTTACGGATAATAAACCTTACAAATGCAATAAAACAGTTCAAAGTTGTATAATACGGTATGTAAGACTATACTGGCTTTCAAATCACGATACACTCAGAATCGATCATTTAAATTTGAATTTTTGAATTAAAAATAAAACAAAAGAATTATTCTCCACAGATGATCTTGACTAACAATTTGCATTTAAGGTGCAGTCGATAAATTGTTCTACGACATTGTACTTTTAGTTAGAGTATTCATTTCCTAGACGACTAACTCTGATATCGCAAAGAGCAGAGATTAGGTTTTACATCCTCGTTCTGTTGAATTTAATAAACTGTCCGTTGCAGTGAGCCTCAGAGTTTCAATCATTCATTTATTTTATGATTTGAAAAAGACTGAATGGTGTGTTATGCGTCCGATTTTAATAGGCTTTCGATTGTTATAACCAGAAGTCATTATGTGCTTTTTGATAAAATCGTTTTTTTTTTAATTTAACCGAATATGTGAAACAAAAAACTCAAATTAAAACTTATAATTAAAATCATTTTTTTAAAATCTGGATATGGCACGTACATGGCGCACATGTGGTACACTTTATAGGTCATGTCATACATAAAAAAATGGAATCTATTCGTGAAATTGTGAAGTGAATTGAAATCACCATAAGTCGTTTTAGCTCATGAAATTCCGTTCCGACGTTAAATGTCAAAATTGATGTTGTCCCCATTTTTGCACAATAAATTTCAAACGTGGACACTAAAGTTTAAGTACCGAAAAGAAAATTCAATTAAAGTTCATAATAAACCACAAAAGCAATTAAACAAAGAAAAATTAAGGATTGTGCACATGTAAACCGAGTGTCAGATAAACATAAAAAATCCGTTAGCAGACAAAAAAAATCCTGTGAGAAAAATCCTCAAATTCGTTGAAAATCCTCAAAAAAATCGTTTGAATTTTAAGAATATCCTTGAAAATCAAAGGAAAATCACCCAGCATATATATGCACCTAAACGCTATTTGAGAAGAGTTATGCACTAACCGTCACATAAAGACATTTCACAAAAAATAAAAAAAATCGGTTCATGCATATCTCTCCTCATTTCGGTATCGGCAAGTATAATCGGCCCACGGTCAATATGTTCTGACCATCATCTCCTCTGTCTGTTGTTCCCTGCAGTGAAGTCACTTGAACAATATAGTCTTGAATCGTTTGTTCGCAAAACATTGAAAGGTCTGTTTGTCAAGATAGATCTCCTTCCTATTCGATGGCATAAACAACTTGGCAATAAATTTAGAAATCGGAGAAAAATATGATGAAAATGCACAAGCGCACAAACATATCAGACTAACTTATTATCTGACCTTTCCGCTCGCAATAAATAGACTAGGTAAATAAAAAAGCACTTCAAACTGAACTAGAAAATCGGTTTAATATGTAATGTTTTATCGGAAAGTTTTGTTAAAAGTTTCTCCTTTCTTCCAGCATAGCTATGCATACAATGACTATACGATGGCGTGCAATATAAATGCCTTTTACAGAACATATAACTGGGACAACTTTTTATGCATTTCGTTTTATAATAATTTTATCTTCCAAAGTTGTCGGATGAAGTTCAACGAAAATAAATTTCCGAATCAGAAGTACAGCAAGCGCTTCGTTAATTCTTCTGCAAAGTTACACGGAGTTGTTTCATAAATATTTCAATTATAATTCTCAACAAAACATTCCCATTGAATTGTATGCGAAAGTTCATAAGATAAAGCACATTAAGTATGTAGAAGCAACAAGATCGAGCAGCTGTCGGCTACATTATTCATTTGATAGAGAATGATATTTTCTAGTTAGCTTGTGGTGCCTTTTTTAGAGACATTGAAGCGGAGTTTCTTCTCAGAAGGTTTAATTCTTAATTTCCTCTTGAACTTGTTAAATTGGATGAAAGTTACCAAAACAGAGCAAAGAAGAAAATTCTTCCAAGGGTAAAAGTCGGATTTTGAATTCTGCTCTGTTCATCTCAACGTGAATTGTGAGGACCAAGAGCTCAATCAACATTATTTATCATCTTTCTGAGATATTTTGGTTGTAGGTCTACTCTCGACACGTAAATCTTAGAGTGTGAGTCGGCCATTACTGGAATTCAAATCCAATTTTTTTAAACAACTCTCGTTGCTACTTTGTTAGTGTAATATGCAAATTATGTGTATCCCCATAGATCCCCACCCCCACTCGAGACAAGTAAGGTCGAAAATAGTAGAACAGAATTTATGGATGTTCCCTTAAACAAGCAATGCCAAGGAGACTTCCTCCATACCACCCAAAAACATTATTTATACAATCAATAAAGATCTTCAAATAAATTGCTGTACATTCACTTAAACCTTCTGTGCGTATACATAATGAACACATAAAATACTCAAACATAATGGAGTTTGACATTAATTACGGAATGGTGTACTTACTCTGCATTCGTTTCTGGTGTGGGAAGATCTCCAATCGTTGTTAGCGTTAACGTTGACCAGTACAAACTACCCAAATATTTTCTCGTCAGCGTTGCATAATCACCTGGACGATATGGATACACCCAGTCCCCCTTTAAGCAAACACAGAGTGGGTAATTAACAATGTGGCCGTTGATTATGGCAATTAGTTTTGTAATCTGAAATGATATTGGGAGTAAACAATTCACTTACCTGAAAGCCTTCAGCTTCTGATAACAGAAAATAGAAACAACCAAACCAATGTGCCAATATCAGTAGAATATGAATTAAATTAACTACGCGCCACAAATTCGGCCAAACCGTTCTACTCTCAACAATGTAATAAAATTTAACAGATCTGTAAACCTGGTTCAAAGAAAGGTAAGAAAATTTATTTGAATAAATAGTTGAATTGGAAATATGTCATCATAGTCTGGGTTCGTAATCTCGATCGTCTAAAGGTTTTAATGTGTGTAACGACAGTGGCATATATCGCTGTGGAGTTAAAGTTACGAAACCATTTTTTGTGCGAAATTGGAAAATCTGTCAGTATGGTTCGTCTCACCCACGACGCCTTGTTCATCAGCATCGGCTGGACATAGGCGAGTTAAAATTTTTTCCGGTTTCTAAGTCTCACTTTTTCGAAGAACTTCATCGCCGAAAAGTTCTTCGATTGTTGATATTGATCAATAAATGAGGAGAGTTATGCACTAACCGTCACAAAAAAACATTTTTCAAATCATTTTTTTTTTCGGTTCATGCATATCTCTCCTCAATTGCCATTTAGCCGTATCTAATTGGTCATTTGGACAAGTTTTGAGTTTAAAATTGAAAGATTTTTTGAATTAGTTTTCTCGTCTTCCACCACCAATTGTGACAATTTATTAAAACCTTCAGACGAGAACGGTACTCTCGACATTCGAACCTGGACTAAATCGCAAACTAAAGAAAAAGTTAATGAAACATCAGCACTGAACTTACTTTTAAAAAACGTGGAAATCGTAACAAAGGTTGAGTTCCTAATTTAATTTGAAGAAGGTCTAACGGTAATAATGCTGCTAAATCGAATAAAAATTTTCTTGAGCGCATATAATGGGTTGCTAGTTTTTTATCGTCATAGACCTGTATGGCAAAAAAAGAGAAACAAAACGAAAACTTAAACAAATTTTCAAATTTTTCAGACGTCAGTTATAAAGGTTTGACTATAAAACCGTTGAAAATAACCCTTCATCATGTACACTCTGGAGGAAACCACATTTCATTTATACATATACATATAAGCTTCTACCGAGAAAAAAAAGGTTGAATATTTCGTCAAACTTTTCGTTTAAAGCTTCGAATAGAGTTGTACAATGAAATATGGTAACATAATATTTCCAATGAAAGGTTTATTTGATTTTTAGATTTAGATTATTAAAGGTCGGCTAGGGTCAATGTTGATTTATGAGCGGAGAAATCTTCAATGTGTATTGGTTCACAGCACGTTGAATGGACACTCTGTTATATTACGTACATTCGACGAGAAACTCACCAGATGTAACTTATTGTAAGAAGTAGCTTCGTTTAAATGGAGGTATAACAAATAATAATTAGGAAATTGGAGGATGATATTTTGACGTATTCTTGCCAGCGCAACAAAAGATCAAACATTTCATTTCTTTAGTAAACTTCTTAAATCGAAATATTTGCGGCCCAAAATGTAACTTTGCATATACTATTTCGGCAGAGAAATGAGAACGGCAGCTCAAGGTCCGACTCTGCTAGGTAGGTTTAAAAGAGTTTCCGTAATGTCTTCCGACGTAAATATGTCTGCCCATATTGGCTAACAAATACGAGTTTCTATCGTTCTCTATCTTTATATCTGATCTGATCTTATTATTTTCAAAAAATTGATTTCAAATCTTTTACTTCATTTTTTGAACATGCATTTTGCTATAATAACAGCGGATTAGTCAGAGTTTGTTATTTATTTCTGAAGTCTTTATTAATAACAGATGATAGTCGCCCATAACTGGTTTTAAGACACGATTTCGTTGTTCTGTCACTGTGGGGTTTGTTCGGGCGCAATCGAGAGTACGCAATAGGTGTGTTCCAATTACATTTAAACACGAACGACAACGATTTCATCCACAGACACATAGCAGAACATATCCTTAACGTCAACAAATTTATTTTTAAACCTGAAAGTTGAGGTTAAGTTGCCTTCTGTGGATGAAATTGGACATTTCGAGATGACCTTGGAACAAGCCTATGATGGTTGCAAAAAAAGATGAAAAAAGATTTGTCCTAACGAGGCAATGTCGAGTTAATCATACCCGCACGTTTGTAAGCGGGCGTGACGCAAGTTCACTACAAATAAGGTTTTACAAATTTTTGTTTGAGGACGGCGGAGCATGTATACAGTAACTTTTTGACTTCCCCCTCACTTGGCTCCGATGACTCCCAATATTGCCACTTGTGACGCAATTTTTTTTGTAAAATTTTCTTTCTAAATTTTTTTGGTTTCATTTAGTGTTGATGAAACTTTTGCGTACAGGAACAGAATGCGTCATACTCAGCGATGTATCAGTTATTTTGTAAGTAAGATAAAGGACTTGCGTCACATTTACCCTTTAAGGATTTTTTGACTGATACTACTTTAAAACTATTCCTAAGAAATTCCACTTCTCAATACTAAACACAAAGTATACTATGCATAGCTTCGGATAAAACTTTAGCAATAGTTGCACCGTAGGATTACATCTAAATCAATCCACAAATTGTATTGAATCATATTTGAATCAAATTCCAAGCGAAAGTGAGCTCTCCCTAATGACTTTGACACAACGGATTATATAATATTATGAATAAAGAATTTTAATGAGAATGTTGATGATGTCTCGTTTACTCAATTCGCCCTGTTAAACATTTATAATTGCATTCGTTGTGCAAACAAAATCATTCTAATTCCAACAACAATAAAATGTTTGCCAACTCCGTTCTGAATGTATTTTCTGCGCTGAAATTGGAAAAGTTTTTGGATGGAAATGAGCCGAGAAATGTTTCGCATAAAAATGCTAAATACATTTTTATGGATCATAATTAACTCCTTCTCGCATTGTTAAAAAAAAAATGGAAAAGGATGTTAAATGCTTTCGTTGTTTCATATAATGACCGTAATGAACTGCGTTAATAAGTCAGTATTCAATTTAAGGCTCAGAAAGATTCGGTATCGACGTATCGAGTCTTGGAAATTAAATTCTTATGAAAACCTGCAACGGGGGGTGTCATTAAGGCGCATGAGAGACTGTTCACATTGTCATTCACTTCCACTATTTCTCCCTTTCGCATTAGATTGAATTTATTCTCAAAATATCTGAAATTTTCTCATAATTCTTATCGCTCTTGAAAAGAAAATTAAATTTTAATAACGATTAAAGTTGGAGGGTTATAATATCTCCTTTGCACTAAGATGTTTATAAATGAAGGTTAAAAATATTTTCCATAGTTTAACCACTCGACCAAAACC
The DNA here is from genome assembly GCF_014529535.1 of Bradysia coprophila. Classification (NCBI taxonomy): domain Eukaryota; kingdom Metazoa; phylum Arthropoda; class Insecta; order Diptera; family Sciaridae; genus Bradysia; species Bradysia coprophila. The sequence continues at coordinate 3,196,387 of NC_050735.1, read as the reverse complement.
ATACTTCATTTTCAGAAAATAATAAGCAATCAACGAGGGTAATTTAGAGTTATACGTACTACGTAGTTTACGGATAACTTTTGTTATTCAAGCCATTCAACTACACCCAGAATGCAAATATAGCTATTAAGACACTACACAAATTCTAAACCTTTAACAATAATCTGATAAGACGAAACCTACAAATTAATTATGTAAAGTGGCAGAAATGCACGAAGGTACTTATGGGTTCTCTTTGTGCATTTACCTGCTCTGATGAATATTCAAAACATGCCAAACGCTTCGATTACATAACATCCAGCACAACAATGAAGCCATGATTTGTTGGCAACGTTATAGTTCACTACACTACCTGCTAAAGTGAAGAAAATCTCGAACAGATTTTTATGCAAATTTTTCCAGATTTTCTTTATGATGCCAGTTAATGTTTACTCTTCGCCTGTTCGCCCGAATAGAAAAGTTAAAAAACACAAAAGAATTAAATAACAAAAAAATCCTCCTTGTCTTCGACAAACAATGGATTAGCGTTGCCTCACTTTACAGTTTTCATATTACGAGCAGTGTATTGTGCAACTGTTCAGAAACAGATTGTTTTTCTTGTTTCTGAAACCGTTTCTTTTAGTCCACTATTATGTTCTTGAACACAGCACAACGAAACCTTTCTGATGTATTGTTGCCATGAAGGCGTAAACACTAAACCAACTAAGCCACAGTCATGATACACAGAAAATAAACCAGAAGAAGATTCAATTATGCTTCGGTTACACAAAAAATGCACGCTACACACTCAGGAAACGTTTATGATGCACGGTTATTCAAAGTGGTCTGTGGTTTTTGCAGCGTTGATCAGGGATGAGGAAATATTTCTTGTATAACCAATTATGGTGTGGTGTTTAATATCGGTTGAATTCACGAACATTGACTCGTAACAAAGAAGCTTTCCTCTTTACCATGCGTTAACCACTGTATGCATGCATAGTAACTTTTCTTTCACATTTTAATAGCAAGAGCGATTCTGAATTTTCACCAGGGACTTTTTTGTGAAAACTTTTTCCCACAATTTTTCATACAATTATTAAACGTATAGCTTGTGCAGAATCAGCAACAGCTGAACTTCATCAGCTGATCAACAAACACACCCTACTTGTACCTTAACGTATGTATGTAGCTTGCCTTTGAATTGTTTTCGATACAAAGGCATTGTCTTTTTCGACCAGCTGGAGATGTTCAGCTGTTGCTGATTCTGCAAAAGCTTTACGTTTAATAATTGTATTTTCCAAAAAAAAATCCGAAAATTTAGGAAGATATTGGCAATCATTTTTCAAAAAATAATCCCTGTTTTTTTACACAATTTAAACGTTAATGCACTCCCGCTTAATTTACTTTTAATTGTGCAGCAATTTTGCATTTCATTGTTGAAGGAAAATTGAAATTGTTGGAAACTGTGTCATAACAATGTTTATATACTAATAACAACCTTGTTGCCGGCAGCTTTAAATATACCTCTCCACGGGGACGTGTGTGCATCTGAGTTTAAGCAAATTGAAATTGTATGAAATTGTAATAAAGCTTTTGTTGAATGCACGATAAATAGCTTTCAGCACACCGAATAACAGTGACTCACTGTGCTTACACACCTGACTGGATATCATTTGTTGAAGAAATTTTCTTCCGTTAAAAATAAGAGAAAAACATTTTACGATTTCTGGTATCTTAGCACCAACATGTTTTTTGAAGCCTTGAACTGAACATATATTTGAAAATTAAATTATGCTTTAGATGTGTGTGATGTCAACGTCGTTATTGAAAATAGGAACATAGTAGTTAGTATAAGATCTCGACGCATTACCCCGACCTCAGGAGTACCTCAGGGTTCTATTTTAGGACCGTTTTTATTCTTGCTATACGTAAATGATCTACTTTCAGTTCTTAGCAACACTTTTGCATTCGCTGATGACTTGAAATTGCTTAGGAAAATTGTGTCTAGTGGTGACTGCTATGTGTTTCAATTGGAGATGGATCGTCTGCAAGCTTGGTGTACGGAAAATAAGTTGGGCCTCAACGTTAAGAAATGTGCTGTAATGTCAATAACTCGTAAAGCCGATAAGAACAAACTTGAATACCAGTATAGGATTGGTAATGATACTGTTCCCAGAGTCAACTCAAAACGCGATCTAGGGGTCATCATTGATAGCAAACTTTCATTCGCTGAATTGCAATGTGGTATGGAATCCTATGTATAAGAAGTATATCGATGTGGTTGAACAGGTGCAGCGAAAGTACACTAGAATGTTTTTCTATAAATTCAATTTGCCTAAACCTGATTATACTAGACGCCTAGAACATTTGAAAATGATGTCACTGAAGGGAAGACGATTGATAAATGATGAAATCGTTCTTTATAAAATCATTCACCGCCACATGGACACGACCTTGAACCAGTTGATTACGTATCACGATCATGGCAGACTGACGAGAAGGAATCTTGGGATGAATAGACCGATTTTTTACACAACAACATATTCAAGTAATGCCGAACAGAATGAGCCGCTAAATAGAATGCAAGATCATCACGACAAGTACTTTTCCGGTTGTGACATTTTTGATGATTCATTTCGGTCGTTCAAGAATTCGGTCATGAGCATTGGAATGAATATGGTATTGGATCAGTAATGACTGGAATGGAAAATGGTTATGAGATTTGAATTTTCTTTAAAGATTTCTGTTTAAGATTTGTAAATGATTGATATATTATTGGGTCGAAAGGCCTGTTTATTGATCAATAAACGAATAAATAAAAGTATATTATGATACCGGTGAATATGACCAGCATTATTAACTCGAGTGTATATTACACAAACACGAGTGTAGGGTTAGTATCGAATTCGTTCACCGAATTGCATGAAGGCTTTTTTAGAGTGTGACAATACACATTTTGGGCATAAAAAAAACATTTATCACCGAGTTTTACAACGTTTTTCTCGAGAAAGGCAAGAGAAGTTTCACTTTTCGTCATTGGGTTGAGAAGTAGTACTGTATTCGGCAGCTGTCGACTTACTACTGATCACTTACTTAATTACAATGGAAACCGCAGTTTTGTCGTTCTCAACACTCGTGTGTTTTCGAGCTAACACGATCACTGTACAATACAAAGTGAAGCTTTCGATTTGATTGTTTATTATACAATGGCTGTTGTGAAACAGCCTATAGGTTTATATGCAACAAAAACCCTACACAAATCTATGAACATGAATACAAAATATTTTTCATGTAAATTTTGTAAAGTTTTCATTTCTGTTAAACATTTATACGTTTCCATACGCTACCGGTGCGGTATTTTTCCGAATATACCATAAATTTATGTGCGGTTTTATACCACATATCCATCAAACAACAAAACAACATAATCAGGAACCATAAAAATAACTTATTTATGTTGCACGCTTAAAATCAATAAATTGGCTACATGTGAACATCATATATATCGGTTGAAGATATTATTGATACAATTTTTTGCACACGACCATGACATGCATCAGATGGTATGTATTATGAATAGAATAGTAGTACATTACCTACCTGTTTCCAAATTTTTATTTTAGCTAGTAGGAAGTTTATAGCCCGAGCCGAAGACAAGGGATATAATCCCACTGCCAAAATAACAATTTGGACGCAGTTAGGTACAGTCAAAGCACAGTTATCTATGTGTGCGAAAAATCACTTTCCCTCCCTAAAATCAGATAGATAATGTGAACATTATCTATCTGTTTTTCGCACTAGCAGATAAAAATGTTTAGAATGTGTGCGCTCCCAACCAGTATGGTAGCGCGGCTTATTATGTATACTCAAAAGCCTAATACGCTTCGGCAGTATTGAGTTCTACATACCAATAAAAATACTTTCGACAAGGAAAACCACAAAAATCACCCTTAAATTCCGGAATACCCACATACCGAATGTATACATAATAAAAATAGCAATAAACGTTCAAATATTGTTGACCAGTTACACAACCATATCCATACATAGAATGTATTTATGTTGTTTATTATTCTGTAATGTATACGTTTTACGGTCTTTTCTTTCGCTTCCACATTACATCTCGTTGCGGTGGAAGTAATTTTTATTTGTAAATAGTCAAACAACAACTATATAAGTATATAATAGAACCCATCCAATGTATTATTATGTGAAGCTTTTACTCCCTTCACTTGACGTTCCGTTGAATCAGTGAGCGTCAATAATATGTGGAAATTGATATTGGTTTATTGGTGGGTGTGTTTCAAGTATGCTATATTGGGTTCATTTTGTATGACATATAGTCGCGACCTATATTATTGTGGTGAATATCTATCTAGAAATGCTTCGTGGTAAAAGATTATATTTACTATTCGAAATAAATCATGCAATACATCAGTAATTAGTCATCCCGCAGATATTGTTGCGTTGTGTTGTAATATCAAGATATTTTGCTTTAATTAACTTCTAATAAATGTAAAATTTAGTATTTTCATTTCATTATTAAAGAACACGGTCCCACCTTTTGGGCGGGTCAGGTCCCTTGACTGACACTTTTCTAAATGTATTTTTGATCAATTTCATTGCATTTTCTTTCTTTTTTTTGTTAAGCTTCAGAAGCATAACTGATTCCAGTTTATTTTTTCAGCTATTTACTACATTAATGACTCCACGCAAATGACAGTAAAATTTGACAAAAAAATTCTTTGGAAACCATCGAGCGTGAGGTGGAATAATTTTTGACCACTTTTTGAGTTCTCAAATTTTTTTAGAAATTTTCAATTTTCAATCAACCGTAAATCATAAATAAAATATGACTCGCTTCGCTCTGGCCGTAAACTTCCCTATCGTATGAGCTGTCTATTTTTCTGTTTGAATGCCTTGTTGTTGCATCAGAGTAAATGCGAAGTATGTTTTGTGAATATGGAACGAGGACTTTTTCACAAATTAAAAAAGTGCGATAGATGTTCTTCTCTTACACTTTTACACAAAAAAGGAAGTCCACCGGTACTTAATATACTTTCACATGGTAATAAATGAACTTTATTAGTTTTTGGTTGATCGTTAAAATTAACTCGGTTTACCAATATTTTCGGCAAATTGGTACCAATTTCGGCTTTATGATGATAAATGGATTTAAAATATTTGTAAAAGGTGAAATTTATTGGCAGACCGAGAAAAAATAATCCATCGAAAAAATTCCCCATTCACAAAACCTTCAATCGTAAATAAAATATCACGAATCGTGTGAATTATGGCCCTCGCTTCGCTCTGGCCGCAATTTGCACACTCAGACATTTTGCTGGCGTAAGATGTGGTTGTAAAGGGAAAAAACTACCTATTTGATAAATGACTAACAAATTGATAGTTGACTATCAAGTTGTTAGTCAACTATCAAGATGTTAGTAGATCACTAGCAAGAGATGTTTACACGTTAAAAGCTGGGCATCGAATGATGAAATTATTCTTCCTACGTTTCATGCACATCGAAAACAAACTTATATGATTTACCCACACTACCAAACCAAATCAAATTTCACCAAATTAATCTTTTTTAATTGAGACTATGACCAACAGTGTAAAATCCCGTTTTTCTCGGATAGCTTCCAGATTTATAGTCCTACGGAGCCCATTTTCGAACTTAGCCTCGGGATTTAATTCCACGTATTAAAAAAAAAAAGAATCATCCAAATTGGCTAAAAATTATTCAAGTTATCGTGCTTTCAACGAAAAACTGTTACCTACATTTAACGTTTTTCATAGCATTTCATACATTTTCAATCACAGTGAACCTTTTTGTTACCCACATTTTTTGGTATTTTCTGGTGTAAGACCCTGACTTTCAGTCAAGAAATAATTAAAACTGAATGATTTACCGTTCGCAGAAAATGGCTCTCATATGAAGGCTCAAATATATTTTTCATTTATACTACAGCGACAGCCTGAAACTAACATTATTTCATTTTTCCAGGTTTGGTTTTTTTTATTATTAAACCTGACCTGATTCCCTTAGTGAAACTTGGATTTTTTTCTGGTGTAATTCGCCAAAAAAAAAGTCCGGATCAGATCAGATTTTTATATTTCAGGTCGAATCACGTTTCAGTTAAATTCAGGCTCTGGTCAAAAAAGGTTTCCGGTATTTCAAGTTGACCTTATCTGATCCGATCTACATCCATCAAAACATACAACATAAATTTTAAAATTTCTTTCTACATCAATGAGAAACATAAGGAAGAACTACTCATGGAAAATGATAATATTCTCCATCTCCACGTCTTCCGAATAATTTAACTCGAAAAAATGCATGTCAGAAAAGTCCAAGACTTTTCAATGTCCAGTCGGGTACATTGACATTGAGCTCCCCAAATTGTGGTCAATCAGGTCCAGAAACACGTTATGGGATGGATCAAAGCATAGCTTTGAAATGCTAGCATGTTAGCATGTAAAAAGTACCTTTAAAGGAACTACTCTTATACATCATTCGAAAGGTTTTGGCCTAAAACTACTTTTAGTAGAGTATGAAACTCCAAAATGGAGTTATAGTGGAGGGTAGCATCTGTGATTTTTTCCGATTTTTTGGGCTCCTATTTGAGAGTAAAAAAATCAGAGAAAAATTTGACGATTTTTTTTTCATATGTTGGAGATACAGAACTAACTCGGTATTTTGACCATTGATTGCTCTTATGGACATTTCACATAATTTTTACAGATTTTTAAACACATCCAATTTTTCAGAACCATTTTTGAATGATTTTTTGCACCAATTCTGAAAAAAATGACGGAAAATTTTTACAAAAAAGATCTGCGTCTGAATGTGGAAGATTAAGTTTCTTAGAAGTGTGTTCCTCAACAGCTGCAGATGTTTTTGGTAAAATTTGTGTTGAAAAGTTTTACAGTCAAAATTTTCTTGATCAACATTTTTTGCGTACTCTCGCAGAAAGCGTCAACAACAGCGATATCAGATTTTTTGGAAGTTGGAAAAATCGGAACTGCGTCATTTATTCCTCTTTAGAGGTTGATGTGGGATTTTATATGATTAACTATGTCAAGCCCCTTACATGAGATGAATGTATCAGAATTTTAGGATTCACTAAAAACAGAAATATTAAATGATTTTCAGTCATTTAAATTTCAAAACATTTTATTCCCTGAGTTCAATTAATCTCATATTGATGAAATATCGAACTATTACGCAAAAACGAAGAAGGAATTACAATTACGATGTTCGATATTAGGTCATTGTCATACCATAATTCTAATTAGAATAAAATAGTACATTTCGTACCTAGGACTAAACTATCTTTTTTAGCGTGTGACAGTTTTCCAGAACGAGGTGAAGGCCAGTTCTGGAATCAAATACGCTAAACAAGACTTTTAGTCCGTGGTACGAATAGTATTTTACACTCGCCAAACCATGAAAACACTGAATATCACGCGTCAAAAGTTATCGGAAACCACACTTTTTTAGTTCTCTCTCAGCAGACCTTGCAAACAGGTCTAGGGATTCAGACGATGTTTTGCTTAATGGTGGAGTTTTTTTATGTTATTCGTCAAAGAGAGAAATTTGATACGAAGGCGGAGCTTACTCTCCGTATCAACGAGTAGTGTGATGCACATCGAACGATCGACTCGTTCGGCTTTGTATCGCGTATTTTCGGTTTCGTCTTTATTCTTATACTTCTTCTATACATTTAAGTTTAACCTTGAGCGATGTGTAACAA